>NC_064630.1:833257759-833576301 GCF_023864275.1 Schistocerca cancellata
CTTTAATCACCGCCAACAAAACAACGAAACCCGTTACTGCAAATTCATACAGGAACAGAAAAAAGTAAGTCATGGAAACAATTACTACACAGAGACGGGAAGACAAGCGTAAATTGTTTGCGAATGTAAAAACATATGTAGACATAAACATTGATAAATATCAGATGAATTTAACCCAGTCAAACAATCGGACAAAGAACTACAGAATGAACTCACCGATCTGAAACAAAAATAGACACTAGTATTCAGACCTTGGAAAATAAGTACATAGAAGACTTTCGGACAGTTAGCAACAGACTTGAACAACTGGAATTAGGACAGGATCGTGATACCATTAAAGCACATGTTAAGAAATTAAACAAAACCACACGTCAAATGCAAAAACGAGTTGATGCTTTTGAGTTGTGACACCAAAAATGACGATTAGGTAAAAGCACTGACTGAAAAATTTGATGAACTGGCCAGTCAAATTGACGTTATCGAAAACAATAATGAGACTAAATCAAACAATACGTCACCAGTTTCCTTCGATCAGACAACCGAATTCCAAAACATACAGCAAACAATCAGTAAGCTAGGCGCATCAAATAATACACTACGTCGAAAAATGTCATCTTTACAGCATGAAGTGACAGAAATAAGAAATGTTTCAGCCTCTAACACGTCACAGCATACGCCACATTCTGAACATTTGTTACACTCCCACAGCCAATACAACTTAGGCAGAGTACAGAGGGTACGTGACTTAGAATCCGAACAGACACAGACAAATAGATTCTTATACAACCCTGATCTTGGTCAGACATTTAGAGACGATAATTTCGATTAGAAGCACTTTCTGTTCGTGAGGAAATTTAATGTATTGAAGAATGACAGAACACAAATACACCTTTTGGACTGGATACAACAATTTGCTTTTGCATTTCCACCGTCTTGGCCTGTAATGCAGAAACTATAATTTATTTACAGCTTTTGACCTCAGGGGATTCATTACACTTCGATGAATATGTGCCGTAGCGTACACAGGTCCCCGAGCCGTAGTAGTGCTATTTCTTCTTTAGTTTTCTGCACTGCTGCCTACTCTTCTACTATCCTTTATATCTATCAAAACAACACTTCAACTATCAATCTACCAGGATTAGGAATGAGTAAAGAAAACCTGATATGAGAGGTTTCACCTGAAAGTGACAGTTTTCAGTAGACACTCCCAAAATGACAAGAACTACCAGCATAATTTTATAAGAAATAAAATTTTATCATCAGTATCCTCAAAATTATCAGCAACTGCAGACACATTTTGTCAGCAGTCGACGTTTTTCCCCACAACAGCAACAAAACCAACCAGCTAGCATACCTAACCAACAATGTGGTTTACAGGGTCGGGCGGGCTTTAATGTTTCGCCGCCTGCACGTTAGCATCGGCTCCGCTCGGTAACAAGGAAGCCGGTACATACAGAAAACACATCATTTCAACTCCCATCGCAAAGCGCCATATAGTAGCGACGATCATAACAGACGTAAAAGCAATGAGCACAGTTTTCAGCGCACGTTTTATAACAGTAGGTTTTATCAGCAGCAGAATCATCCAAAACCACAGTTTATTATGAATGAACCAGACAGTCAGTATCATCCTCAGCCAAATACGTCAGGACCAGGTAACAGAAGTACAAATAGTCGAAATGCCACAGCATCCTCCTGCAAATAACAGTAAATCAGAAGAAACTTGACTAGATACGGTACAGGTTACATCTTCCAGGAACATAGACAATACTTTTGGCACACAGGATTTTGTTCACGAAAATGTTTATTACTTTTGACGATATCCGAGACACGTTTTTACATGAAAAACCAGTTATACAAAAAGAAAAAATTTCGACCCTGATATTGAAGAAAAAATGGGATCATCTACTGCGGCGACTTCTATCATCGTCCATCGCTGTGATATGCTCGGGTGTGTGAAAGTACAGTGCTGCGAGACTGCCCCGCTGGACGCCAGAGACCCTATACACAAGCAACATTTGTTCTGTGTTTTATTCTTTGATTGTTGTTTTCTGTTCCACGTTCTACTCCGTGGTGAAAGCGTGAATTCAAGTGTGCTAGATACGGAATAATTTACCATACTGAACTTTTCTCACGCCTTCGCACGAGTTATCGGTTGCAGTGCATTATCGTCTGATCCGACGGCAGGGTTTCGTTAATAAATTATTCCATCAAGCTGAGACAAGCCTACTTCTCTTACCAGCCTACAAGCACACGCAGATGTTAAACCGTCGATCGCAGTAATTTAAACCAGTACCGATGAGGTGGTGACCCCGACGTGATCTCCTGCGGGCGCGCTGAATTTACGAGAAGTTCCTGCAAGAAATTGAGATGGCGAATCCACCAGAGCCGACAAATACTTCTGTTTCACGTCTAACGGTGCGACTACCACCCTTCTGGCCGCACAATCTATCCCTGTGGTTTGCGCAAGCCGAAGCAAATTTTTCCTACCCGGGTATCACGGTCGATGCCACGAAATTCGCGCTGCTGGTCAGCCAACTACACTCCTGGAAATTGAAATAAGAACACCGTGAATTCATTGTCCCAGGAAGGGGAAACTTTATTGACACATTCCTAGGGTCAGATACATCACATGATCACACTGACAGAACCACAGGCACATAGACACAGGCAACAGAGCATGCACAATGTCGGCACTAGTACAGTGTATATCCACCTTTCGCAGCAATGCAGGCTGCTATTCTTCCATGGAGACGATCGTAGAGATGCTGGATGTAGTCCTGTGGAACGGCTTGCCATGCCATTTCCACCTGGCGCCTCAGTTGGACCAGCGTTCGTGCTGGACGTGCAGACCGCGTGAGACGACGCTTCATCCAGTCCCAAACATGCTCAATGGGGGACAGATCCGGAGATCTTGCTGGCCAGGGTAGTTGACTTACACCTTCTAGAGCACGTTGGGTGGCACGGGATACATGCGGACGTGCATTGTCCTGTTGGAACAGCAAGTTCCCTTGCCGGTCTAGGAATGGTAGAACGATGGGTTCGATGACGGTTTGGATGTACCGTGCACTATTCAGTGTCCCCTCGACGATCACCAGTGGTGTACGGCCAGTGTAGGAGATCGCTCCCCACACCATGATACCGGGTGTTGGCCCTGTGTGCCTCGGTCGTATGCAGTCCTGATTGTGGCGCTCACCTGCACGGCGCCAAACACGCATACGACCATCATTGGCACCAAGGCAGAAGCGACTCTCATCGCTGAAGACGACACGTCTCCATTCGTCCCTCCATTCACGCCTGTCGCGACACCACTGGAGGCGGGCTGCACGATGTTGGGGCGTGAGCGGAAGACGGCCTAACGGTGTGCGGGACCGTAGCCCAGCTTCATGGAGACGGTTGCGAATGGTCCTCGCCGATACCCCTGGAGCAACAGTGTCCCTAATTTGCTGGGAAGTGGCGGTGCGGTCCCCTACGGCACTGCGTAGGATCCTACGGTCTTGGCGGCGTGCATCCGTGCGTCGCTGCGGTCCGGTCCCAGGTCGACGGGCACGTGCACCTTCCGCCGACCACTGGCGACAGCATCGATGTACTGTGGAGACCTCACGCCCCACGTGTTGAGCAATTCGGCGGTACGTCCACCCGGCCTCCCGCATGCCCACTATACGCCCTCGCTCAAAGTCCGTCAACTGCACACACGGTTCACGTCCACGCTGTCGCGGCATGCTACCAGTGTTAAAGACTGCGATGGAGCTCCGTATGCCACGGCAAACTGGCTGACACTGACGGCGGCGGTGCACAAATGCTGCGCAGCTAGCGCCATTCGACGGCCAACACCGCGGTTCCTGGTGTGTCCGCTGTGCCGTGCGTGTGATCATTGCTTGTACAGCCCTCTCGCAGTGTCCGGAGCAAATATGGTGGGTCTGACACACCGGTGTCAATGTGTTCTTTTTTCCATTTCCAGGAGTGTAGATCACCAGTACACCGCTGAGGTTCAAGCGTCATAATTAGTACGTCGGGAACGAACAGCTACGACCGATTGAACGCAGAACTAATTCTGTGCGTGTCCGCTTCGCAAGAAGACGGAATCCGGCAGGTGCTTACGCAACAGGAGATAGGCGATAAGAAACCTTCACGTTGCCTACGTCATCTGCGGAGTAAAGTAGACGCAGGTACAGTCCCGGACAGCTTACTGCGCACGCTCTGGAGAAGCCGGTTACCACCACCAGTGAAGGCAATCGTGTCGTCACAGACTGACGCGTCTTTAGATGCAGCGGCCGAATTAGCCGATAAGATCCAAGAGGCAATGACGCCGTCTATAATTAGCTCCGCCACCGCGGAGTGCGCCTGCGCGGCGACAACTCGCTCGCGCGCGATTTATGATGTTCTCGCCAACGAAGTGGACTTATTATCACGGCAAATCAGCGAGCTGTTACACGGACAACACGAGCCGACATCGATTTCGTCGTCGCTCACGCAGCCGATCATCGACAGCCTCGACTACGACAGGGACAGAACAAACAGTCTGTTGGTACCATCGTAAGTTTGACGAGCAAGCTCGTAACTGTACGACGCCCTGCGCCCACCCAAACGGCAGCGGCGATCGGAAGTGAGCGCCTCCTCCGGTTGCTGTCCGACATCCAGGCGCCTGTTGTAAGTGACCGACGTTCCACCTGGAAGTACTTAGTAGACACGGGTTCCGATTTGTCAAACTTTTGTCGGACCATGCGACCGTCTACGCCATATGCCTCACAGCTGCTAATAACTCCCGGACTACGGCGTATGGCACGACGCGCTTGGAGCTCGACCTCGGGCTGCCTGCGACTTCACCGTCGCGGACGTCGCGGAACCAACCATCGGAGCCGACTTCCTCGCCCACCACAACCTGCTGCCTGACATAAGGAACTCTCGTCTGGTCGACAACACCACCGGCCAAACAACATACGGATTCCATCGAGATGCCGCTGCCCATACTGCCAAGGTAATTCAGGTAGTGGATGGCGAGTACGCAGAGCTGCTGCGAGGATTTCCAGTCCTGATGCGACCATCTGGAGCACCTAAGGAGGTAAGACACGATACCGTCCATTACACTGAGACTACTGAGGGACTCCCTACCTCATGTAGGCCGCGACGTTTAACCCCAGATCGCCTCAAAATAGCAAAGCCAGAATTTGACTGTATGTTGCGCAGAGGTGAAATCCGGCCTTCCAACAGCCCTTGGTCCTCACCATTACATCTAGTGACAAAGAAGGAGGGTGGAAGGAGACCGTGCGGCGATTGTAGAGCCCTGAATTCCCGGACAATACCCGATCGTTATCCAGTACCCTTGCTGCGCGATTACAATTACGCAATGAGTGGGTCAGTAGTGTTCACTGTGTTAGACTGTGCAGAGGCCTGCACACAGATACCTGTAGCCGAACGTGACATTCCAAAGACGGCCGTCATCACTCCTTTTGGTTTATTAGAGAGCATGTTCATGACTTTTGGACTGAGGAATGCCGCACAGACACGGCAGCGCTTCATAGATTCTGTGCTACAGGGTTTACCTTTTGCGTTTGCAATCTGTACATCGAGGAAGCAATGATGGAAATAAAAGAAAGGTTCGGGAGTGGAATTAAAATACAAGGTGAAAGGATATCAATGATACGATTCGCTGATGACATTGCTATCCTGAGTGAAAGTGAAGAAGAATTAAATGATCTGCTGAACGGAATGAACAGTCTAACGAGTACACAGTATGATTTGAGAGTAAATCGGAGAAAGACGAAGGTAATGAGAAGTAGTAGAAATGAGAACAGCGAGAAACTTAACATCAGGATTGATGGTCACGAAGTCAATGAAGTTAAGGAATTCTGCTACGTAGGCAGTAAAATAACCAATGACGGACGGAGCAAGGAGGACATCAAAAGCAGACTCGCTATGGCAAAAAAGGCATTTCTGGCCAAGAGAAGTCTACTAATATCAAATACCGGCCTTAATTTGAGGAAGAAATTTCTGAGGATGTACGTCTGGAGTACAGCATTGTACGGTAGTGAAACATGGACTGTGGGAAAACCGGAACAGAAGAGAATCGAAGCATTTGAGATGTGGTGCTATAGACGAATGTTGAAAATTAGGTGGACTGATAAGGTAAGGAATGAGGAGGTTCTACGCAGAATCGGAGAGGAAAGGAATATGTGGAAAACACTGATAAGGAGAAGGGACAGGATGATAGGACATCTGCTAAGACATGAGGGAATGACTTCCATGGTACTAGAGGGAGCTGTAGAGGGCAAAAACTGCAGAGGAAGACAGAGATTGGAATACGTCAAGCAAACAATTGAGGACGTAGGTTGCAAGTGCTACTCTGAGATGAAGAGGTTAGCACAGGAAAGGAATTCGTGGCGGGCCGCATCAAACCAGTCAGTAGACTGATGACAAAAAAAAAAACCTGGGCGACATTTTGTTTTTATCGTCGTCGACTGAGGGACATCGCCACCATCTAACCGAAGTATTCAAGCGATTGGAACATTACGGAATCGTGCTCAACACCTCAAAATGTGTCTGTGGTCAGGCTGAAATAGACTTTCTCGGATATAGAATTTCTGCGGCAGGATCGCTACCACTACCTGAGAAGGTGGAAGCCATTTCGCGCATTCCGAGACCCGCTGCAGCCAAGGAACTACGGCGTCTCCTCGGGATGTTCAATTTTTTTCCGCCGCCATGTGCCACACTCTGCTGAGCTACAGCAACCTTTAGTCGCAGCGCTAGCTGGTCCGAAAGCCAAGGGTAATGCGCCCATGGCTTGGGCTCACGAAACGACAGCCGCATTTGACGCGCTCAAGAAAAGCATCGCCAACGCAGCCCTGCTGGCACATCCAGACCCCACCGCCACGTTAGCTCTGGTAGTCGACACTAGCCAGACCGCAGTCGGCGCTGTGTTGCAACAACAATGTACTGACACGTGGCAGCCACTCGCATTCTTTTCACGCAAGTTGGCAACCTCACAGAGACTCTGGAGCGCATACGACTTCTGGCCATTTACGAATCTGTCGATCACTTCAGACAGCAACTAACAGCACGTGACTTTGTTATCTTTACGGATCACAAGTATTCCGTCAGAATATGAACTGTTTCTCAGACAACACAACCAGCTCATGTTTATTTCTCAGTTTACCACTGATATACGTCGTGTGTCTGGGATCGACAATGTAGCGGCCGACTGTTTGTACAGAGTCAGCAGCATTTTCAATACGATCGATTACGCCAACCTCGCAGCAGCACAGCAAGCTGGTGCGGAATTATAAGCGATTCTGTCAAATGCTGAATCAGCGCTGGACCTGCAGCTGGTAGACATTCCTGGAAGGGACGTGAAGGTATATTGTGACATGTCCACATCGAAGCCGAGACCCTTCCTACCTCTGGAATTTCGGAAGGACGCTTTCCATTCTCTGCACAACTTACGTCACCCAGGCATCCGAGCTACGACACGCTTAGCAACAACGCGTCACGTGTGGCCTGGAATGCAAACGGACTGCCGCGAATGGGCGAGATGCTGCTTGAAATACCAGCGTAGCAACATAAATCGCCACGTCCACTCACCGGTAGGAAGCTTTCCAATCACGACAGCACGATTCACGCATGTCCACCTTGACATTGTTGCCCCACTGTCATCATCCGATGGTCACCATTACGTACTTACGATGATTGATCGGTACACTCTATGGCCAGAAGCTGCACCAGTGGACAATGTTACGGCAGAAACTATCGCATTCACCTTCATCACACACTGGGTGTCACGTTTTGGTTGCCCGCTGCACATTACGACGGACAGGGGACGTCAATTCGAGTCCGATTTGTTTCGAGAGTTGAGAAAATTTTGTGGCACACTTCACCACCGGACGACACGCTATCACCCTGCCAGCAATGGTTTAATAGAGCGATGGCACCGTACCCTAAAAGCCGCCCCAATGTGTCGTGACACCGGATGGACCAAAGCACTTCCTGTGGTATTACTTGAACTCTGAAGCGTATTCAAGCCAGACCTGGATGCTTCTTCAGCCGAATCGGTTTATGGCAAAGCATTACGCCTGCCGGGAGAATTCGTGGCTACCGACGCTCTGCCGAACCAGCCGGAATTTGTCCGCCAACTGCGACAACATGTGGCTCGCCTCCGTCCGCAACGGCATCACCGACACGGGACTCCTGCCACGTTTGTCCATCGTATCCTATCCTCCTGCACACACGTCATGTTATGAACGGAAGGCGTTAAACCCTCGCTCCAACCACCAGGCAAGACATTACAGTTTCTGGGATGGACGGGCTACCTCGTTAGGACCATCAGGAAGAAAGCGTGTTATTCTGGGATATTGTCGTAAACATTTTCTGGAAGCATTGCAAAAGGTTTCATAGCGCGTCCACAGGGACACTTGGCTTTTATTTACATACACACGTGACGTCAGTATAACACTGACAACCTTTTAGCTGCACCTGCAAGGGTGGGTCGTTAGGCAAACATCTTGCTCGGCAATTCGGCTGGTGCTGCACCCGCAGATACAAAGGCGATGCATCAGCACAGCAGTCATGGTGGCCAGGTAACCCAAACACTTTATTACCCTCTCCAGGGGTGCCTATAGTATTCTCCCGCCAAGAGGGAGATTTGGGTGTCATCTAAGAACGTTTAACATTTCTGAGACGTATGTTGAAAGCAGGATGTTACGATTTCTGGGAAGGGTTGATATGTAATGGACGGGCTGTCCCATTAGGATCTCTAGGAAGAAGACATCTTGTGGTGTCACCGCCAGACACCACACTTGCTAGGTGGTAGCCTTAGATCGGCAGCGGTCCGCTAGTATACGTCGGACCCGCGTGTCGCCACTGTCAGTGATTGCAGACCGAGCGCCGCCACACGGCAGGTCTAGAGAGACGTCCTAGCACTCGCCCCAGTTGTACAGCCGACTTTGCTAGCGATGGTTCACTGACAAACTACGCTCTCATTTGCCGAGACGATGGTTGGCGTGGCCTTCAGCTGCGTCATTTGCTGCGGCCTAGCAAGGCGCCATTATCATTTGCTATTTATCTTGTGATGCCTGTACCGTCAGACCGATGTACACCAATTGTGGATTAAGGTTAAGTATTCCAGCAGCAACGTACCTTATTGGCTATATTAATTACATTGTCCTCTTCCAGACCTCACGCCAGCCTGCGTGAGCTTCACGCGTGCCTTTCGGCTGCCAATCATACTGGCTTGGCTGTCTTGCCAAGTCACAACACATCTTATGTTATTCTGGGATATTTTGGTAAAAAGTTTCTGATAGGATTGCAAAATATTTCTATAGCGTGTCCAGAGGGAGACTTAATAGACATGAGACGTCAGTATAACACTGACATTTTTGCTGCACCTGCGCAGCTGAGTCGCTAGGCAAACATCTCGCTCGCCAATTAGCCTGGCGCCTGGACCCGCAGGTACAAAGGCGAGGCGTCAGCACAACAGCCATGCTGGCCAGGTGAACATGTTGCCAGGCATGCATGCACCACCCACCAGCATGCTCGCCTTGGACCACTGTAGGGAACAGTTTGCTGATACGTTGTGGTCGAATTTCTTAACGATAGCTGGAAACCAATGAGTATTTGTGCACTGCGTTATTCGACTGTTTCAGCGTTGTGAGTGCGTTTACGTTGCGTTATAGATGCATTATTTTTCAATGTTACGTGTAGTTAACATGTCTGTACATCAGTGTACTGCATTATTTCGGTAATTTAGAAGTAATTTGCAGGTCTGTAGGCTATTTATTGTGCCCCAAGCACGTCATGGCGGCTGTTTGCATCAGTATTATAAATAAACAATGTGAAATCCATCCCTAAATAAATTGTTCCAACTTCCCACTGAAAATAAATAAAGTACACTCTTTCCTCTCCAGCACCTGGACACTGAGTCCTTCTCCTGACATTTTTTCCCTGGACTGCCAACTTGAATTATGTCATAGGAAGGGGAGAGGGGGAGGGCTGACAGTGTACTCTGGTGGCGGTACTGTGTACTAGGTCAGTTGGACTCTGGACTTCATGGTGAACACAATGGATGGAGCTACTGCCTATGCCAACTCCAACTGTTTAAATAAACGATACATACAAAATAAACACTTGTGTCCATTCTATCGAGCAAACCAGCGCAGACTGAGTACTATTCCCGCCAATTCCAAGGAAGAGGCTGTGGTTGGATGACCTGTGGAGGTAGCCCAGTTGACCTATATTCCCGCCAAAATTTTTCCCCTATTTTCTTAGGTTAGTGGAGGTAGCCCAAGTGACCTTTCTTCCTACCATTTTTCCCGCCATTTTCTGGGTGAGGGGAGGGGAGGTGGAAGGGGGGTTTGGTTACTCGCAGCAGCCAAATAGATCTATTTTCCCGCCAAACTCTGAACTTCCGCCATGACGTCATTGCGACATTGCCACATCTGTCGCCGCCATCTTGGATCCACCATCTTGAATAAATTTGGCACAATGCAGAGTGGGGTGATGCTCTCTTTGTCCTATTACACTCAGGGGGCTGTTGCCTCGCACAAACAGAGGATACTGTTTTATTTTGGTGCTCATTGAACTCACCTCAAAATTTGTGACACTAACGCCTCTGAAGAGAGCCACAGAGCTAACTGCGTCTCTCGCATTTTGCAATGATTTCCTCCCAGAAGTAAGGCATGCCGAGAAAATTATTTCTGTCAAGAGACTGCTATTTTGCACGACGCTACGGGAACAAACAATGAAAAAGCCTAAGATATAATCTGTATTCATCTCATCTCTTCATCCAAGTTCCAGTCCTGCTGCACTCTTGATGAAGGAGCCGGGCCACGAATGCAGAATTTACTGCAGCAAACAACACAGAACGTGGGAAATGTTTTTGAAGGACTTGCAAGACGTACGAAATGAGGTGAGGAACCCCAGGGGGGACAGTGACGGTGCTCCAGCACTGGCAACCACGAGACCTGTTTAGGAAAATCAGACTGTCCACAGAGGTCGTGTGATGCGCACAACAAAGTGGTTGAATGTGCAGGCAATAGGATCTAGGCGGCGGTCCGGAATCTGGAAGTGAAAGAAAAAAATGATTTGAAAAGACATCTGGAGTCATCAGTTCGTGACGCTGACTAAATGTCCTTTTTTTGCGTTAAGTCAAATGTCAAATAACTAGAACTATGTTCAGATCGAAATTGCAGGTTTCTTCGCATCTTTCTCGTTTTTTTCTCATTGTTCCAAGAAACTGTGAACGTCATGTTACAGCGTCCTCCCTCTCAGTCAGAGATGTCGTATTTTTACATTTTTTAAAACAAAGCAAATCTTTCTGTTTCTTCTGGACATATCTGAGCTCATTATTTATCAGTACTTTGCCATCTCAGCATACTCTAAGGTAATGTACATTTGCTCACTGACTATCCATTTCAGCAGTTTCTAGGAATATGACCAAATGTGACTGTACAATGCCGTGGCACAGGCGTCGATCGTGTACTGTGGAGTATTGTTGGACGCCTTCGGTCTCGTTTGTACATAGAGTTAAGTTCCACTTTCTGCCGTCGGCAATAACTTGAAAACGATGAAATGAAAGCAAACTCGATAGAAAGGTGAGATGACCTATTTATTAAACAAACAAACAGAGGGAAAACGGCAGCGAGATTGGTGCTGCGCCAGGCGCGGTGGATACCCAAGGGGTGGAGGGAAACGGACCCACACCCTCCGGTCATTCGCCGTGGGAAAGGCCGCTCACATCTATGCTCCGTGTGAGTGGCTAGCTGGAGTGGCTGCATTCCTGGGCGGCCTACGGGTGAGCGGAACGAGGGCGTGGGAGTAACCGGGCTGCCGCGGCCGTTGAGTGTCCCGCGCTGTAAGGGACACTGTCGGCCCACACAGGGCCCGCCACACAGCACAGCGCCGTGCCGCATCGCTGCAGACGGGCAGCGCCGACACGCCAAGAAGCAAAGAGAATCCGTCGAGCCGTGAGTGCGTGCAGCGTGCTGGGTCTCCAGGGATGCGCACAGGACCGGGTAGGGCACGAGGCATTCCTCAATGTGCCCACCCGCTGCAGGCCAGCGGACGAGGACGCCGACCTGCGGGCTGCCAGCGACACCTCGACGCGCGCACCCGTGCTGGCGAGCTACGACCGCCCAGCCGCGCCCGCTTACTGCACACACAGGGACAATTTCAAACGCTGGGCTGTCCGGTTCCCGCGCTGAGTAGCCTCCGAGGGCTGCCACGTGAGAGTCCACACACACGACCGCTGCAACACACCCACATGGTGCAATACGCGCAGGGTCCAGGTGACCGCCCGCCCTCTGCACTATCTCATCTCTCGCCGAACCGTCGTCACACCCCTACAGCTTGCATCGCAAAAGAAAGACACTGCGTGCGGTGAATCGAAGTAATGTTACGACTGCGTATTTTTAAAATGTTGGTTACTGGCACGAAGGTACATATTCCAGGACCTCAGCTTATCTTGGTACAAAATATACACTCCAGGAAATGGAAAAAAAGAACACATTGACACCGGTGTGTCAGACCCACCATACTTGCTCCGGACACTGCGAGAGGGCTGTACAAGCAATGATCACACGCACGGCACAGCGGACACACCAGAAACCGCGGTGTTGGCCGTCGAATGGCGCTAGCTGCGCAGCATTTGTGCACCGCCGCCGTCAGTGTCAGCCAGTTTGCCGTGGCATACGGAGCTCCATCGCAGTCTTTAACACTGGTAGCATGCCGCGACAGCGTGGACGTGAACCGTGTGTGCAGTTGACGGACTTTGAGCGAGGGCGTATAGTGGGCATGCGGGAGGCCGGGTGGACGTACCGCCGAATTGCTCAACACGTGGGGCGTGAGGTCTCCACAGTACATCGATGTTGTCGCCAGTGGTCGGCGGAAGGTGCACGTGCCCGTCGACCTGGGACCGGACCGCAGCGACGCACGGATGCACGCCAAGACAGTAGGATCCTACGCAGTGCCGTAGGGGACCGCACCGCCACTTCCCAGCAAATTAGGGACACTTGCTCCTGGGGTATCGGCGAGGACCATTCGCAACCGTCTCCATGAAGCTGGGCTACGGTCCCGCACACCGTTAGGCCGTCTTCCGCTCACGCCCCAACATCGTGCAGCCCGCCTCCAGTGGTGTCGCGACAGGCGTGAATGGAGGGACGAATGGAGACGTGTCGTCTTCAGCGATGAGAGTCGCTTCTGCCTTGGTGCCAATGATGGTCGTATGCGTGTTTGGCGCCGTGCAGGTGAGCGCCACAATCAGGACTGCATACGACCGAGGCACACAGGGCCAACACCCGGTATCATGGTGTGGGGAGCGATCTCCTACACTGGCCGTACACCACTGGTGATCGTCGAGGGGACACTGAATAGTGCACGGTACATCCAAATCGTCATCGAACCCATCGTTCTACCATTCCTAGACCGGCAAGAGAACTTCCTGTTCCAACAGGACACTGCACGTCCGCATGTATCCCGTGCCACCCAACGTGCTCTAGAAGGTGTAAGTCAACTACCCTGGCCAGCAAGATCTCCGGATCTGTCCCCCATTGAGCATGTTTGGGACTGGATGAAGCGTCGTCTCACGCGGTCTGCACGTCCAGCACGAACGCTGGTCCAACTGAGGCGCCAGGTGGAAATGGCATGGCAAGCCGTTCCACAGGACTACATCCAGCATCTCTACGATCGTCTCCATGGAAGAATAGCAGCCTGCATTGCTGCGAAAGGTGGATATACACTGTACTAGTGCCGACATTGTGCATGCTCTGTTGCCTGTGTCTATGTGCCTGTGGTTCTGTCAGTGTGATCATGTGATGTATCTGACCCCAGGAATGTGTCAATAAAGTTTCCCCTTCCTGGGACAATGAATTCACGGTGTTCTTATTTCAATTTCCAGGAGTGTATGTTTCGTATGTGGCAAAGTACCACGTGCCGTATGTAATTTCTGTTTTGACATGCCACTAGCCATTTTCCTGTATTTTAGTGAATTTCACTGTCCAATTCGTAATTGTATATGTGGGAACATATTAGTATCTAAATATTGATTTTCGCCGGCCGCGGTGGTCTAGCGGTTCAGGCGCTCAGTCCGGAACCGCGTGGCTGCTACGGTCGCAGATTCGAATCCTGCCTGGGGCATGGATGTGTGTGATGTCCTTAGGTTAGTTAGGTTTAAGTAGTTCTAAGTTCTAGGGGACTGATGACCTCAGATGTTAAGTCCCGTAGTGCTCAGAACCATTTTTTTATTGACTTTCGTGTACACTAAGTTCAGCATTATTCTAATCACATTTTCAAATACGTGCAAGTAAACACAACACTAAGTTGATAGTCATTACTGCATTTATTTTCACGTTTTTTGACGACTATCTGATTTACAAAATTCTTATTTATTAGCTTCATTCAATAGTACGAGTATTTATTGATGTCCCTCAGGACAGTGATCTTGTGTCACCATTGCAAAATGTATTATCTTAATTCTTGATCTTCAAAATTTGCATAATTGGGCACCATTGAACATATTTGAAATGTTGAATTACAATTTTTTGCATTGATTCGTTACGTTTTTTGCATATCTGTATTTCATAACAATATCGTGCGAGTATGTAATAAGAATTGCTTATTACTTTTTCTAAGCACGAATAATGTTGTTTGGACCTTAGGTCATCTCCAAAGAATTAATTTTTTTAAATTTTTTTACTATGTCTTAGAATGAGTATGGTAAATTAATTCGACTGGAAAGGTACAATTCTGATGAGACAAGGCCTTCGCTGCATTGTGAACATCTAGGGTTTCATTGTAGATACATAGAGATTTCTTCGTTGCTCCATTCTTTCGTGTAAGACATTGTAAGGATCACAAGATCCAAACATACACACCTGCGACATGAAACTGGCTCCCAGTTTGGTCCTCAGTTTCGTGTAAATGTGTGAGAGAGTGTGTGGATGTCTTTCGTTGCCCCAGAGACTGGATCTGTGTTGATGTATTGACAGAAAGCTGGCAAAATTTAATTTCATTTATTTATTTATTTTATTTTGGTCATTCCGTTCCGTCAGGTTTGCCGCCACACGTTAAGTTATGCAGATTTTTCTCGGTATTGTGCCCCCACCCCCCCACACTCCCCCACACCCCCATGACCCATGGACCTTGCTGTTGGTGCCTCAGCGACATAGATACCCGTACCGCAGGTGCAACCACATTGGAGGGGTATCTGTAACAGTCTGGATGATTGACTGATCTGGCCTTGTAACGCTAACCAAAACGGCCTTGCTGTTGTGGTACTGCGAACGGCTGAAAGCAAGGGGAAACTACAGCCTCAATTTTTCCCGTGGGCATGCAGCTTTATGGTTAAATGATGATGGCGTCCTCTTGGGTAAAATATTCCGGGGGTTAACTAGTCCCCCAGTCGGAGCTCTGGGCGGAGACTACTCAAGAGGACGTCGTTATCAGGAGAAAGCAAACTGGCGTTCTACGGATCGGAGCGTGGAATGTCAGATCCCTTAATCCGGCAGGTAGGTTAGAAAATTTAAGAAGGGAAATGGATACGTTAAAGTTAGATATAGTGGGAATTAGTGAAGTTCGGTGGCAGGAGGAACAAGACTTTTGGTCAGGTGAATACAGGGTTATAAATACAAAATCAAATAGGGGTAATGCAGTAGTAGGTTTACTAATGAATAAAAAAATAGGAGCGCTGGTAAGTTACTACTAACAGCATAGTGAACGCATTATTGTGGCCAAGATAGACACGAAGCCCACGCCTACTACAATAGTACAAGTTTATATGCCAACTAGCTCTGCAGATGATGAAGAAATTGATGAAATGTATGATGAGATAAAAGAAATTATTCGGGTAGTGAAGGGAGACGAAAATTTAGTAGTCATGGGTGACTGGAATTCAACAGTAGGAAAAGGAAGAGAAGGAAACGTAAAAGGTGAATATGGATTGGGGCTAAGAAATGAAAGAGGAAGAGAAGCCGCCTGGTAGAATTTTGCACAGAGCATAACTTACCATAGCTAACACTTGGTTCAAGAATAATGAAAGAAGGTTGTATACATGGAAGAACCCTGGAGATACTAGAAGGTTCCAGACAGATTATATAATGGTAAGACAGAGATTTAGGACCAGGTTTTAAGCTGGCCGATTTGGCCGAGCGGTTCTAGGCACTTCAGTCTGGAACCGCGCGACCGCTACTGTCGCAGGTTCGAATCCTGCCTCGGGCATGGATGTGTGTGATGTCCTTAGGTTAGTTAGGTTTAAGTAGTTCTAAGTTCTAAGGGACTGATGACCTCAGATGTTAAGTCCCATAGTGCTCAGAACCATTTGAACCACTTTGAAACAGGTTTTAAATTGTAAGACATTTCCAGGGCAGGAGTGGACTCTGACCACAATCTATTGGTTATGAACTGTAGACTAAAACTGAAGAAACTGCAAAAAGGTGGGAATTTAAGGAGATGGCACCTGGATAAACTGAAAGAACCAGAGGTTGAAGAGAGTTTCAGGGAGAGCGTAAGGGAACAATTGACAGGAATGGGGGAAAGAAATACAGTAGATGAAGAATGGGTAGCTTTGAGGGATGAAATAGTGAAGGCGACAGAGTATTAAGTAGGTAAAAAGACGAGTGCTAGTAGAAATCCTTGGGTAACAGAAGAGATACAGAATTTAATTGATGAAAAGAGAAAATACAAAAATGTAGCAAGTGAAGCAGGCAAAAAGGAATACAAACGTCTCAAAAATGAGATTGTCAGGAAGTGCAAAATGGCTAATCAGGGATGGCTAGAGGACAAATGTAAGAATGTAGAGGCCTATCTCACGAGGGGTAAGATAGATACTGCCTACAGGAAAATTAGAGACTTTTGGAGAAAAGAGAACCACTTGCATGAATATCAAGAGCTCAGATGGAAACCCAGTTCTAAGCAAAGAAGGGAAAGCAGAAAGGTGGAAGGAGTATATAGAGGGTCTATACAGGAGCGATGTTCTGGAGGACAATATTATGGAAATGGAAGAGGATGTAGATGAAGGTGAAATGAGAGATACGATACTGCGTGAACAGTTTGACAGAGCACTTAAAGACCTGAGTCGAAACAAGGCTCCGGGAATAGACAACAACCCATTAGAACTACTGACAGCCTTGGGAGTGCCATTCCTGATAAAACTCTACCATCTGGTGAGCAAGATTTATGAGACAGGCGAAATTTCCTGAGGCTTCAAGACGAATATAATAATTCTAATCCCAAAGAAAGCAGATGTTGACAGATGTGAAAATTTTACCGAACTATCAGCTGCAAAATACTAACGCGAATTATTTACAGACGAATGGAAAAACTGGTAGAACCGACCTCGGGAAAGATCAGTTTGGATTCCGTAGAAATGTTGGAACACGTAAGGCAATACTGACCCTGCGACTTATCTTAGAAGAAAGATCAGGAAAGGCAAACCTACGTTTCTAGCATTTGTAGACTTAGAGAAAGCTTTTGACAATGTTGACTGGAATACTCTCAAATTCTGAATGTGGCAGGGGTAAAATACAGGGAGCGGAAGGTTATTTACAATTTGTATAGAAAGCAGATGGCAGTTATAAGTGTCGAGGGACACGAAAGGGAAGCAGTGGTTGGGAAGGGAGTGAGACAGGGTTGTAGCCTCTCCCCGATGTTATTCAATCTATATTGAGCAAGCAGTAAAGGAAACAAAAGAAAAGTTCGGAGTAGTTATTGAAATCCACGGAGGAGAAATAAAAACTTTGAGGTTCGCCGATGACATTGTAATTCTGTCAGAGACAGCAAAGGACTTGGAAGAGCAGTTGAACAGAATGGACAGTGTCTTGAAAGGAGGATATAAGATGAGCATCAACAAAAGGACAACGAGGATAATGGAATGTAGTCGAATGAAGTCGGGTTATGCTGAGGGAATTAGATTAGGAAATGAGACACTTAAATCAGTAAAGGAGTTTTGCTGTTTGGGGAGCAAAATAACTGATGATGGTCGAAGTAGAGAGGATATAAAATGTAGACTGGCAATGGCAAGGAAAGCGTTTCTGAAGAAGAGAAATTCGTTAACATCGAGTATAGATTTAAGTGTCAGGAAGTCGTTTCTGAAAGTATTTGTATGGAGTGTAGCCATGTATGGAAGTGAAACGTGGACGATAACTAGTTTGGACAAGAGGAGAATAGTAGGTTTCGAAATGTGGTGCTACAGAAGAATGCTGAAGATTAGATGGGTAGATCACATAACTAATGAGGAGGTATTGAATTGAATTGGGGAGAAGAGGAGTTTGTGGTACAACTTGACTAGAAGAAGGGACCGGTTGGTAGGACATGTTCTGAGGCATCAAGGGATCAAGCCTTCTGGCTCCCCCACACATGTTAGAGGACGAATCATGCCAGTCTATCTTCCACTATTAGTTTAATTCGCATATATGCATATTTTCTTAAAATGCGATGGACATAGTTCGTTGTGAAAATCAGTTATCGGATGCTCTGTACCGATATGTAAGGCCAACAGTTTGCATGGGTGGCGGATATAATTTTTTTAAAATCACATCTCGTTCCACCTTGCAACCGCTGTGGTCGTTCCACCTGCCAGCTTTGAGTGTGGTCAGTGAGGGGAGAAAGCCCACGGAGGTGCTGCTGGCATACACAATGGCCTCACCGGCCCAGCGGTGAACAGACTGGGGCGGGCGATGTTACCTGCCGAAAGACGGCCGCCTAAAAGGCCGGTGCCGCACGAGCGGAATATTTGCGGAACGTCAGCTGCGCGGAAAATGGACGCGCCGCCACGCCGCACGTGATAGATGAAGCAGTCCACACGGCGAGAAACGCCTGCGGCTGCGGCACTTCGCCGCTTGCCGGCCGCATCGCCCACAGCGAGGCGGAAATGCGCTGTGGCAGTCGAAGTACTGCAACATGGGCCACGACAATCAGTTGCGCAGTTCACACGGGCGGCGCACCGCTTGTGAGAAGAAGGACCAGCTGCCGGCCGGCAGCGCTGGGGCTGGGGACGGAGTTGCCAGGTGACAGCAGGTAAACAGTGCTACTCTGTGCGTTCCGTGCGCGCAACTACTATGTGACTGCCACAGTGTCTCTTCTAGACACAGAGAGAATCGACACGGAGATTCTTATAATGGAGGTGAAGAAGAGGCCATTATTTGGGATATAACGATGGAGGAATACAAAGATCGAAGCATGGCATGAAATCCGCTGTGCATTATGTCATGATTTCGCACATAATTTAAATACATTGAGAAAAACTGTTGATAAGTTTTTCATTTCACTTCTCCGTCATTGCACTACATGCTTTTGGATAAAGCATCACAGCATATTTGAAAAACCGTGTGTAAGAATTGGCAAAAATGCTGTCGATTGTTTTGCATCACATGATCGCCTCGGACAATTACGATGTTGCGTTGAGTGACAACACATAACTAAAAACAGAACATTAAACAAACTAGGTTCAGAAGGCACTGCTCACTAAGGGATTTCTGGGAAGTGTGAGAAAGAGTCAACAGTAGCAGATTAGTTTCTTTTATTAAGTTTCAAGTGAAATTACGGGTACAACTACCGATAGTAACAAGAGATGATAATCAAATTAATGAGTTTGTAAATATAAAGGAAAGTGCATAAGATAGCTCGTATTCTTTTCTGTGTAAGAACAGAGATTTTACTGTGCTGGCCAGGGCACTTTAAGAGCGTCACTTACAAAATAATTTCCCTGTAGATCAATATTTCTTATGGCTGACAGACTTCTTCTTTCATCCAACATTTTGGCAGGCTCAAATCCTTACACAATAAACGTTTCTACAATGTCTCTCTCACGTACATAATTATGCAGACCACAACATGCTTTCGTTATGTCATCAGCAAAATCCAATTTCACATTCATGGATCGCTGGAACAAGCCCCATTTGTTCGAAAATACGTCGAAGGGACCTGTACCCACGAGCCCGTGACAAACGGTAGTCGAAAATTCTTCTCTGACGCGACAACGTTTTACCTCCAAACGGTCGCAGTGTGTGTTCTGTGAGCCCAAACGCTTCGTCACCAACAAACGCATACGGTGTTACTAATTCATTGGCATTTAGTAGGCGCGAAGGCTCTGATATGCAAAGTTCGTTCAAGCGTTTTCACAACGTTGATTTTTTTTAAATTGTGCTGTCCGGATGTTTTGCAGACGCGCCAAAATCAACAAAAACGAATCTATAGCCTGAGTTTGCCACTCCTAGAAGAACAGTGGAAAAGAGGTCCTAACAGTAAAACAGCGACTTACTCGTCTTCGGCTTCACCAACCACATGTGTTTACCATCGACTTCCCCTGTGCTATTTGGGAAATTCGATCGGTTTTGTAATCCTTTTCCGACGTTCTTCCACTCCTCTTTAGACACCAGTTACGCAGCCAGACCCAGATCGCACAGCACACTGTTCTCACTACGTCACTGGCTGTCGACTTGCCAATTCTCTACCTACAATGCAGCTCAACTAAGTAACAACAAGTAGCCAAATACAATGAAACCAAAGCGATATATATATATATATATATATATATATATATATATATATATATATATATACAGGGTGAGTCACCTAATATTACCGCTGGATATATTTCGTAAACCACATCAAATACTGGCGAATCAATTCCACAGACCGAACGTGAGGAGAGGGGCTGTGTAATTGGTTAATACAAACCATAAAAAAATGCACGGAAGTATGTTTTTTAACACAAACCTACCTTTTTTTAAATGGAACCCCGTTAGTTTTGTTAGCACATCTGAACATATAAACAAATACGTAATCAGTGCCGTTTGTTGCATTGTAAAATGTTAATTACATCCGGAGATATTGTAACCTAAAGTTGACGCTTGAGTACCACTCCTCCGCTGTTCGATCGTGTGTATCGGAGAGCACCGAATTACGTAGGGATCCAAAGGGAACGGTGATGGACCTTAGGTACAGAAGAGACTGGAACAGCACATTACGTCCACATGCTAACACCTGTTTATTGGTCTTTTTCACTGACGCACATGTACATTACCATGAGGGGTGAGGTACACGTACACACGTGGTTTCCGTTTTCAATTACGGAGTGGAATAGAGTGTGTCCCGACATGTCAGGCCAATAGATGTTCCATGTGGTGGCCATCATTTGCTGCACACAATTGCAATCTCTGGCGTAATGAATGTCGTACACGCCGCAGTACATCAGGTGTAATGTCGCCGCAGGCTGCCACAATACGTTGTTTCATATCCTCTGGGGTTGTAGGCACATCACGGTACACATTCTCCTTTAACGTACCCCACATGAAGAAGTCCAGAGATGTAAGATCAGGAGAACGTGCTGGCCAATTTATGCGTCCTCCACGTCCTATGAAATGCCCGTCGAACATCCTGTCAAGGGTCAGCCTAGTGTTAATTGCGGAATGTGCAGGTGCACCATCATGCTGATACCACATACGTCGACGCGTTTCCAGTGGGACATTTTCGAGCAACGTTGGCAGCTCATTCTGTAGAAACGCGATGTATGTTGCAGCTGTTTGGGCCCCTGCAATGAAGTGAGGACCGATGAGGTAGTCGCCAATAATTCCGCACCATACATTTACAGTCCACGGTCGCTGTCGCTCTACCTGTCTAAGCCAGCGAGGATTGTCCACGGACCAGTGATGCATGTTCCGTAGATTCACTGCCCCATGGTTTGTGAAACCCGTTTCATCGGTAAACAGGTAGAACTGCAACGCATTCTCTGTTAATGCCCATTGACAGAATTGCACTCGATGATTAAAGTCATCACCATGTAATTGCTGATGTAGTGACACATGAAACGGGTGAAAGCGGTGACGATGCAGTATGCGCATGACACTACTTTGACTCAGTCCACCGGCTCATGTACTCATGTGTGGGTTCATGGCAACAGCAGCTAACACACCAACTGCACCCGCTTCTCCTGTGACGGGCCTGCTACGGACCCGTTTGCGTGCTACGACCATACCTGTTGCATACAGTTGGCGGTAGATGTTTTGCAATGTGCGGCACGTTGGATGCTCTCTGTCCGGGTAACGTTCTGCTTGCACCCTGCAGGCTTCAGCTGCATTTCGTCGACACTCGCCATAAATGAGTACCATCTCCGCCTTTTCAGAGTTCGAATACACCATGGTCACCGTTCTTACAACACTACACTATCACAGACGTCTGGTAACACGGTGTACTACAGTTGGTCTGCGTGCGGAGACGAATGCAGAATAACAATAGCAGCAAGCGCTACATGCGGACACTGCGACAGCTAGACCAAACCACAACAGTGCACTACAGCCACACTCGTAAACACGGTCGTCATCGTAAACATGTACCTTCAGTTGCTGCTCGCCGACCGTGGCCCGTGTTTGTTACAACACGCAACTGAACGTCGGAGGTTTCAAGCGTCAACTTTAGGTTACAATATCTCCGGATGTAATTAACATTTTACAATGCAACAAACGGCACTGATTACGTATTTGTTTATATGTTCAGATGTGCTAACAAAACTAACGTGGTTCCATTTAAAAAGAATGTAGGTTTGTGTTAATAAACATACTTCCGTGCATTTTTGTATGGTTTGTATTCAACAATTTCACTAGCCCCTCTCCTCACGTTCGGTCTGTGGAATCTGTTCGACAGTATTTGACGTGGTTTACGAAATATATCCAGCGGTAACGTTAGGTGACGTTAGGTAACGTTAGGTAACGTTAGGTCAGTGATGATGATGAAGTCCCATACTCCGTGGTGCGTAGGGGACGACGCGGGAAACCCGCACCGACTACTAGGCAAGGTCCTAGCGGAGGTGGTTTGCCATTGGTTTGCCATTGCCTTCCTCCGACCGTAATGGGGATGAATGATGATGATGACACAACACCCAGTCATCTCGAGGCAGGGAAAATCCCTGACACCGCCGGAAATCGAACCCGGGTCCCCATGCGCAGGAAACGAGAACGCTACCGCAAAACCACGAGCTGCGGTCAAATTATGGTTAATATCTGACCATTATTTTATGATGTAAAATATATTAAACTTACGTTAAATTTCCGTTTCATTTTTCTCTTGTAGGCCACAAAGCTCAACAGAAGTGGCCTAACATTAGGGATTATTATCGGAAATGAACGACGAAAGTGAAAAAATCTGGTTCAGAAACAGTAAAAAGATTATAATACGTGTATGCTGACCAGCTGGAGCCGGCTATTGTGACCGAGCGGTTCTAGGCGCTTCGGTCTGTAACCGCGCGACCGCTACGGTCGCAAGTTCGAATCCTGCCTCGGGCATGGATGAGTGTGATGTCCTTAGGTTAGTTAGGTTTAAGTAGCTCTAAGTTCTAGGGGACTGATGACCTCAGATGTTAAGTTCCATAGTGCTCAGAGCCATTTTTTCTGACCAGCTGGGGTTCTTGCACGTGTTTTAGATACAAGACATTCAGTTTCAAGTGTACAGACAGACATGATACAGCACCTGGAACATCCTTTTGAATTACCCCTGACATAAGACAGTACCAAGAAACAAAGTAACATCAGAGAATACCTGAGTAGATTTCAGTAAGCTCGTCAGTTTCGTAAAAGAAAATGACGGTGAGAACTGGAAACCTTCTCTTCAACCTAAATTATGCAAATTTCTGGACAGTCCTCGAGTTCTTTCTCCGTCTCCTTAGGATGAACATAAATCGTTTTTATATTCCTTGTTGCCCACTTTGCGTAAGTTAAACACAGATAATAAACTCGAATTCCGTATGGAGGTTTCACGCCTACTTCAGCGCTTCCGAAACGCAAAATAGCTATCATTTCATGGTCGTTATGCAGCGTGTCAGCAACCTATGCTCAAAAATGGCTCTAAGCACTATGGGACTTAACATCTGAGGTCATCAGTCCCCCCGGTTCCGGACTGAAGCGCCTAGAGACGGCCGGTGTGGCCGTGCGGTTCTAGGCGCTTCAGTCTGGAACCGCGTGACCGTTACGGTCGCAGGTTCGAATCCTGCCTCGGACATGGATGTGTGTGATGTCCTTAGGTTAGTTAGGTTTAAGTAGTTCTAAGTTCTAGGGGACATGACCACAGATGTTAAGTCCCATAGTGCTCAGAGCCATTTGAACCATTTTTGAAGCGCCTAGAACCGCTCGGTCACCGCGGCCGGCGCAACCTATGCAACGTATACCAATTCATGATGTGACCCGACGACATTTTCAAATGTCAAATACACCAGAAAATATTCACAACAACGGTACACGTCCTCTATTGGGGCAGATGCAATGTCAGCATTGTCGACTAAAAAAAAGCAGTTACTTGTACAGAACAATCGCCTTCAATTTCTCCATCCTTTATTGATCCTGAGTCTGAGTCTAAGAATTTGTACAGAAAAGTGAACTAAATGGGATTGCTCTCCTTCTCTTTTTACGTGTCCATTCTGTTAATTTACTTTAAAGATAATTGATGTTTCTTATCTTAAAATGCACATTTACTTGTAACTTTACATTTAATATCGTTAAAGAAGAGAAAATTCAACTTGTTCGTTTATTAGCCTAATCATCATTTTTTTCGGAAAATTTGGCGTGGAAGTGCTAGTAAAAGCGGTAAGAGATACTACTGAATACATGAATTTTAGCTGAGGTAATGTTCGGTGAGACTTACCTTAAAGTTATAGCCGTCATTTCCATTGCAGGTATAGCTAGTTTCATGTCCATGTCCTGCTTCTGAAAAGCGTGTGACGTAATTCGTTAAAGGTTAAGAAAAACATTCTGAACTAGCTGAAAGTTTCACTTCATTCTCTCGTAGTCCGTTGAACAAAACGTAAAACGCAGCTTGTAACAACCGACTGCTTACATCTGGACGCACCCAGTACTTCCGGTGTATTTTTCTCTTTTTCAACATCTATGACCCTACGTACACCAGTACTGCACAATGTGGATTGATTATACATCGCGACTAGCAGATTAAAAAAAAAAAAAAGTGGGTGACGGAGCAAACTACTTCATTCTATGTAGTGCAATTGTAACATAAATTGTGTTCAGTATGCTTTCTTACTTTTTTAAACTTTGTTTCTCAAGATTTGTTAACAATAATAATTCCTGAATGTTTCATGAGTAAAACTATTCTGCGCTTGGATCTGCAAATGTCTACCTCTACTTTTAAAATGAAAAACTCTTAACGCAATGTTAACATAAAGTGTGACCATAGCTGACTTCATAAACAGCATGCGAAAGAGGCGTACGGAACATCTACGCATAGCAAGCCGCATTACCTCAATTGTGGAGCGTCGGCGCGTCGCAGCCCGCAGTGGCCGAACGCCAGTGTGTACACTGAGGAGCCGAAACATTGTGGGCAGTGCCAACCGTCTGGTGACGCAGTAGCGAAAGTATGTAAGCAGAGGGATCACCCTGGCAAAGATATGGACTGCACATGTGGAAATCCATTGAGAAAAGCGACTTTGAGAGAGGGCAGATTGTTATTACGACAGAGCGTGTGAAAGGGTACCTCGAAAACTATGGAGCTGGTCGAAAGTTCACGAGTTAATGTCGTAAGCATCTGCGGAAAGAGGCAGAACGATAGTGAAACCAGCACCAGGCGCTAAATAGTTGGACGTCGACGGGTTCCTCACAGAGTGTGGGTTCGGATGCTTTTCTGCTCTGTAAATCAGAACAGGTGGTGATCTGTGGCATCTCTGCCGAAAGAGCACAATGCTGGCGCAGGGACAAGTGTTTTGGCGACCCCTAAGTGTTCACTTGTTGACACAACGACATTGTCAGTTACGATCCTGATGGGCATCGGGATTCGATCATCGATAAATGGGAACCTGTCGGCTCTTCTGATAAACTACATTTTTGCCATGCCAGATGGATGGTTGGCTCCATAAACGCCATCATCGAGGTGAAGAGCGACTCGAAACGTGCAGCGCGCCACGGACACAGGCTGATGGAAGCAGCATTATGCTATGGCAGACATCATCCTGCACTTGCATGGGACCTTGTGGTAGTAATTAAAGACACGCTGACAGCTGCGAAGTATCTGGGTTCCTCCTTGATATCTTCGTCTACTGTGATGTCATCTTTCAGCAGTATAATTGTCCGTGTCTTGGAGCCAGAACCGTGCTACAATGGATTGAGCAGCGTCATAGTAAACACAAGTTAACGTCTCGGAGACTCAATTCAACTGATGTAAATCCTATGGAACCCATCTGGGTCACTACGGGCACCGTCACCGCATACACAAATCAGCGCCCGTTATTTACGCGAATTACATGACCTGTGCTTTGGCTTCCAGTGCCACATACCCCGACAAATCTACAAAGAAACTGTCGGATCCCTAATACGCAGAATCAGTTATATATTTCGTTCCAAAGGCGGACAAACCAGGTATTAAGCAAGTGGTCACAATTTTTTGCCTCATCAGTGTGGCCTGTCTCTTATTTACTCGGGACTGGGAAGAGATATGGCTCTCCTTTCACTATTAAAAACAATTTCGATATGTTAGCTACATTTCATAGGCAGCAACATAGGATCACGAAAGCACTAAACGTAAACTGATCGGCGACATTTTGCACTGCAAACTTTTCTAAAGACACGTGATAATTTTCATATTTTTGGGATATGATGCTAAGAATGAACAAATACGAAAAGAGATCCGGCTCATTAATAATGTGAAAGAATCAAAACTTTTTATCGAATAGTTTCCTCACAATCGAATGAAAAAGTTTGCATAACGCGTAACCCACACGAATCCCAGGATTGTGGATTTAATTTTTTGCAAAAAAAAAGCAAACGTTTTATTGAGAAACTAACTACCTAGCCGAAAGTAGCTTTCTTCCAATCACATAAAACAAGTTTTTTGGTGTATTTTATCCAGTGTGGATGCTGTCGAACTCCGTGACTGTTCCTTTACAGGGTGTAGAAAAATATTCGCTACCAGTCACAATAAAAGGTTATTTATTTGTCACACGACCGGTTCCCGGCTTGCGCCCATCCTCAGGTGTTTATACATTCATGTATACGTTTAAATGGTTCAAAGGGCTCTGAGCACTATGGGACTTAAAATCTATGGTCATCAGTCCCCTAGAACTTAGAACTACTTAAACCTATCTAACCCAAGGACAGCGAACAACACCCAGCCATCACGAGGCAGAGAAAATCCCTGACCCCGCCGGGAATCGAACCCGGGAACCCGGGCGTGGGAAGCGAGAACGCTACCGGACGACCACGAGATGCGGGCCGTATACGTTTATACTGTTGGAGATCACTGTATAAATACAAAAAAAATATTTGCTGGTGATAACACAGATACAAGTGGGACAATTGTGATTTTTTGTTTGTTTGTTTGTTTGTACAAGCGCAGTACACGACGCGATATTTGGCTCTCTGCATTTCGTTCCACAGCTAGACAGTGCGTCTCGTTGCAGAGCGCCTTCCGTTGTGGAAACGCTTGGCTCGAGTGGCCCCAGGGTGACGTGGCCCGCGGCCAGCCCTCTGGCTTTAGCAACCGGCGGCTAGCAGACGTCCCGAGCACCGTTTTCGAGGCAACGCTGTTGTCCGAAGCAGCGAGTTTTGAGAGATGGACAGAGGACAGACGCTCCCCCTCAGACATTGTGTGCTGGGGCTTAAGCGCGCGTCCACATCGACGGGGCTGCGCGACTGGGGCGTCACACGCAGACCCCGTAATCAGCGCAGCCGGTTGGCGTCACACGCCCAAGAGCGTCCCGTGCACACGCCTTGCAGAGGCTGTGTTGGAAGGTCGACTCATACGTGAGTTCGTGATTGTGGACGCTGTGGAGACTGGTGGGAACAGCTGTCATTGGCGGCTTCGGTAACGAAATTTTTTTGTGGCAGATTTGCCATTTTTGTGTAATAGCCATCGTTGGCGGAAAAATTGTTGTAGGACCGCGACTGGCTGGTCATTGGCTCAACGGAGCTGAAGCTCTGGCGGAGCCGTGGCGAGGGAAACAAGAGAGAGAGACAGAGAGAGAGAGAGAGAGAGAGAGAGACATCCTGATCGTCGCAGGAGGGGGACGTTACTGACTCTTCTACGTTTTGTAGGAGAGTAGTTTGTTAAGTCTTGCCCGTCCGCTCACATGGACGAACTCAGTTTTGAGGTGGAGTCTGGAACCCTCTACCTGGGATGCCACCAGCCTCGTCATCGCAGCGCCACTGGCCACGAATCACACGCCGAAATTTGCTGCTCCGGCTAACAGGGAATCCGTCAGTCGAACATACGCCCCAAGGCAGCAGACTTGTCTTCACAGCGAATGCACTTAGCAGCACTTTCCTTTCATTAGCAATAGGGGAGCAAAGTGTTCGATCACCGACGCGTTAGCTGCGATTACAGCTAATTTGCATCTCATTGCAGCCCCAGTCACATATACACTACTGGACATTAAAATTGCTACACCACGAAGATGACGTTCTACAGACGCGAAATTTAACCGACAGGAAGAAGATGGTGTAATATTTAAATGATTAGGTTTTCATAGCATTCACACAAGGTTGGCACCGGTGGCGACACCTACAACGTGCTGACAAGAGGAAACTTTCCAACCGATTTCTCATACACGAACAGCATTTGACCGGCGTTGCCTGGTGAAACGTTGTTGTGATGCTTCGTGTAAGGAGGAGAAATGCGTACCATCACGTTTCCGACTTTGATAAAGGTCGGATTGCAGCATATCGCGATTGCGGTTTATCGTATCGCGACATTGCTGCTCGCGTTGGTCGAGATCCAATGACTGTTAGCAGAATATGGAATCGGTGGGTTCAGGAGGGTAATACGGAACGCCGTGCTGGATCCCAACGGCCTCGTCATCGCAGTCGAGGCATCTTATCCGCATGGCTCTAACGGATCGTGCACCCACGTCTCGATCCCTGAGTGAACAGATGGGGACGTTTGCAAGATAACAACCATCAGCACGAACATTTCGACGACTATTGTAGCAGCATGGTTCAAAAATGGTTCAAATGGCTCTGAGCACTATGGGACTTAACATCTGTGGTCATCAGTCCCCTAGAACGTAGAACTACTTAAACCTAACTAACCTAAGGACATCACACAACACCCAGTCATCTAGCAGCATGGACTATCAGCTCGCAGACCATGGCTGCGGTTCCCCTTGACGCTGTATCACAAACAGGAGCGCCTGCGATGGTGTACCCAACGACGAACCTGGGGTGCACGAATGGGAAAACGTCATTTTTTCGGATGAATCCGGATTCTGTTTACAGCATCATGATGGACACATCCGTGTTTGGTGACATCGCAGTGAACGCACATTGGAAACGTGTATTCGGCATCGCCATACTGGCGTATCACCCGGCGTGATGGTATGGTGTGCGATTGGTTACACATCTCGGTCACCTCTTGTTCGCATTGACGGCACTCTGAACAGTGGATGTTACATTTGAGATGTGTTACGACCCTTGGCTCTAACCTTCATTCGATTCCTGCGAAACCGTGCCTTTCAGCAGGATAATGCACAACCGAATGTTGCAGGTCCTGTGCGGGCCTTTCTGGATACAGAAAATGTACGACTGTTATCCTGGCCAGCACATTCTCCAGATCTCTCACCTATTGGAAACGTCTGGTCAATGGTGGCCGAGCAACTGGCTCGTCAGAATACGCCAGTCACTACTCTTGATGAACTGTGGTATCGTGTTGAAGCTGCATGGGCAGCTGTACCTGTACACGCCATCCAAGCTCTGTTTGACTCAATGCCCAGGCGTATCAAGGCCGTTATTACGGCCAGAGGTGGTTGTTCTGGGTACTGATTTCTCGGGATCTATGGATCCAAATTGCGTGAAAATGTAATCACATGTCAGTTGTAGTATAATATATTTGTCCAATGAATACCCGTTTATCATCTGCATTTCTTCGTCGTGCAGCAATTTTAATCGCCAGTAGTGTAGCTGCCAGCTGCCTGACAGTAATTTGCTCAGATAGGTCCCCTGTCGGATTTTGCCAGTGCCTCTATTTTTATTCGTAAATTTGTGAATAACTCATGGCGGTTATGATTCTTGTACTGCTCATATTATAACTTCGTGCTTATTTCATTATAATACTCTAGGTCAGAATGTTCTCTGTACAGCTACAAAATTCCCCTGCATCCCATTCCCTCTCTATTGTGGAGGGGATATAATAATCAGTCTCTTAATTAAATTTATCTGAAGTTTAGCAGGCTGAAGACGGGTTGCATTGAGACCAAATTAATTCGGCTTTTTTCCCTGCGTATGGTCGATGTACACTCTCGTGAGTGTAGTACGCATCAGAGTTGCACTCTGGTCCTAATTTGCATCTCAGTTGGGGACACACATACACATCCGCCTCATTGCATTGGTGTTTTGTAACAGCATTTATTCATAGCGGCTGCAGCTTTAATTCGTCGACTAGAATGGCTACCCATCCTTTCTAACTACAGACGAACTCCTGACACTAGTTTTTAGAACTAGTAAAATTGAACGTACGTTCTTGAGACGCCTTAATGCACAGTGTTGAATGTATACGTTACTGGAACGTGGGTGCTGGCTTCAACTATGTTATGCTTGTAAATGAGCTAGTCCTCTCTCTTAAGGGTTGATGAGGGAATATTAGAAAACTAGTTCAATGGTTTCCGAGTTAATGGTTCAAATGGCCCTGAGCCCTATGGGACTTAACTTCTGAGGTCATCAGTCCCCTAGAACTTAGAACTACTTAAACCTAGCTAACCTAAGGACATCACACACATCCATGGCCGAGGCAGGATTCGAACCTGCGACGGTAGCGGTCGCGCGGTTCCAGACTACAGCGCCTACAACCGCACGGCCACTCCGGCCGGCTTAATGTGTTCAAATGTGGCTGAAATCTTATGGGACTTAACTACTAAGGTCATCAGTTCCTAAGCTTACACAGTACTTAACCTAAATTATCCTAAGGACAAACACACACACCGATGCCCGAGGGAGGACTCGAACCTCCACCGGGACCAGCCGCACAGTCGACGACTGCAGCGCCCTAGACCGCTCGGTTAATCCCACGTGGCCGAAGTTAATGCTTGCAAACTCTTTAATCTCACCCATATGCACATGAATACAGAACTTTACACATAAATGAACATCGCAACTTTCAGGTTAATGTACCCTGCAGAAAAGAAAAACCGTAACCTCCAGTTGTCACTACTCGAGGTGAATGTTACTGTTTCGGATGTCACGTTCGCCTCACGTGTCGCGGACCGAACGATCACGAAAATCGATAGACACCTCCTTTCGTCTCGGGTGCAGCGCGTGACGGCAAAATGACGTCACGTTTACACGACGTCCTGTGAACTGTGCGTTGCCCCTCACAGGCCCACGAGGCTTTCCAGAGGCAAGTGGGAGCTCGAGTGCGCCCCACGCTCGAGTACGCCCAGTACCTGCCACTGCTTGCGCCTGTCACTGTGTCAATGCGGGACGGCCGTCGCGACCCTGCCGCCCGCCCTCGCCTATCGACCAGCGGCGTCCTTGAGGAGGCCGAACAGATCGGATCCCTACCGCAGGAGCTGGCCTCTCTGCTCATCACGTCCACTGAAACGTCCTTTTCGGCGGACCTGCGTTGCTGTGAAGTGACGGGGGCCGCCGGTCTGTCGGCCAGCGGATATTGTGTGCGGCTGCAGCGGCGGCGAGCCGTCGCCATGGCGACGCCGGCTGACGTCACGCGACCCGTCCGCGCTCGCCGGCCGGCCCAGGTCGTGTCAACAAGCGGCCCAGCCCCGCCGCAGCCTCTGCCCGGACCGCGGCGTGTCTGCCCGTCACAGCCGTGCGAAACGCTGTTAAGATATCGTGGCGACTGCCTGAAATGTTCAATCACGAGGGCGCAATGCGATCGCGCCCTCTTCATTGTGACCTGAATCAGGTCAGGGATACACGTCCTATTTTCTGGGACTTTTGATATACCGTACTCACCACTGTTCGTCGGACGCGAGGTGCTTTGATAAAAAATTTGTTTCACAGCTTGCAAATGCAATAAAAGGTTTAAACTATAAGTTGGATACATTAATTACTAGATGCACCTGTATTAAAGCCAAAGTTAATGCCTGTCATTTAACACTTCTTACTAACAACAAGTACAAACACTTTTCGAAATTTTCACATATAAACAAGCCTAGAATATAACTTTCACCTTTTCATAAGACATTTCCATCTACCTTTCTGATACCATTACATGTTCTTTTCAAGCTTTTTTAGAAGATTTCTATCTGTAAGGTCCAGTTTCGTCCTGCAGCTAAACAACAGTATTTCGCCCATCAAAGTTCCTCAAGTAAAGTCAAATAGTCCGCTTGCGAGATTAATTTTCTCTGGTTCTGTCGCTGCTCTGAATTTGCTGTAGTGACTAACGTCTTGCCTGCGTTATTTCAGCACATTGTCCACTGAGTGCGACTCCCTCACCTACTTACAGCATCTTTCGACAATCCACGCCCACGCAGTTACGTACAAGAAAAAATAATTATACAACCTTATTTATAATACTTTAGACTATTCACTCGTAACTGATTTCCATTAAGTTACAAAATACATCAAATAAAAGAAGGAAAGAAAAAAAAACTTTCGATTTAGTGATGTCTGCTCGCTTTCCTCGCATCACGTCAAGAACAGAAACCTATCCGAAGCAGACGTACTGCGTCAAATGAATTTTTATTGGAAGAAGCCGATGGTGCACTGACGCGCAGTGGATAAGTGACGAGACGCCACTCAAGAGCACACCTTGTCCTTTAGGCACATTAACTACTGCGGCAGCCACTCTCCATGTTAACTGCAAGCAAGGCCGTTAGAAGCACAAGAGCACCGCACACTGCGCTTTTCCGAGCATAGCAATCACTGGGCCCAAAACAGCAAGACGGTAAAAGATATTCGAGGGCGCCTCAAGATATTAAGATCGATAAATCGATGATTTCTTCGTCTCAAGCAAGGCTGCACTGTCAAAGGCTTTTCGAAATAAGGAAGAGTCGCCTGTTGTTACTGCAAAGTTTGTGATGATTCGAAGCCACCTCAGCCATCGTGGAAGCAATCAATGTATGTGGTTCTCACAGTGTGCCCCTTAATAGTTTTGTCGTCACGGGACGCTCAAGTTTCATGCACCTTCAGAGGGCACGCGACTTTGTAATAGGGCCCACAGGCCAAAGCAGACTCACACGTTGTATTTTGGGACGCAGGCAGCGAGTCCACGCTCATTTGCTGAAATGTGGTCGTAATCTAAACTTACGGGTTATCGATATTCGGCCTGTGTCAGCAGATACACTGGACTCCCTCGAGGTCCGTGCCTCGCAGATCAGTGCGTTTCAAGGTAGGCAGCGCATGGGAGAACGCTCGTGTCTGCCTCAATGCTTTCGAGGGTTTACATTGCTTCACGGAATATCCAGCTGTGCCCAAGGAAGTCAGGATAAATCAAAACAGCTAATATTTGTAGCTGGTGGACCCCACTAAAGGAGAATTTGTTATTCCTGTAGAATTATTTATCGGAGCGGATCGCTACTGATGTGAGAAATAGTGGACGATGCACAGCCAACAGGCATTTCTCCATCTCTATAAACTCGAGTGGATCCTCAGTGGACGTCGTCCAGGTGCTTTACCCATACACCCAACCACGAGTCTCATTGATTTAGCTGTTAAGAACCGAATGAATGGGAATCCGCACCCACGAAGAATGACTGACGAGTGGGGAAGAGTCAACGGTACTGCAAGAGTTTCGGGCAACGTACACGCCTGCAGATCAGCGGGCAGTAGTTCGCCTTCCCAGGACATCAGCTGTCGTTTTATCCAACAACTTTCACAATGTGCGAGAAGCTTATTGCTGCCTTACAGAACAGGCTATAAAGAAATGATGATCTAAGACACGTTTCTGAGAACTTCTGCGTCTACATCTACATCCACGTCCATACTCCGCAAGCCACCCGACGGCGTGTGGCGGAGAGTACCTTGAGTACCTCTATCGGTTCTCCCTTTTATTCCAGTCTCGTATTGTTCGTGGAAAGATGGATTGTCGGTATGCCTCCGTGTGGGCTCTAATCTCTCTGATTTTATCCTCACGGTCTCTTCGCGAGATATACGTAGGAGGGAGCAATATACTGCTTGACTCCTCAGTGAAGGTATGTTCTCGAATCTTCAACAAAAGCCCGTACCGAGCTACAGAGCGTCTCTCCTGCAGAGTCTTCCACTGGGGTTTATCTATCATCTCCGTAACGCTTTCGCGATTATTAAATGATCCTGTAACGAAGCGCACTGCTCTCCGTTGGATCTTCTCTATCTCATATATCAACCCCATCTGGTACGGATCCCACACTGCTGAACAATATTCAAGCAGTGGGCGAACAAGCGTTCTGTAACCTACTTCCTTTGTTTCCGGATTGCATTTCCTTAGGATTCTTGCAATGAATCTCAGTCTGGCATCTGCTTTACCGACGATCAACTTTATATGATAATTCCATTTTAAATCACTCCTAATGCCTACTCCCAGATAATATATGGAAATAACTGCTTCCAGTTGCTGACCTGCTATATTGTAGCTAAATGATAAGGGATCTTTCATTCTATGTATTCGCAGCACATTACACTTGTCTACATTGAGGTTCAATTGTCATCCCCTGCACCATGCGTCAATTCGCTGCAGATCCTCCTGCATTTCAGTACAATTTTCCTTTGTTACAACCTCTCGATATACCACAGCATCATCCGCAAAAAGCCTCAGTGAACTTCCGATGTCATCCACAAGGTCATTTATGTATATTGTGAATAGCAACGGTCCTACGACACTCCCTTGCGGCCCACCTGAAATCACTCTTACTTCGGAAGACATCTCTCCATTGACAATGACATGCTGCGTTCTGTTATCTAGGAACTCTTCAATCCAATCACACAATTGGTCTGACAGTCCATATGCTCTTACTCTGTTCACTAAACGACTGTGGCGAACTGTATCTAACGCCTTGCGGAAGTCAAGAAACACGGCATCTACCTGGGAACCCGTGCCTATGGCCCTCTGAATCTCGTGGACGAATAGCGCGAGCTGGGTTTCACACGATCGTCTTTTTCGAAACCCATGCTGATTCCTACAGAATAGATTTCTAGTTCCCAGAAAAGTCATTATACTGGAACACAATACGTGTTCCAAAATTCTACAACTGATCGACGTTAGAGATATAGGTCTATAGTTCTGCAATCTGTTCGACGTCCCTTCTTGAAAACGGGGATGGCCTGTGCCTTTTTCCAATCCTTTGGAACGCTACGCTCTTCTAGAGACCTACGGTACACCACTGCAAGAAGGGGGGCAAGTTCCTTCGCTTACTCTGCGTAAAATCGAACTGGTATCCCATCAGGTTCAGCGGCCTTTCCTCTTTTGAGCGATTTTAATAGTTTCTCTATTCCTCTGTCGTCTGTTTCGATATCTACTATTTTGTCATCTGTGCGACAATATAGAGAAGGAACTACAGTGCAGTCTTCCTCTGTGAAACAGCTATGGAAAAAGACATTTAGTATTTCGGCCTTTAGTCTGTCATCCTCTGTTTCAGTACCATTTTGGTCACAGAGTGTCGGGACACTTTGTTTTGATCCACCTACCGCTTTGACATCAGACCAAAATTTCTTAGGATTTTCTGCCAAGTCAGTACATAGAACTTTACTTTCGAATTCATTGAACGCCTCTCGCATGGCCCTCCTCACACTACATTTCGCTCCGCGTAATTTTTGTTTGTCTGCAAGGCTTTGGCTATATTTATGTTTGCTGTGAAGCTCCCTTTGCTTGCGCAGCAGTTTTCTAACTCGGTTGTTGTACCACGGTGGCTCTTTTCCATCTCTTACGATCTTGCTTGGCACATACTCATCTAACGCATATTATACGATGGTTTTGAACTTTGTCCACTGATCCTCAACACTATCTGTACTTGAGACAAAACTTTTTTGTTGAGCCGTCAGGTACTCTGGAATCTGCTTTTTGTCACTTTTGCTAAACAGAAAAATCTTCCTACCTTTTTTAATATTTCTATTTAAGACTGAAATCATCGATGCAGTAACCGCTTTATAATCACTGATTCCCTGTTCTGCGTTAACTGTTTCAAATAGTTCGGGTCTGTTTGTCACCAGAAGGTCTAATATGTAATCGCCACGAGTCGGTTCTCTGTTTAACTGCTCAAGGTAGTTTTCAGATAAAGCACTTAAAAAAATTTCACTGGATTCTTTGTCCCTGCCACCTGTTATGAACGTTTAGAGTCTCCCAGTCTATATCCGGCAAATTAAAATCTCCACCCAGAACTATAACATGGTGGGGAAATCTACTCGAAATATTTTCCAAATTATCCTTCAGGTTCTCAGCCACAACAGCTGCTGAGCCAGGGGACCTATAGAGACATCCAATTACCATGTCTGAGCCTGCTTTTACCGTGACCTTCACCCAAATCATTTCACATTTCGGATCTCCGTCAATTTCCTTCGATACTATTGCACTTCTTATCGTTATAAACACGCTGTCACTGTCCAGCCTGTGTCTGCGGTATACATTGCAATCTGAGTTCAGAATTTCATTACTGTTTACATCCGGTTTCAGCCAACTTTCTGTCCCCAGTACTATGTGGGCATTGTGACCGCTTATTAATGAGAGCAGTTCTGGGACCTTTCTATAGACGCTCCTGCAGTTTACTATTGAGTATATTAAAAACGACCACGTAGTTTTCTGCTACAGAAGAATCTCCAAATTCATTTTATTTGTCTCATCACTTGGTCAGGCGAAACAAAGACAAAACGGTGAACAGTGTTCGATGAGCCCCAGATGAGCAAGGGCCACACTCTCCCAATGACGGTTTAGAAATCGGGCCTAATTGTTGCCTGAAGTGGTTGAGGTCCTTCCGAGATTGCGTCTACGACGCTTTAGAGTCATTCCTGACATTCTGTAAAACTTGATGATAGAGATCCTATAACAGTCTTCTGGTAAAAGAGCAGCGATAAAATTGTTGAAGATGACCTTAATGCAAGACAAAGGACAATCTATCGAGTCTCACGTCTTCCTTTCGGCTTCGCATGCAGCCCGTTTCTACTTTCGGTAACCATTCGTGAACTAGCAGACACTTACGAGTCCTAGTTCCCTGCAGAAGCTGCTTACTGCGTCAGAACATGTACATGGATGACTTCGCTGCAGGAACTGAGTCGGAAAGCAGCCTCACCTCGCCGTATTATGCGTTGCGTTCGCTAATGAAGAAAATCAAATTATCACTATCTAAGTGGCTGACTAAACTGCAAAAATTATCCGCAGTTTGGAAGGTGGAAGAAGAGAGATCCAGACAAAAGTTACAGTCTTATGGACGACGTGGAACACCGACGAAGACACATTCCTAGCGAGCCAGCGAGAAGTCACCGAAAAATTTTCAGACAAATAGAACTAAAATAAACTTACTACAAGCAACAGCAAGTTTTTATGATCCTCTCGAATGAAACACTCCGGGATCCATCGTAGGAAAAATTTCGTATTCTAGCCACTTGTTTGCTTGGACTAGCTTGGGACGACGGCGCGCCTGCATGTCAAACCTGGGTTATCCAGTGTTAAGATGGGTCCAATTGTCGGAGAACGATAACTCCTACATTCACGTTTCCTGTGATGCATCTGTAGAATATATGGCACTTTGGACTGATTCTACTGTAGCCCGAGCATGGATAAAACATGATCCTGTCATTTGGAATACATTTGTACGCTACGGGGGGACAGACATACAAACACTCAGCAAAGAGAATCTGGCAGACTTTGCTCCACACCTCATGCGTCGCAACTTTCAGAGCAGTACCCGTCATTGCTCGGGTTCCATTGGTCTAGTTGCTCCTTCATCCTCTCCCTCTTCATCTCCTCCTCCTCCTCGTCTTGTCCCCTGTGTCTGTCAACCTCCTGCTCCTCCCTTCTCTCACCCACACCCCAGTACGAGGTTGCTGGTTTTTACCCCTACGGTATTTCTTCCTGGATAATAAGTGATATGTGTACCACGTTTGGTGAAAATCGATCCGTGAGCTTCCTACCCGCGGCTTCGCCCACTGACGCACATCTCGCATACGTTTCCTACATATTTAACGTATTTTGCACATATTTGTACCTATATTTCATCTGTGTCTTATCGAATTTCGCCCCTTAGTTTCGTATTCACGCAGCTCAACATTTAAGAAGTCATATCTCCTGAATTATAAGTCACAATGATATTTTTCGCAGGTGTATTCAATGGTATATGTGAACTGTTTGCATAGTGTGTTGCAAATAGAGCTAATAATAAAGAAGTGATAAATTACACCGACATGAACAATGCGACAGTTTTTCACGCAACTCAGTGTTTCTGACTCATGTCTCCCGAACTGTGTCTCGTGCAATGATGTTTTTTCACCTACATTTACTGGTGTACGTTAATTTTGTCTGAATTATTTGCTACGAATAAAGTTATTGGTAAGGAAGTGATCAATAGGTTACGTCCGAAGCGGCAGTGTTACTGCATGAACAACGAAAATGTCGCAAGGGGTAAACTTTCTTCCTTGGATCATTCGGAGGGCGGGGGAGTGGGGAGAAAGAAAATGTCTCGTAAAGGTTTGAAATTATGAGTAAAATATATTGCAAGTCATTGAATGCAATCATTCTCAAATACTAAATGGATAAAGTTCTGCTAACTGCGCGTCTTGGGTGACGCCAATTTTTCACCCTCTCCCGCTCCCCTTGAGAGATTCTTTCCAGACGATAAGAGACTGGTTGTAATCAACCGAGTGGTTTAGGAGGAGATGTGGAACGTACATACACACACGTGTATAATACGTATGGATTCAAATGAACTTCCACACACTGTGACAAATAAATTAACGATTACAATAACTGTCGAATACGTAGGCTAAAGAAACAGACATCTGTTTCGTCCATTCCACTGTGCCGTCACAAATGCAGGTCACTGTGGGCCAGCCATTCCAGTTCTTCGGTGGTGAGGTCGTCAATGTCTTGTAACGCACTCCTCAGGGTCAGGGCAATCTGGTACCGCGCGCCGAGGAATTTGAATCCCCTCCAGACGCCATGGACGTCGAAGACCCCTAGAGGTCTGTGCACCATCGCGCCGTAAGCTGTGGCGGCGCGCGCCTCCTGGCCCGCATTTAGAGTGAGGGCGCCACAGGGGGACACGCAGTTGCAGCGGCTAATAGTGGCGTACCCGTTCGCGTACTTAAGCTCCTGCCTGTCGCTCAGCCAGCCAGTCTCAGAGCGGTTTGAGATGTCGTTGCGAGAGGAGTGTTTCCATGGGTAGGGTGTGGCGGGGCCAGCTCAGGCGACTGAGTTGATCCCGTCGGTGGCCGCGTCCGGTCCCCCACTTATGACGAACCAGCTTCCGACTACTGACTACGACCAGGTTTACTCTTCCACTGATGACTCGCGCTCTTGTGACCGAGCGTTCATTATTATGAACATGCTCGCTCACAGGGCTCTTACCGCGGTGGAGATGACGACGAGGCAGCCATACTGACCTTCTGCAATATCCGGAAGGCTGCTGCGCTACCGAGCTCGAAGCAGCAAGAGTCGGTTGTGCCACCGAGAGCTTCGCCGGTCGCACTGCGAGATTTTGCGGTCCCGGCGACGGCGGCCTCGAGGGGGGTTGCGCCGCTGGGCTCGACCATCCGAGAGGTCGATGTTGCCCCACTGGCCCCGATTACACGTGAAGAACCCGTCTCCCGCTAGTTGACGCGCCGTCCTGCGCTGGGGGAACCCCTGCGGTCTGGACGGGGCAAAGACAGCTCGAGAGGCCACCGAGATGGAGGGCATTGACCTCCCGGGCGCGAACCTTCCCGAGGCAATTGCCGAGGCAGAACGTTGCGACACTGACGAAGCCCGAGCGCCCAGGAAGCGCGGGGCTACGACTCGTCACGATTCAGACACTCACTCCTCGACGTCGGACTCCGCGAGGCCGCGGAAGAAGGCACCCAGAGGCTCCCGCGCTGCCGGCTCTTCCCAGAGTGCCGCTGCGTCGAATGCTGTCTCCCGGCAGCCTGATGAGGACGGTTTTGTTGCCCCACCTCGGCGACACACGGCCAGGGCTGCCGTACTGCGGACACCGCAGCCGCCGCCTATCGTCGTCCAATGGGACGGCGTGTACGAGGACTTCCGGCCGTGATCTCTACGTCACGGTCGCGACGCACGAGGAGTACCGGGCAGTGATGGACACCATCTGCAAGGACGGCCTCCAGTGCTACACCCACCCCTCCGAGCCAGTCAAACTTCTAAAGGTGGTATTCCACCACCTTCCTCTCAAGTTTGGCGCGGAATTACTTCCGTGAGGAACTGGAGGATATGGTCTTCACCGTCAGGTCCACAGGCTGGAACAGGTCCCCTCGTACCCACCGCGACATGCCGCTGTACCAGGTTGTCCTCGTAGACAACTTGGAAAATCGGAAGATTTTCCAGGTGCAGCGGGTCGGCCTCGTCGAGGTTGAGGTCGAACCACTCCGGGCCAAAGGCAAAAGGGCTCAGTGTTTCTCCTGCCAGCGGCCGGACCACGTTTCCAGATACTGCTCCATGCCTCCCCGCTACGTCAAGTGCGCGGGGCAGCACGAGAGCAAATCTTGCGGCCTTGCCCGCGAGGACAAGCCGACTTGCTCCAACTGCGGCGGACCGCACGTTGCCTGTTATAGAGGCTGCTCGGCTTTCGAGAGGGGCCGGAACCGGCAGCGAGGCAGGGGTGCTCCTTCTCGTAAGGTGCACCCTTCTACCAGCTTCGCTGCCGCCACCACGAGCAGGTTACCTCCCCCTCGCCAGCGCTCTGACCAACCCGTCGGAGTGGGACAACAGCCCACTGCACCGTCCACGGCTTCGCCCGAGAGGGCGGCTACCCCAGCGGCCGCATCTGGCGCGCGGGTTGCCCACCCGGGCAGGCGACGCCGGCGCGCGAGGCGTGCCAGCCCCCGCCGCTGCACAACAGACTGCCACAGACACTCCGCCACGGCGTGCACCTGGTGCGCGGGTTGCCCGCCCGGGCAGGCGACGCCGGCGCGCGAGGCGTGCCACCCCCTGCCGCTGCACAACAGACTGCCACAGACACTCCGCCGCGGCAGCGACAAGCAGCTCGCGCTGCGCCGCAGCTGCGGCCGGAAACTGTCGCTCCACGGCAGTCGACACCTCCTTAGCGGCCCCATCCAGCCGCCCCAGCGGCCCTCCGCCGCCTACAGTGCGTCAGAAGCAGCTGAGCGATCAGTTCTGCGGTCGTTGAGCCAGCTGCTCGGGCAACTCCCGGCGCTCCTCACCGCGGTCACGGCGGCGCTCCAGGTCGGCGTTGTTCTTCAACCCCGCCATGGGTAATCGCCACGTCCATGGCCTCACCGTCTGCGCTTTTAATGCAAATAGCTGGTTCCCACGGTAAAGGGAATTCAGGGAGTTCTTGCAGGACGAGGCAATCGAAATTTGCCTCGTGTGAGAGACCTTCCTGAAGCCTGGGATACATGTGAAGGTGGCCAACTATCGGTGCCACCGCACCGACAGGTTGACCCGTGGCGGAAGGACGGCCGTTTACATCGAGGCTTCCCTGAAACACCACGAAGTGCAGCTTCCACCCCTCGCCGCTGTGGCTGTGGCTGTGGCTGTTACCACGACGTCAGGGGTCATCACATCGTTGCGGCCTACCGGCCTCCGAGGGGCCTGCTCCTGGAGGCTGACTTCGATGCTCTACTGGCGTTGCGCGGGAAGATTTTCATTGCGGGCGATCTTAACGCCAACACACGCAATGGAACTCCCACCTCACCAACGCTGGTGGCCGCCGCCTCCTTCGCGCAACGCAACGACATGGCGCGGTTGTGCTGGGGCCCTACGACCACACTGTCTTTCCCCACCGAAGCCAGCCCGACGTGCTCGACATCGCTGTACTGAAAGGTGTCGGGCACTTCACATCTGCCATTGTCCGGTGCGCCCTGTCGTCTGACCACGTCCCGGTCGTCTTCGACACGGATGTAATCGGCCCGTCGTCGCCGGCTGCCCGCCGCAGCTTCCACGGCATCGATGCCCGTTTACGAGCAGAGGTCTTAGACCGCCTCGAGGGAGCGCCTGATCCGGACGTGGAAGAAGCCGACGGGGCGCTGGCCTTTTGCACGCGCCACACACTCGCAGCCGGCCAGGACGGCCGCGAGAGGTGTCGCGCCGCATATCCTGCGGGCGATCACCCACAAGAATCGCCTCTTTCTGGAGCGGCAGCTCACGCGGCTGCCGGAGACGAAACGCCGCCTCAACGGGGCGCGGCGCGAGATTCGGGCCGCCATCGACGAGCACAGAAACCGAGACAGGGCGGGCCTTGCGGCCACCCTCACGACGACGGACGGCAGCGCGTGGCGGACCGCCGAGCGCTTCCTTCGTCGACTCCAGCGCGTTCCGCCTCTCCGAGTGGGTGCTAACGTTGTCTGCGAGCCCGACCGAAAGGCCAGCGTTCTCGCCGATACGTTTGCAGACAATTTTCAACCCGCCGAGGGCGTGGTTGATGTCGACCACGTCCGGCTAGTGGAGGACCTCCTGCCGGTTTTCCTTGCTTTGCGGTCCGACGACGACGCGATCGAACAGATATCGGCGGAGGAAGTCGATTTGCAGCTCCGTCGCCTCACTCCCAAGAAGGCGGGTGGCTCGGACGGCGTCACCGAGTGCCTGTTGAGGATGCTGCCGCCGGAGGTACACCCGACTCTGGCGGACATCTTCAATAGCATACTCCGCTCTGGGAGCTTCCCTTCCGCGTGGAAAGCTCATCCCTGAGGAACAGTTCGGGTTCTGGAGCGGCCATTCGACCAGCCAGCAGCTGCTGCGCCTAGTGGGCCAGGCGATGCGAGCACTGGAGACGCGTGAGTACCTAGGGGCGGTGCTTCTCGACGCCTCCGAGGCCTTCGACTGCGTGTGGCACGACGGCCTCGTATATAAACTTTTTGTACACGGGGTACCGACGTCGCACGTGGTCCTGCTGCGCTCCTATCTCTCGGAACGTACATTCCACGTCTGAGCAGACGGAGGCATCTCCACCGATCGGCAGATTCGCGCGGGAGCGCCACAGGGGTCGGCTCTCGGCCCCCTGCTGCACTCCCTCTACACAGCCGACGCTCCACGGGTAGCACGAGTGGAGTTAGCACTTTATGCTGACGACACGGCTTTGTTCAGCCGTAGCATGAACGCGGCCAGATGCGCCGTCTCCTCCAGCTCGAATGTGACGTCCTGTTTGCCCAGTCCACTAAACGGCGTTTAAAATTTAACGCTGCAAAGAGCCAGGCCATCGTCTTCAGCAGAAAGAGGCTACCTGCGGACCTGCAGCCGGTCACGATCATGGGAGGCCCCATCCCACGGTTGCGGACCGGCAAATACCTCGGCACCTGACGTGGCTGCCTCACGTCCGTGACGTCAGGGGGCGAGCAGTGGGGCGCTGCTCAACCCTTCCTCCACACTCCCTCCACGCCACGGACTCACTCCGTGCCTGGCCCTGGTTCGGCCGGTACTCGAGTACGCCGCCGTGGTGTGGGGCAACGCTGCCGACACGCACAGCGCGAAGCTCCAGCGCGTCCGAAACAGGGCGCTGCGCCTCGCCCTCCACAAGGCGCCTCGCTACCCGACGAGGCTGCTCCACGAGGAAGCAGGCGTCCCGCTACTGCGGGTATCGCTTCCGGCACGTCGCCAGAGTGTTCTACGACGCTGCAGAACACTCAGGCAGCCGCCTGATTCGTGGGCTGGGCCGCCAGGTCCACCACAGGCCGACAACGTGTTGGCCCGACCTCCTGCGGGAGTAGCCAAACTCCCGTGGTGTTGATGACGCCACTCAGAGCGTCTCCATAGTCACAGACGCTCCCTGAGGGTAGTTCAACCAGACAGGCATCACAGTTCAACCCTGAGGTCAAAGCAGGAGCAGCAGCTGCGCTGCTTACACTGCCCCCACACCTGGCAGATGTCGCCAATGTTTTACAGCAGCAGCAGCAGCAGTCAGCCTGCCAGTCTAACCTCGCGTATGTCTCAGGACATATCGTGTTTTCTTTACGGGTGGACGTGGTTGTCTTGTTTGGTTTTCTTGACTGTTGTCCGTTCTTGTTGTTGTCGTAAGGTCCTTCATTCGTCGTGTCCGTCCTCTCCCGTTGTGTTGTTCGCCGGCCGCTCCGCGGGTCCCGACGCGTTTCCGTCACTTCAACGCCGCGACTGTTCCGGTCGCCGTTACAACAGGCAAGGATAGCGATCGTTTGCCCTCCAGCTCCACGTCGGTCGCATCGGAGGCATTCTTGAGCTCCCCACGGAGTCATACTCCTGTTGATATTGTAACACTGTCTTCTAGGAAGAGAAAATCCAATTAACTTCATAGATGAACCTGTCATATGATCGGAGTTCTTGACATTCTGATCTGGCCAAAATGAGGTCGAGTGATCACTGATATTGATGTCGTTGAGTTGGGTAGCGACTGCTAGTGGTAGATGTCTTGACTTCAGTCTCAGTCGCTGCAACGACATGAGTGGGAAGGTGTCGCTGGGCATTAAGTTTCTCCAACTGAGATTTAAGGACTGCCACTCGTCTAGCATGGGCAAGTGCGATATTACTCGGTAATGGTAGCCAGTGATTGTTCCACTTATGTTTCGCATTGCCTGGTTTAGCTGTGTATCGACAATGTTGGTATGACAGCTGTTGATCCAGACAGAAGCACACTATTCTGCGTTTGAGTGCAGGAGGTCTGCTGTGCTGACTCTTGAAGTTTCAGCGGTAGCAGCACACGACGTACTGGCGAGCTTCTGCGTCTGGATAGTCGAATTTTTTATGTTTGTCGATAATTTTTTTCAGGTATTGTTTGCAGGAGAGTTTTCTGACCAGAGTGGCACCGAGAAACGTAGGGATCGTCTTTCAGTGTGACTCTATCGTAGTGAGCTTTCCTGTTGTTCAAAATGATTTCAGTACCTAACTCCAAACAGCTTTTTTTATCTTCCCATGTGACTGGTATGCGGTAGAAACAGCATAGAAAAGTGGACATCACTCCACTTGGAAAGCGTGTAGTGTCATTACCTGTCTGGGTATGACTCTTGAAGACCACAAAAGACTGACGCTGAGTCCATACGGACTGTGATAAGGCGTGGTAGCCCGCTTTCTACTGCTACCTGCGCTTTTAACAAAATCTGCAGAGTACAATACAACTGTAGATGAGAATACTGCATATCCATCGATTGTTCGTTTCTCATAACAAATTCTATGATGAAAACGTGAAGGGAATTCCTGTACCCTATGAAACTCAGATACCATCAGCACAGTGCTCCCAGAGGGTCACTGATCTGCCTAGAGACCTACGCCACAGTTGTAATTCATTTCACTAAGATGTCAGTCTCCAATTATTTTTTACGTGTCAGTCGCATTAAGTGACAACGTTGGCATGATACAGTACATCTGTTTTGGATGTCGATAATATTTGGCAAACAACAATCGACACACCCACAAGCAGCTTTACCGTTGCAAAAGTTGTATGTATAACATAATACACTTACCAGCCTATGACCACATAATTATATAAGTTTTCACGGTAATTTATTATTCAAGAAAAGGTATAAGCATCTGTAATAACCTTTCTCACAAAGATTGTTCTTATGCAGAATGAGATTTTCACTCTGCAGCGGAGTGTGCGCTGATATGAAACTTCCTGGCAGATTAAAACTGTGTGCCCGACCGAGACTCGAACTCGGGACCTTTGCCTTTCGCGGGCAAGTGCTCTACCATCTGAGCTACCGAAGCACGACTCACGTCCGGTACTCACAGTTTTTGTCTTATATCAATATTTCTTTTACGATCCAACAACGAATATCCTGCTACAACTGTTCTGCTGTGAGTACCGGACGTGAGTCGTGCTTCGGTAGCTCAGGTGGTAGAGCACTTGCCCGCGAAAGGCAAAGGTCCCGAGTTCGAGTCTTGGTCGGGCACACAGTTTTAATCTGCCAGGAAGTTTCATTGTTCTTATGGTTTAATAGCCTAAACTGAATATTTTACAGTTGTACAAAAAAAAACAAGAAAGTTAAGGAGACTGGTCGCCAGTAATCAGGAGATGGATCTTTGAGTCCTGGTCTTTCACAGATCTTCCAAATGTCACTATGTGTACGTCCTACTGCAGGTATAGAACTCTGAGCGATTTGAATTCAAAGCACCATGCCATTCCCATCTTAAATGATTTCATTCTCCTCTCATCCATTCGTTTCTTTTTAGTGCATTTAATACATTCAGCAGATAGGTGATTGTGAGCAAATCGTTCGGGTATCCTCTACGTAATTTACGTATTAGTGTTGGTTTCAGTAGGCACTCGCGATATCGATGGGTATGTTGTCGTGTGTTGGGTTGGTAGTCGTGTGTTGGTGGCCGTGTGGTGGTGGTCGTGTGTTCGTGGTCGTGTAGTATTGGTCGTGTGGTGGCGGTCGCGCAGGAATCGAGTGGCGCCGGGCAGCCGACCCCCGCCACCCGCCGCCGCGAGCCCCTATCCGCTGCCATGTTACCGAAGCGAGGTATTCTGATCCGCTTCCTTTGTGTCACGCCATATCTCCAGCAAACCGACAGCAAAGCAATCCAGTAAACAGTCGCTACAGACATTCGCGGCCTGCGCTACTTACGAATGGAAAGGAAATACGCGAAGGTCGACATAATTTTCTACTAATTCCATTCTCATTCTCCATATTGTCACGAGGCAATCAGATCTGCTATTGCACGATTCCTTCAACATCAAATTGTAAGAATATTCCCTGCGGATTCCCACTCATCGAAATATCCTTCGTACTTTCGTAGGATAATCTTTTGTCATATATGTTTGCAGATACATAATGCTTGTCGAGCTTTTCTTTATTATTATTCCAGTGGGTCGTGTAAGGAGTTCAAGTTTCCATTTCCCTTTTCAAAATAATACTAGATAACATTCAATAATGCAAGAGATAAACTTACGTAAAATACTGCGCATTTTTACAAAACGAGGCTTTAAGTACTTCTCTACAAAATCCACACCAATATTATAAAACTTGTCCCCACGAAGAACTAGTTTTCTTTTTAAAGCTAATGCAAAGAATTCTTTGTCTTGCTGTATGAGCCACTTTCCCACAAATTCTTTGACCTCCCCGTTGTTGTTTAACTTTATTCCAAGGCAATTCGTCCTTCAGTGGACCAAAGAAAAGAAAGCGGTGTTTAGAAAAGGGTTACCTACCCTTTCTTACTGTTTTTTCAAGTCTCTACACATTCTGAATCTTGAATCCTCTTGGAAGATTAAAAGTGGGCGCCGTAACAGAACTCGCGAGCTGAAGTGCCAGACCACGAATTATGACTCGTCCTCACAGATTGATTTTTAACCGCACCCCATCTCCTTCCTCCAAAATGACACCGAAGTTCTCCCATGTAACTTGCCGGTCTAGAATCCCTGGAACAAAAGATATCCCAAACGCACGGCTTAGCCACGTTCTGGAGGATTGTTTTCAGGGTGAAGCTCTGCAGCGGAAGTTTGGAGGGTGGCAGGTGAGTTACTGGCGGAAGTAAAGCTGTGAGTAGGGTTGCAGGTCGTGCTCGGGTACCTCAGTCACCAGAGTAGTTGCCCAAGAAAGGTAAAGGTTTCAAGTTCGGGTCCTGGCCCGGCACACTCTTTCAATCTGCCAGGAAGTATCATATCAGCGAGCACTCCACTGCAGACTGAAAACTGATTTTGGGCTTTGAACCTTGTTCGCTTTCATCGTTAACCCAGCTCTTTTGAGATCGATCTTGCACTTGTTTTGTTGCACTTGAGCTTGTTGTTGGCAACGTTGTGAACTGTGCCAACACCTACTGAAACGGTTTTCGCCGTGTGTTAAACTGCAGTAAGTAGGTCGTGGCGAATAATGCCGGCAACGGGCGTCTCACGCGAAGGAGCTGGCCGGCACTTCAGGTGGCGAGCCAGCCAGCACGCTGCCCACAAGTAACTCAGGTTCGACCGTTTCTGAAGCGTTGTACCCACTTATAAAAATTTCTACTGGTACACACACTTTTTACAGTATTATAAAATCATTCGTGAAAGGAGGTTAGTCGGTTTTTCACCTGCAGTAAGCAAAATCCTGGTCACTGAACGTAATGCAACTAATGTGGGAACTTCACGAGGACACAATATAGTTAAATGAAATATTGTGGTTACGAACAAAACAATGTTAATCCGCTAGCTGTTCTCAGCTCATCCCAGTGATGTCAACCTCAACTCATGAAAGTACAAAACTCCTCTAACAAACGTCTTACCAACTCGAAGGACTAAAACAGAACAAAAATTATTTTGAAATTCCAATACCTCTGTTTTCTGCCACATAAAGGTTATTTATCTGTAAAACTTTACGTTTGTATTCGACGGATGTCTTAATAGTTACAAATCTAAAGCCTACAGAAGCCAAAGATGCTGCAACAACACACCGTACAACAGACAAATGTCAGCAGCCCATTAACAAGAGCCGCAATTTACGGGGAATAGTCAGCAATTAATGAGAAATCCGACACGTTCCAGATCAACAAGAGAAAGGTTTATTACGATACAACAGCATACGGCTAAGAAGAAAAACTTCTCCTCGCAAAGCTCAATACCGAACTCTCGCAGACTGCCGCCAGGCACAGCCTGCTCACGCCCGTGACACACGCTGCCAGGCCTGGTGACAACACTAAACGTGGAAAACGGTGACGCGGCGCCGCCTGTCCGCCGCTCGACCCGCCACAGAGAGCTCAGACTCTCACACTGGCCAGTGACGGTGGTGTGCGCGCGGGTACCGACAACGGACCATGGCTTTTGGGTGCTTCTTTTCTCAGGCAGTGTATATTTATTTTCTGTTAGACTTAACATACTGCTACGACAGTGTAAGTGTTACACAACGTTAGATCTTCACCGAATGCTACCAAAGTGATACTATAACATTTTAGTGCCTCTGAGATAATCTGCTAAAAATTTCATCCATATGCGAGCATATTTTCACTACAAGAAAATGTATCCGTGCAGATGAAGAGTTGCGCGAGTACAAGATGACCGTTGGACACGTCTCATGTTACTGAAACTTTACAAGGAGATCGCAACACAAAATGACCAAAGGCCGTACAGTGGACAAACAAAACGTGGAGATACCGCGAGAAATCCGTGCCTGAGGCAAAGCAGGTTGCTCCGTTGTATTTGACTACGAACGGCGCCTACGGCATGTCCTCAACAAAAGTGTCAATCTTGGTGGGAAACGTGATGACTGGGTGTTGTGTGATGTCCTTAGGTTAGTTGGGTTTAAGTAGTTCTACGTTCTAGGGGACTGATGACCATAGATGTTAAGTCCCATAGTGCTCAGAGCAATTTCATTTTTGATTTGGTGGGAACAGTGCTCAGTGTAGTTGTGAGGGCATTCTATCGGAGCTAAATAAATCCAAAAATGGACAAATTGTTGGTGCTCGTATGGTGTGTGCTTCCGTTCTGGTGTTTAAGAGAGGCACCACTTCGAAAACTAATAACGCGTACAGGCAAAGCGGGAAAACATGATACGCTAAGTCACAACGCGGACGAAAATGTGTGTTGGGCTATCATGTCAGGTGGTCATTGCAGTGAATAAAGTAAGAGGGCAACAGCTGCAAAAGTTACTGCAGAAATGAATATCACTCTCGCGAATCCTGTCAGCTGCAAAATAACATTAAGGGAACGCCGTAAGCTGGAAATTGAAGGACGACCTAGAATTCCAAAATCAGTCTCAATTTTACTGAGCCTTCGTGATCTGCTTCGGAGAGAAGGGTGCTTGATCCCCATCCACATCCATCATTGTTAGCCGAACTTGCCACTCTATTTCGCAGGAAGAGTGATACAAAACCGCCTTCAAATCCACGCAGAACCTGTATTTATCAATTCAGAGACGACTGGGAGCTGTTTGTGAATGCCACCGGTTTTCCTACGCCGTATTATTCATGGTAGTACCAGTTCGCAGGCAATTCTGATAGTTATATTCAAGGTCATCACGTAACTCTTTAATCCTCATACGACATAAAAAAAAGACGGGAACCACGTCTCAGCCGATAGGATCAAGCACCTTCTCCTCATCCGCCCCCTCTCCCTCCTCATCCCAACACCTCCTCCTAGACCAATGGGGACCATGCACGCACTCCTCTTCCTACCTCCCCACATATTTACCTTTTATAACTGAGACACTTTTGTGAGTGCGGTTGTTCTGGAGATGGATTAACAGAGGGAGAGAATGCGTCCCTTTGTTGATAACAAATTGTGCCACTGGAGCTCTATTTTTTAATACCAACATTATGTGAAACCAGGAGTAGTAATGGTATTTCAAAGACTGGAACCCATAAGAGGCAAAATTGCTATAGACGGAGAAATAACTGAACAAGTAAGAGAGTTTAAATATTTAGGGTGCAATTTTAAATTTTCCAAGTCAGATGATGTAGAGCTGAAACTAGATTCAGACATTTCTGTGGAACTATACAACATATATTAAAACATAACGTACGGAAGAAAACGTTAATTAAACTCTACAAAGTAACAGAGTCACCCTTGGTGCTGTATGGTAACAAATGTAGGACCATAACATCTGATCAATCACGAAGAATCGGATCGGTCCCGGCAGAGGTTCGAGTCCTCCCTCGGGCATGGATGTGTGTGTTTGTCCTTAGGATAATTTAGGTTAAGTAGTGTGTAAGCTTAGGGACTGCTGACCTTAGCAGTTAAGTCCCATAAGATTTCACACACATTTGAACATTTGAACAAGAATCGGATCAACATAAATGAAATTCGTCTTCGTTGTAGCGGGATATTCGTTGTTGGACCGTAAAAGAAATATTGATATAAGACAAAAAATGGTTCAAATGGCTCTGAGCACTATGGGACTTAACATCTGAGGTCATCAGTCCCCTAGAACTTAGAACTACTTAAACCTAACTAACCTAAGGACATCACACACATCCATGCCCGAGGCAGGACTCGAACCTGCGACCGTAGCGGTCGCGCGGTTCCAGACTGAAGCGCCTTTAACCGCGTGGCCACACTGGCCGGCGATATAAGACAAAAACTAAATGTTGAATCTATTACAAATGTAATTGAAAAATTCCAGTTGAACTGGAAAGACCACACCCAAAATATGTATAACGGCAGAGTAACTAAAGTCCCAATGAAGTGTAATGCGACGGGCAAGAGGAATGTTGGACGTCCATTAAGGAGATGACGTGAACAATTTTGAGGCCTAAGTCTTGAAGACGATGACGGCGATGATCAGCAGAGGCCACATCCACGCAGGTATATAACCACTTATTTCTACGTACTTTTTCCATTTCTTTGTAGTTTCACCAATTTTACGTAGTTTTCAAGCACTTTTGTATTTTTCCCTCTTATAACTGGAGGCGCTCTGAAGCATAGCGATGGATTGTAAGCTGTGTCTATATCTTCATAACAAACTACACTAACAGTTTAGCATTACGTGGCACCAGCAGATATGCAAGTCCTCTCGTTATTTCATATTTTTACCACTTTTGCGTCTTTTGTGCAATTATCGAACTCTGTTCCCAACGTCGTGTCGAAGTCATAACGCTCTCAGGCAATCACGAATGCTGTAAATGCCTCAGTTACGTACCCCTGGTACAGAGGCACTCCACCCTAACTCCAGATTTTATGAGATATTTTGGATCTGGGCACCGAGTCTGTTTGTTAATAATAAATTACGACCCACGAGGTCTATTTGTTAATAACTAATTAATATTTGGAGGTACCAGCAGACGCCACACCCAGACAGGTATTTAATTACTCTCAATTGATATAATTTTATCCAGTTACGTGTCATCATTGCATCGCTTCACATCACGATGTCACGTCATGATGACGCCTTGCGTCACGTCGACGTCATGATGCTATCAGCACTGCCGCAATTTATGAAACATTCCTAGGCCATCATTCCAGTACTAGAGTGGGACGTCATGTGTTGAAAACGAAGGCATTGGTAGAAACAGTGAGATCATAGAGATTCTATAAGCACTACCGATTTCTGATCAAAGATACTGCATGAGAAACTCCCACGCAATGAGGTGTACCCAAGAACGTCAGTGTTTGTGGACACACTACCACCAATGGTCAACAAAATTCCGGTGTAATGCTCTCTTGCCTGCTGTGTAACATTGCTGTGGCATCAGTTTTTGTCGAAGGATCTTCCGCTCACGGTAATGACAGCAAACAGACCCCAACACGTCGCCGAAATATCAAAGACTGGTACAAGTACATAAATTTATATGTTACGAGAACACACCCACTGAATTCGATAGATAATACCAGTGGGGTATGGAACATCTCGTGCGACCGTGGATACCAGATTGTGAACAGGAGAGTTCCACATGTCTTCCTAACATAAAGGTAGACCATCTCTCCTGGTATAGTACAGAAGTTTAAACAATAAGTATCTGTAATCTTCTCCGAGGCGAGAGACCTAGCGTACTGTACAAAAGACACTCAGTCATTCAGAGAGGAGCCATGCTGTCACAGCAGAAACTCCAGTAACTTATCGACCCCTGTACAGATAAGTTTTCCTAAGAGGTAAAACCCGAGCATATTCTTTGCCACCACCCGCTACCTGCGAACCAATCATAAACATACTCCCCCTCATACCCCCAATCGTAATGATTTTAAAATTAGCTTGGGTGAACGCATTTTCAGCCGGATAGCACTCCCAGATGAAATGAAGTCTCGTAATTACGAGCTCAAAAGCAAAAAAAGCTGCAAGTATAAGTGACGTTACTATACTCCTAAAAATCGTATATAAACCACGGTAAAACTACAAGATAGCCAACGCTATTAACATAATTTCGACGGATACTTAGAATTCGAAAACCACATGTTAGAGGGCTAGCGCACTGCTGTATTTGGCACAAAACCTTAGCTGTGCGTTAATGGTATGTATCCTTCAAACGTGAGCATGTACGCCACTACACGTGAACCATACCGTGTACATCGGGAAAACGCTGCGGACAAAACACTGTCTTGCTGGTTCAAATTGCTCTGCGCACTATGGGACTTAACATCTGAGGTCATCAGTCTCCTAGAACTTAGAACTACTTAAACCTAACTAACCAAACGACATCACACACATCCATGCCCGAGGCAGGATTCGAACCTGCGACCGTAGCGGTTGCGCGGTTCCAGACTGAAGCACCTAGAACCGCTCAGCCACAACGGCCGGCCACAGTCTTGCGACCATGTCTACAGTGGGTCAGTGTTCCCAGACGTTTAACCCTCGCAGTATTAGGATATGGCGTTGAGTTATCGCAGGGCATTCGCACTTGTAAGTCCCTGTTATGTTCTCAGGGAATATGATCTTTATTAGAATTTTGTCGTCATACACCATGATGATGGTGTGTAGTAGTTAACGCTCTTTCTTGCGTGCTCTAGGGAAGGAATAATGGTAAGGTTTACCTGCGTTCAAACGAATAGGGTGCCGATTTAAACGACTGCAGTGAATGCGCACGGTTACGGTGGGCCGAGGGAAGGGCGTTTTTTTTTTTTTTTTTTTTCCTGTGGAACCTAGGAGGAGACATTTCTGGATGGCTGAGTAACGCGGTCTCATTATGCAGGCACATTGTTTGGTGCCAGTTGCGAGGCAGCTGCGTGCCGCATCCAGGTAGACTGACTAGCGCCGAGAAGTCGCCGCTGCAATGGCCAGCGCATTGTGGACTGGCAATATAGCAGAGGACAGGAAGCCAACAAAACAAGTGTGAGCATTCTGCAAATTTCCATCGGATGGGACCACTGGCACCCAGACATCCAGACTCTGTTACAAAACATACTTGTGAAAGCATGAGGCTTTTAGCGAGTTTATAGCTGTTCTTTGGAAACTTCGAAATGGAGAGATAACAAGCTTTTTATGGAGGGCTGTGGTTGCATCCTGGCCAATTTGTTAGCAAACGACACAGCAAACACATGTGAAAGAGGCCGCGAAGCGGAATCTTGTTTTTCCTTTTTCTATTAATTAAGTTTATAGTCTCCGATGCTGAAATTGGTGTATGCAGAGCAAGGGGCGCTCTCTGAGCTTCGTATGTCGTGCTCCAGGTCGTGATTGGCTTGTGCTGAAGTTGAAACGTCCCCTTAGAAAAATTATAAATGGCTGTGCTTAAACTGACACACAATATTTTTAGCGCAACGCAATCTGACTTGGAGAGATGGCCAGCAGCCATATGTTGCAACTGTGCAGGTGCACAATCACCATCGAAGAGTCTTGCGGACAATATAGCAAGTCCATGAACCACCACTTGTGCACTCACAAAATTTTTTTTTGAAATGTCCTTAGAACCAGCAATGCTGTTAACCAGTCACTTGCTGAATTATCAACACACCTGCGAGCGCTAACAGTTCCAAGTTCTCACATACTGTGCATATATTATGACCAACAGCAACATGTGCAGTGAAATGATACTTAATTTGAAGAACTGGTGTCTGTACAATTATAAATTTACAACATAAGAATACAGTTACAAAGGTAAAAAATACGAATATGTCATTAAAGAACATAACAATACAGATAACATTTTTAGTAATAGGGGCTTTACAAAAGAATAGAAACAAACAGATACATCAGTGTTACAGGAATTGTGACATAAGTAAATAAATAAAATAATGATAATAGTTTCGAAACACTAATTTCACACATGAGCATTAAAACAGAACAGAATTAATAATGTCTAAACATCTTTACAAAGTAAATAACATATTATTAACGCAAATTATATTTGAGGATAACAGTATTCCTCATCATAGTGAATGTAGCTTAGTACTAGAAAAATTCTACAACATGAATCTTATTAGCTAAACACATAAAGACAGGAAAAACACAAATACACAAGGGTACACAAACACATAGTGGGATAACACAAAAGGAAAGGACAGGGTTCGTTTTCAGTGTAACATTTGGTACTGCAGTCCAACCCAAAACTTCATTCCATAAATGTTTCCTCTTATTTCCCTTTTTTTTATACCTTGTCAATGCATTACTTCCAATTCATCACAACTCATTCTCTTATATAGCCTACCCCCTCTTAAGCTAACGTAAATCTACTGAGCTCAGTTACATAAATGAAGGGACGAGGCAATGCAGCAACACACAACAAATTAACACAAACAGCAATGACAAAAAAATGCAAATTGGCAAAGCAAGCAGCAGTATATCTAAATTAGCAAAGCAGAAAAGCCAGCGCAACATTACAACTAATATCAGCCAATGTGCAGCAACAAGAAAAATAAAAATTGGCTTAACAGAGTAATACAAAGTGAAGTTCAGTAGCACTATGCCTGGCAAACAGCAGCAGCAAATGCAATAACTTATATCTAAACATGACAAATCCAAAAGCAGAAAAAGTAGTACACTAAAGACAACAATGCAGATAAGGGAAAAGTATATTCACATCTTAATGTCTATGTAATTAAAGTGGTGCACCACAACTTATTCTACAAAAAATACTACCAAGTACTTGAAAAGAAAATTATGTATGCAGTTACTCTTATTAGCCCTTTTTATTGTTCTTTCCTTTCCAAGTGCTCCTTTTTCGAAGAATGTGTATCATAAAATTATTATTTAATAGATCTGTTGACAGAAAGTGTTCACATTAGTAAATGCATTTAATTTTATTTATGAAACCAATGCTGCAACACAGCTGGAAACCAGATATCAAATGAAATAAGCAACTATGTACAAAGTAAAGCATAAAAATATCATTCAATAGTCATGTGGCATTTCATAAGATAGTAGAAATTCTCTAAACTCTTGTAGAAAGGCACTTGTCATAATCAGGTGTGCAGATGTAAGAATATTTCCCACCAATTCAGAAGCATTTCAGTAAGTAGCACAAAGTACGATATGTTTCCAAGTAATGAGCGTGTCGTATTTGCGATGCTTTCTACAAAGGAATGTCAATAGCGAGGTTAATGGTCTCTTTTTTTCTCCATCTAATGGCGTTTTCTCCAGGCAGGTGGCACAGCTGGGCGTCCACGACGCATTACATGAAGTTCACTTAACTATCTTACCGAAATATTTACGACAGCAATTTCCGCTACAGTGACAGTCTCATATAAAAATTTTCACAGGTCGAAAATTTGCGTTACAAATGTGTAGAAACCAAATCCTATAAATATAACAGTGTCCAAAAAATATTCGTCGCGTTGTGATACATTCACGCATTTATACACATTTCATAACTCGTAAAGTACGATTCTTGGTTTCCAGCATCCTTTTTCACAAATCAGAGTCCCTAACCACTACTCATTACTCCTTACCTTATTACACATATACATATTCGTCGACACATCAATCTTGCGTCGACACTTCAATATTTCATCATAATAAATACGTAGTATAATCAGATTCCTCATATAGCATCAGCTTATAGATCATAAACATACCTCAACAGCATAATACAGCCGCGCGGGATTTGCCGAGCGGTCTAGTCGCTGCAGTCGTGGATTGTGTGGCTGGTCCCAGCGGAGGTTCGAATCCTCCCTCGGGCATGGGAGTGTGTATTTGTCCTTAAGATAATTTAGGTTAAGGTAGTGTGTAAGCTTAGGGACTGATGACCTTGGCCGTTAAGTCCCATAAGATTTCACACACATTTGAACATTTTTTGCATAATACACATCGTCGTCGTAATAATAACATCATAACACCTCAGTCAAGTCTCAAAAACGTCGTAGCTTTCTGCAATAATTTCAAAACCTAAAAAACTTCTCTGCTCATTTCAATAGTGTCATCTACCTCAATCGTACTTTAAAAAGCGTGATCCCATACCAAATATATCATTCAAAGCTCTCATAGTATCACAATGGTTAAAAAAAAATATGAACAGTTCACAAAGTACAGACAAAATACAATTTCATAAGTGTGAAGTTATCCAACTGTGTAATTGCGTAAACATGTCTCACTGACATAGTAAAAAAAATTTTAGTTTTTCTGTTAAATAATCAGATAGCTGTGTAATTTGTGTGTTAGAGAAATATGGTAGCGATGTGTAAAGTTGTATAAGCAAATACCATATTAGCTAGGGCTCCTTGTGCTTGCCAAACACATGGTACACAAAGTAAGCGTGTACTCCCCTGAGGAATAATGTAATTAATTATACCCTCAGGTGTTACAGATTATGGCAATGGAATGAAATCTATCACGGAAAACCTTTGTATCATTGCAATTCAAAAATCTTTACAAATAAATGTTTTAAGTACAAAATTAATCACTCAAATACGTGTACTGACGCGCTAAATTCTGCGTCTTGTTGTAAGATAATTCCTTGGAAGTGTCATAGTTATCGTCCTCTGTAAGCAACGTTCTGCTGAAGTCAATGTACTCACCTCATCATAAACAAAAGTGAAAGGCTTTGCGTATAGATGTCGTAGTTATTACGCTTATTGCCGTTCTGAAGAAAGTACTGTACTGTAGCGTATTGTTGTGCTACAGGAAAGGCTGTCTCATTGTAGCTATACCACAAACGTTACTACTAAAACATGTTTTACTTTCCAGAATAATACAGAAAAACTGTGCAGATGTAAAACAGATACACTGCAAAAGCAACAATGTAAATTGTCACTCATTAGTAACATCGTGATATAATCATGTAGCTGTCACATAAACTAACCACTGTGTCATCTGGTATCTCTCAGAAAGTACTTTAAATCCAGAATGTATTTTCAAGTAAACCAAAATGTTGTATTAAAATCTCATTAGCAGTACCTGTATACGTTCTAAGTATGTAAGCCTTATAGTCGTTACGTGATCGTTCAACTAACAAGCAAGGATGTACAAATAACAACACTGCATAATCTGTTCACTATAACAATGCATTCATAATTTCTGTCTAAATATGTTCCCTAGGTTCTAGACTGGATAGTTTATTTTAAAACATAGTTGCATGTTAACAGTTTCTAAGTCTGACAAAGCATACTAGTAACGTGAAGTGAAATGTTTTATAGCAAAGACTAAGTTCAAAAGCAGATTATCTCTCAATAAACGGTTTTACATATGAAATGTGGTGCAATCCTTTACTCTTCCTAGTACGCAGAGTTTCAACTTCAACGCAATTATCATGTGGTATATGGTGCATCGGTAAAGAATGCTCAAAGTTTTCTCAAGGTTAACGTCTATGTTATTTTTCTCTGAGCCAGCCGGCGCACGTGGCTGCCTGCAGTGCAAGTCATTGTCTGCTATCTCTTTGTTGGCGTGCGTCATTATTGGGATTAGGAGACCTAACTTCTACAAATTCACCTTGCCGAGAGGGCCCAGCCCTGTTTGAATCCCGCCAGTTCTGATGAAATTCAGGTCTGTCGTTTTGTTGGTAGTTTACATAGTTTCTTTTTTGTCGGTCATGTGGTGGAGAATTTCTCCCGGAATCGTAACTGCGTGGTGGACCGTTGCGTCTGAAGTTATTCTGTCTCCCTTGATAATAATTATTTTGGTTCCCACATTGTCTGTTTCTCTGATTGTCTCTGTGATAGTCATTGCCACAGAGATGTGATCTTTCCCTGTAATTCTTACTACTGTGCCAACAGTTGTCATAAGGGTGATGTTTGTTTTGGTCACGATTTGCATTGTAAGAATAGCCTTGTCGTGTCCAATTATTATTTCTGTCATCGCGGAATTGTGACTGTGACGGATGTGTCCTGTAGTTGTTGTGCTCCTGTTTTCGCGTTCCGCGATTGTCAGTGTCAATTTACAATTCTTGTAACACTCCCTGAAAAGCTTCAATGTCGTCTTTGCAACGTCCTGCCAAAATAATATATCGTAAATGTTCAGACAATTTGGTTAAGCAAATGCGGATAAGTTCTGAGGGGCTGTAAGAGTTTGACAGGTACTGATTCTTGTGCAACATGTCTTCAAAATATTTCACAAGACTGGAAAATTCAGATTGTTCGAAATGTTTCATCATTATGATGTTATGTTTTACTCGGTCTTGTGTGGCTTGAGACCAATATGCTGAGAGGAAGGCATGATAAAATTCTCCTTCACTGTGACAATCGTGAACGACCGATCGCATTCTTTCAGCTGGTTCATTCTCTAAGTAGCCACACATAAATTCTAATCTGTGCTCTAATGACCAGTTGGGAGGAAAACAATGAGAGAATTGATGGAGCCACGCTTGTGGATGAATGTCGTTGCCAGAATTCTTAAATGTTTTGAATTTACGTTTAGTAATGAACAGCTTATAGTCAAAATCATCGTGTCGGCGAGTCGCATATCAGTCATTGTTACGTCGTGTCGGCGGTTCCATCTCATAATTCGGTACACCTTGCCAATTTCTTTCATAATTTCCGAAATGCCCTGTGTTATTATTTTGCGGCTTTTCCGTATATCGAAGTCCCTCTTCCCGTGTTGGAGTGCGAGTGTCCTCTGAAATATGTAATTTTTGTATTACTTGTGCCAACTGATCTTGTGCTTCCCCTATTTCTCTTTTGTGTTGCGTATTAATTTGATTCTGATTTTGTTTGAATTTCTTAATTTGTTCATACTCTTCTGTGTCAGTGATGGCTACAGGTCTTGTGTCATTCAGATCATCATCTACCTTTGTAGATAAGATAGTGAACTGATCCGAAAGTTCGGCTACTTTCTCCGATAGTGCACTTATTTCCTCAGTGTGTTTTTCTGAACCGAGTTACAGAGTGTCCATTTGTGTTGAAATCGTATCTACTGTGTCCTTTAAGTTTTCCTGAGTTTTTGCAAGTTGCGTAACCGAATCGGTATATGCAACTGAGTCAATTTTAGCTTGCAAGGTGTCGTGATTTTGATGAACAATAGTTTGCAGTTCCTTTATGGCTGCTTCGTGATTCTGTAATGCACATTTATGACGCGAAAAAATAGGTTGGAAATGCTCACAAATTTGTGTTTTTACGTCATTACAGACTTTTTGACATTTCAATTCGATTTTATGTAACTCAGTAGTTCAAATGTGGTGTCTAACTTTCGAAGATTTTGTTATATTGCGTCTAACTGTTGCTGTGTTTGTCTCTGGTGTTGTTCCATTGTGTCTAACTTTTGAAGATTTTGTTCCATTGTGTCTAACTTTTCAAGATTTTGTTCCATTGTGTCTAACTTTTGAAGATTTTGTTCCATTGTGTCTAACTTTTGAAGATTTTGTTTCATTGTGTCTAACTTTTGAAGATTTTGTTCCATTGTGTCTAACTTTTGTAGCCTTTGTCCCATTTGTTGCATTAACTGTAATAACAATGCACTGGTGTCTGAAACATGTTCCTCTGTGCTATTCGGCAGTGAATTTGAACCGGCAATATTCGCATTTTTAAAAGTAGAAAATGTGTCTTGATTTATTTGAGAAAACGGTGAGGACGCAAAACCTGAATCTACAGTATTTGCAACATTGTGTCCTGTCATTTCGGATTCCTGAGGCCAGCTGTTGCCGAACGATCGATCGATAATGCTTCCCTGTTCACTAATTGTTTCACTGTCTACACCATTATTTGCACACCTGCTCCATTTCCCTATGCACAATTACCAAATTACTACTTTGAACATTAGTTAATTCATTACACGGTGGCGCTAACACACAGCTTTCGTCTTCACTGTCATTTCTCAGTTTACTTTGGAGCCTAGTGTTACGTTTTTCACACGCCATTATTGTCACAATATTTCACACGATGACACAGAAGAGCACAATTTGAAGAGCAAAATAAGAAAACACATTAACATAGCACTGAAAATAATATCTAGTTAATTGCAAGCGTAGCTGCGAAATACTTGGTGCAAATCTACATGCATGCCACAACTGTTTTACTGTACAACAATGAAAAACTACAACCACAAAGGAAATTCTCTCTATAATTACGCGCTAGCAATAAACAATAGCTACACTAATTACACAAACTACAAGAAAAAATCAGAAGATTCCAGTGAGGTATCCTCGGCTAAGGGTTGACATATGAAACGTCCCCTTAGAAAAATTATAAATGGCTGTGCTTAAACTGACACACAATATTTTTAGCGCAACGCAATCTGACTTTGAATAATCCCTACAAAAGAATGGCCCTGACGAACATTAACCTATACCTTTCACAAATCACTTACCTCACCAAAAATCTTCGTTACTCGAACTACTGCAATACAGCGAGCGCCGCTACGGCCAGCTAAATAAAAGATTCAAACTACTGAAGGCACTAACTACTAATAGGCATAGTCAGCAAATGAAAGATTTTGATAGAGAACAAAGAATGTATTTACCTTAATAGTGTTCAAAAGTCATAATATATATAGCAGTTCATGACATCCAGTCTTACAAATTTACTGTCTCTGATGGACATACGTCCAGATCAACCGCTCTCAAAATCTGCCATTTCTCTCCCCACATCCACCACTGCTGGCGGCTCACCTCCAACTGCGCAATAGTGATGGGGAGCTCGTGAATGAGTCGTTCAAATGAACGCTTCACTTCAGTGAAGTGTGAACTAACCGCTCAATTTCAATGAACTGGTACTTAAAACTCTTCACAGATAGCACACTCCACACTTTTTTCTAGTTCACTCACTCTCTTATCCTCTCCCTCTCCCACTACATCGGCGCTACGTCACTCATTCTCCCTTCACTTCAGTCCTCCCTCTGCTGCCTGTTGACTAATCGCGCGGGGTTTGTGGGGAAAGATAGGTTTACGAGGGGTTGGGGTGGTGAGGGGAAGGCAGCGTCAGCTGCTAAGTGCAGTGCTGACATTATTCGTAAGTATTTGTGTATTTATACTACGCGTCTACGGGTAGCCTACCGTTGGCAGCGCTTGCAGACAAATGAATATTAAAGATATAAACGAAGGGGCTGGCTGTGTGAGCACGCACAGCCAACATGAAAATAAAAGGTTTGTTAATAACACTGAAAGAGGGATTTTACCTGAAATCGTACCAGTGACTACAGGTGACTGTTTACGTTTTGAATCTGGAGGGTTATTATTCTCAACAAAAATAAAATCTACAGGAAAACTTGTGAATAATTACTTAACGTAGGTATATAGACTGTGACAGTGGTAAACATACTCATTCTATTTTTGATTAAATTTTACAAGGAACATAAAATTGGACTGCATTTCGTTGGTAGCCCTATTTTTACAGTTCATGAATACAACAAATAATATTTCATTTGGCAGATAAAGACTTTTTTGGACGCTTCATGAGAAAATTTCGAGCAAGATTAAATGTAATACCTTCTTTATATGTGACAGCCTTCTCTGTTTATCTTTCCTTTGTCCCCTTCGACCATGCTCTATTTAAGATAACTCAGACGCTGTAAGAGCGTAAAACGTTGCGTGCACGTTACTGCATAGTTCGGCCATCTGTTGGTAAAATTATGAAGTATTACGAAGCTTCATTGTACGAGCGAGGCGAAGCGAGCGTAGCCGCGGCTGAGCGGCGAACTGGGCAACTTCGACAGGCTTCCGTACTTCACGAATGAACTACTTGATTTGAACGCTTGACGGCAAAGAGTGAAATGAATGAAGTAGTTCACTGGAATGAACGAGTTCGACCCATCTCTACTGCGCAACGCTACGCGCTGTTAACAGCCAACTGCCCATCACTACAATAGCAAATTCCAACAATGCAAACCAGCCACAGGCTGCACACAGCACAGTCAATGATTTTCATACAGAGCGCTACGTGGCGTTACCAATATTAAAACTGAAACAGCTTACTTACAAAGTGGGGGGAAGTCCAAGATGTTGCTACAGAGCTGAGGAGGAAGTAGACAGAAAGAGAAGATCTCACTCTTGTACTGGCACTTCGCTAGTAAAGAACTGCAGGTCTCTACCTAAACGGTAAGACTTGTGTCCATTGCTAGTGTGCCACTCAGAGCCTGTGCCAGTCACCTACTGAGCTGTCAGAGGTACTTGCTTCTAGCATCACGCACACAACGAGTGATGCAGGGGTGTACTTATTTGTCTTGAGTTGGCCGTCTAAACTGACATATTCTGTCACAGACAGTCGTGGCACAGAGTCAAATTGGCTTGGAAGACCAGCGAAAGGGTACACCTGCACACTGGAATCCACCGGGGTTTCAGAGGCTCATAGGAAGTATCTGCGGTCCGAATTAACCTAGCGCGAGACCACATACTTGCATTTTTTGGGTGCACGCCGTTAATAACAGATTACGGCCGTCCATGACTTAAGTCGCCAAACGCACCGTGGTGTGCCGCCCTGACCACCAGGAGGGTAAAGTATTCGCTGCTGCGGCGCAGGGCTCCAATATATGTTTCCCAGCACCCTGTTCTTTCGAACCATATTATTCTTTTTGGAATGGTAGAATATAGATGCTTGATGGTGGCGTATTTTTGTGCCATAACCCGGATTCTCATGTGTGACGTCAGATAAAGTAATTAGTGTTCCGGTTAGTGTCGTGTGTCGATCCCCAGCTGTTCACCTTGTCCACCATAGAGCCCATGTTACTGAAAACGTTTGTCAAATGAAAAATGTTTGTGTGATGTTTCTTTAGTCATTTTTGTTGTCTTGTGATGTAAAGGATGAATAAATCTTTTGTTATTTAGATCACAACTTCTCCCTGAATTCTGATTAACAGTACCTTCCCATTTTATTGTGAAAGTCTAGATTTGAAACGTAAGTAAAAGGTTTTCAGCATCACTGTAAGACGTGTAAATAGATTCGGAAATAATCTGAAGTACATACTAGATCGCTATACACACAAACTAGATGGTTGAGCAATGGCGTCAGTACAACAAAAAATGAAGTCCTGCTACGTACAAAGTCACGACTCACAGAGCTCACAATACTGTAAAGTGCGACCTTAGAGAACGGGTACCGTACACCGATAAACCGGTCCTCCACAGACCAAAGTGATTAAAAAAATGCGAGCAAGACACATAGTGATTGCTGGAAAAACATGCTGCACGTACCTGATAACAGTGCAACGAGCATCATATTTATAACGACCAGAGGTGCCTCGCTATCGACCCAGGGCTGTGACTCCTCTGGAACCAGATGTGAACAGGCCACAGCCATGCAACGCATCTCTGTATATGTGCCCGCGAGATGCCGGCAAATGCCATCCCTTTGGTTCCAACTAACCACGGGAAATGGTCTGTTCAAAGCTGATAAATGAACGGGGTCCCAGACCGGTGTGTGGCAAGGGGTAACATTCCAGAATTCTCTTCCAGCAGTTTGCGTCAGACAACTCGAGCAGACTCGTAAGGCGGATGCTCCAGCGAGTGTTGAAAAGAAACGGTAGCCGAGGATCCCCCGCCTGCTAGACATGCTGCCGGTTATCTCCAGAGACCGAACATGGTGAAGACGCCAGTGTGTCACCTGTCGAACACGAAGCACGCAGCAGATGCTGTCGGAAGAAAAACGCTTTATCATTATTTTTATTAGACGCCTGAGAACTGCAGGTTTCAGCCACATACTCTTATTCCATATAACAACGAAAGCTTTATTTAGTAGCTAAATGAATCCATACTTCTAACGGTTCCAATAATATCACCAGGTGTTGGACGTTAAGGTTCCACAACGAATCCAACTCTCACGTGTCTTCAGATCTCGGACAGCGTCCTGTCTTTGACACTACCGTTGATGACGAGTCATAAGTCAGATAGTATCTGAACCCAATACTTCTGGAAGGGATGGTAGAAGAGTCTACCTGCACAGCGAGATTTATTAAGTCCACTGTACTGGGATAAAACTTTCTGAGACAAATATACAGTTAGTTGAGTCATATTGCCTACGTGAGGGGAATCATTAAAAGAAATACGTTCTATTGATGTATATGTCACACATAGTTACCTGCGAATAAGAAAAAAGCAGCTATTATCAACCGAAGTGTTTTGTGAAGTTGCTGAGCACATTCTGTAACTAACACAAATGATGTAACGAACTCCTTACTAAGCAGATGACTTCTCCAAAATACCTATAACTTAATGCTAGATAATGACACTGGTAGGATGAATCAACATAAGAGAAACACTACTACGAACCAACATTCGCAGCTAACTTAAGAGATATTAGGACACTCCCCCCAACCCCCCTCCCCCAACCCCTCCTAACGCCGGTTTCTTATGAGGGTAATGGTACCATACTGACTTCTGACGATCCAGTTATTAGCAATTAGAGGCCTAGACTTCCGATAAGCATGCAGGAACATAATGAATCTGTGTCGAATAGTTTTTCAAAATTATACGTATCCAAGCACTGGACAGTCAGTGAAATAGGATTCTATGGAAGACGCTCTGGCGATAATTACAACCCACATCCATTAAACCAACCTGTTAAGTGTCTCAGATTGTCGACCAAATTTCGTTTTATATCCTAACGCACCATATACAGGTATATCTTAAAATGTCATGTATGCAATAAACGATTATTGACTCGAAGACCGATTATGGGTAACACCATACTGACATTTACATTTTGTAGTGGAACCGTGACACATCTAGAAAGACGATATTTGCTCCAGCCTTTGCTGCGAGGGTATAAGAAAGCTAGTATATCCAGCTTTGATTGTATAGGAAAACAAGAAGCCCGGCGGAAATCTCAAAACATATGCGAGTATAACTGTTCTGTGAAATCGAGTTCCACTTGAAGACTATAGGTATACAGCACCTACATTTATAACGCATTATAGGTTTTGGCTGTCTATTTTAAGTATAGGATCGAGATATAGTGTTGGATCTAGCATTACCAAATGAACCGTGAAAACTACGGGTTTCCACAAGAGGTACACAACCAGCCCAAAAAGCTGTCTGGGAATGGTTATTGCACGTTAGCGTCCAACTTAGGAGGTGGTCGCATTATTGTGATTGGCTCGTGTATCAGCCATTCAGCGGAAATCAGTGAAAGTGCGGGAGCATGTCGCCAGGGTCTGTGAGCCGCGCACAGAGAGCGGGAAGTCATTTGGCAATGGAGCTGGCCGCACCACACGAGGCTGTTGAAGGGACGGCAGACGACGGTGTGCGGCAATCGACGAGTGTTTACGGTGCACTGCGGTCGAGCTTTCAAGTACGACACAGCGCAAGACAACATTTGCGAGGCTTCACAGGGGGAGGAATCGTACGGAAACTGGAAGGAGGAAGCAGTGTGGCGAGTGGCGCTCAGAGGTTTGCCATAGATCACAGCACTATATTGAGTTTCATTTGAAAAAGATTATTGCTCTTTCTACTTTAATTCAAGTTCGTCTTGATAATAAGAATTTTGGCAATAGATTACCGAAAGCTTGTTTTTTTTCAGTTTTTAGCTCATCCAGTATTTGAGGTTGTCCGAAGGAGATGAGGTGGTTGACCATGGTCAACCACAGCAGCAGACGACCTCTACATTGTACAACAGACAACAAGAGACTTGAGCGGGTACAACAAGTTGTAGGACTCTGGGAGGAGAGACAAGGCAGCGTCAGTCTGACAGTGAGCCGCAGTGCGGTGCCCGGAGTACGAGAGGGAAGGAGTCGGGCGCGGTGCACAGCGAGGCGACACGTCGTGACGAGGGCCGTGCGACGCGCCGCATATCTGTGTGACACTCCCGTTTCCTCTGGGGCGATACGATATGCGACACGATACGCGATGCGACCTGCTTTACGACAAACGACAAGACAGCACCAATCACGTTTCTGGTTCCGGTGCAATCAAGAGTTGTACTGAAGAGGACGTTACTGCGGGTTACCAATATTTGAAACTCAAACAACTGTGTGCACCCGTACAGTGCTGTTAGTATCAGAGACCATTTGGCTACGGTTTCTCGTGAGCTCTCCCAACGCGAACACAAATTCCAAGAGTTCCAAAGAACGCATCCAGACAGCCTCCACTTTTTGCAACAACTAGTGTCAGCTACTCTGACAAAGTAGGACACAAATTTTTGACCTATTGCTCCTACTACCGAGAAGCTACTCCTTACAAAAGGTAAGTTGGTTCAGGTGTTCGAGTGACGTTAAAAATGACTCTATGCGTGTTTATTTTTGGTAAGAGCACCCAGTATGGTACGTTATTCAATATGGTTCATACATGAATAATGGTTAAAAATTAATAAAGCTACGATACCACTTGTGCAACTGTTCAGTTTCGCAAACTACACTACTGGCCATTAAAATAGCTACACCAAGAAGAAATGCAGATGATAAACGGGTATTCATTGGACTCATATATTATACTAGAAATGACATGTGATTACATTTTCACGCAATCTAGGTGCACAGATCCTGAGAAATCAGTACCCAGAACAACCACCTCTCGCCGTAATAACGGCCTTGATACGCCTGGGCGTTGAGTCAAACAGAGCTTGGATGGCGTGTACAGGTACAGCTGCCCATGCAGCTTCAACACGATACCACAGTCCATCAAGAGTAGTGACTGGCGTATTGTGACGGCCACTATTGACCAGACGTTTTCAGTTGGTGAGATATCTGGAGATGTGCTGGCAAGGGCAGCAGTCGAACATTTTCTGTTCCCAGAAAGGCCCGTACAGGCCCTGCAACATGCGGTCGTGCATTATCCTGCTGAAATGTAGGGTTTCGCAGGGATCGAATGAAGGGTAGAGTCACGGGTCGTAACACATCTGAAATGTAACGTCCACTGTTCAAAGTGCCGTCAATGCGAACAAGAGGTAACCGAGACGTCCAACCAATGGCACCCCATACCATCACGCCGGGCGATACGCCAGTATTGTGATGACGAATACACGCTTCCAGTGTGCGTTCACCGCGATGTCGTCAAACACGGATGCGACCATCGTGCTGCTGTAAACAGAAACTGGATTCATCCGAAAAAATGACGTTTTGCCATTCGTGCACCCAGGTTCGTCGCCGAGTACACCATCGCAGGCGCTCCTGTCTGTGATGCAGCGTCAAGGGTAACCGCAGCCATGGTCTCTGAGCTGATAGTCCATGCTGCTGCAAACGTCGTCGAACCGTTCGTGCAGATGGTTGTTGTCTTGCAAACGTCCCCATCTGTTGACTCAGGGATCGAGCCGTGGCTGCACGATTCGTTATAGCCATGCGGATAAGATGCCTGTCATTTCGACTGCTAGTGACACGAGGCCGTTGGGATCCAGCATGGCGTTCTGTATTACCCTCCTGAACCCACCGATTCCATATTCTGCTAACAGTCATTGGATCTCGATCAACGCGAGCAGCAATGTCGCGATGCGATAAACCGCAATCGCAATAGGCTACAATCCCAATCCGACCTTCATCAAAGTCGGGAACGTGCTGGTACGCATTTCTCCTCCTTCCACGAGGGAACGCCGGTCAACTGCTGGTTGTGTATGAGAAATTGGTTGGAAACTCTCCCCATGTCAGCACGTTGTAGGTGTCGCTACCGGCGCCAACCTTGTGTGAATGCTCTGAAAAGCTAATCATTTGCATATCACGGCATCTTTTTCCTGTCGGTTAAATTTCGCATTTGTAGCACATCTTCGTGGTGTAGCAATTTTAATAGCCAGTAGTGTAGGACGTGATTGAGGCTGAGGAGTGCCGAGAAAAAATGTTGCTGGATAGATCAGTCACGATCAATAGCGTAGCAGTGGCTGTCGAACTGTACCAGGGGGTAGACAACATTTTTGAAGAAATGGAAGAAGCTCGCGATGAAAAGAAAAAGGCGACGTGTGCTTGACTTCGTCCAGCTGCTTCTTCAGAAGTCACAGGAATTTAACTTCCAGATCTGTCGCAGAGAATTCTGAAACCAGGGACGATAGGGTGGGAAAACATACAGTCATCATCATCACCTGATCACTTCTGGTGTCTTTTCACCTCCATCTTCTGCTTGTATTGACAGCATACGAAGATTGGAAACAGAAGGCAGCTCCACACTCACTGTAACAGGCTCGTAGCTTCCAACCTTGTCTCGGACAACTTCCAAAATGAAACTTCCTGGCAGATTAAAACTGTGTGCCCGACCGAGACTCGAACTCGGGACCTTTGCCTTTCGCGGGCAAGTGCTCTACCATCTATTTTTTTTTCCTACCCCTTTTTTTTCTTTCTTCTACCATCTTTTTTTTGCCTTAACCATTTTTTTTTTTTTTGCTTTAATTTTAAAGCGAGCGGGGCAGGCAGATGGCGGCAATGAGGGCAGGGGTCAATTAGTCCGAGGCCTGGCCACGGTGCCGCCCTCATACCCGTCATCACTCACATAGATTGTAAAGGAACATTGATTTTTTTTAATATTTTATTTTTTATTTTTTTATTAGGGATTTATTTATTTATTTATTTATTTATTTATTTTTTGGAAAGGCATCAATATGGGATTGGAGTGAGATCATTCGGTTGATACATAAACGGGTGAAGGTTTTAGAGCTCGAACAGCTATTCAATACCTGTTCTATTGAATGCAATATGAAGCATATTACCGTACTTGCGACGGTGATCCGCGTAGTTCTTAATTTTAGTATATTCCGTTTCCATGTGTAACTGAAACTCGCTGTAATCTTCGCCCGTCAGCCGATTGAAGACATGACTTGTATATTGGCCCAACAGCCATATAACGGCATTATTTTTAGTTGGCGGAAAATATTTGACGTCTGGTCTGTGCAGTAAGTTCGTGTCGATATTATTTTCAGAAGTCCTAGTTATAAGGGCGACTTTTTGACGAACCCATTGCCAATTGCGCATGCGGTGACTGCAAGTATATCTGTGGGGAACAGACAATCCGGCTCAAAAATGGTTCAAATGGCTCTGAGCACTATGGGACTCAACTGCTGTGGTCATAAGTCCCCTAGAACTTAGAACTACTTAAACCTAACTAACCTAAGGACAGCACACAACACCCAGCCATCACGAGGCAGAGAAAATCCCTGACCCCGCCGGGAATCGAACCCGGGAACCCGGGCGTGGGAAGCGAGAACGCTACCGCACGACCACGAGACGCGGGCAGGCAATCCGGAAAATGGGCTGTGTCGCTTAGCCCAATCGCATGCAGGCGCTCATTTGTGCTGATAATGTTGTTAACCGTTTTGTACCATGTCGACCGGACCAAGGACGGAAGTACACTGCTGCTGATGTTCGACCACAGGACATCCCAATTGACTCCAGTGTGCTTTTGTTCGATTTTGTATTTGCCCTCATATTGTTTCCTGTGCTCCAGAATGTCCTTGGCAGTTAAGGGTCGATGTTGGAGAAGGACCTCGCTCAAGTAGCTCTTTTCCAGATAATATGTGCGGATGTGGGAGAGCTGGTAGTCAATCGTCTGCACATTGATCGGCGGTTCTACGCTTTCCGGCGCGACTGCCTCAAACAACTTTGCCGTAAGGGCGTCAGAGTAGTTTTGGAATAAGGATGTCGTCCGTTTAATGTACAAAGCCATTGCTTTGGCGTTCAGATCGGTCAGACCCAGACCGCCATGCAGAGGGTCGAGGGTCACAGTCTTCACGTCAACTCGAAATATTTCCCCCCGCCACAGAAAATTGGTCAACTGGCTCATTATCTGTTTGGCTATGACAGTGGGGATTGGAAAGACCTGTGACACATAATATGCTCGCGACAGGATACATGTATTTATAAATTTAACCCTCTGAATTTGGTCCATACTGCGATAAACGTCATCTATTAAAGCACCCTTGACTTTGAACGAGACATCCCGCCAATTTGCCGTTATCATCCTTTGTGGAGGGACCGTCAGTATCGTCCCAAGAGATTTGTGTTCCGTAACATGGGTAGCCCATTCTAGGCCGACATCGTCAAGTCCCCTTATACGTAGAAATTTGCTTTTAGTTTCATTCATTTTTGCGCCAGAAGCGGAACAATAGCTTCTGAGGTCTGCCTCCAGTTGAATCACATCATCCCTGTTCCTCACGACGATGCCGACATCATCAGCATATGCCCCAACTGCAGTTTTCTTCCCGGCGATCGTTATGCCCGTCATGTGCTCTTGTACTAGCCGCAGCAATGGTTCTAGGGAGATGACAAAGAGCAACATGGAAAGGGGGCTTCCTTGGGGGACACCCCTTGCAATGGTTATTGGTCTTGTGAGCTGGCAGTTGACGGAGGTCGTGGCGGCCAGACCAGTGATCATATTGCGCACGACAGCGATGGAGTCATGCCCGAAGCCCATCCTCCGCATCGTTTCGAAGAGGTATTTATGGCTGACACTATCAAATGCTTTATAAAAGTCGACAAAAAGGACGCCGCAATTAATGGAGCTGGCAGACGACAGAGCGACGATATCCCTATATTGTGCTGTAGTCTGAAATATTGATCGCCTATAAGCACAAGTTTGCTGTTGCCCAATTATGTTTGCGGTCAACGGCATCATCCGATTGTTTAAAGCTCTCGCAATAATCTTATAATCTGAATTAAGAAGAGAAATCGGCCGGAAGTTGTTAATCTTTTTACATCCCTTATTTTTAGGAATCAACACGATTTTACATTCTTTAAGTTCTGATGGTACAAACTTTCCCCGCAGTACGTCGTTAACGGCTTGTGTCAACGTATCACCTATGATACCCCAATATCGTTGATAGAATTCGACCGGAAGGGCATCAGGGCCCGGCGATTTACTTTTAGGGGAGCCGCGAATTATTTCAAGGACTTCATCTGGACTAAAAGCTGAAAATAAGCTGGCGTTGTCGTCGGCAGTAATTGTGGAGGTTGTAAACGCAAATAACTCATCCAAATCGTCCTCTTGCGTTGCTTGTGCCTCATACAGGGCACTGTAATACCTGTGGATTTCTCTGATGATCTCGTTTTGCACAGTGAGGACAGTACTGTTTTCTAATTTAAGTTCGTCCATGAATATCCGTCGTCGGTTCTTGCGATGTTTAATCAGATGATACAACGCAGCCGTTTCGTCCTCGCTAACAGATCTGGCTTTTGACTTAAGTTTTCTCTTTAAGCTTAATAATATCGCTTTAATTTTCTTGATGTCGGACAGGCGCCTGTCTGAGCCATCTGCCTGATCATACAAATCCCTTAAGACCATGTAGTAAAATTCCATTGTACGGCGAACTGCCCGAGATCTCTCTATACTATAAGATATAATTACTTTCCGTAATTTGGGCTTCGCCTTGCGGGTCCACCACTCTAAAACACTCGGAAAGTTGTGTACAGAGCGCAAGCAAAATTCCCAAGCTGTCTTTAATTCGACCTCGAGCTCGTCGTCTGTTAAAAGGCCGACATTCATGCTCCACTGATTCCTAAACCAGTGAGTTGGTTGCCGGTCTAAGTTTATGCAGGCACTCACACTACAGTGATCAGAGAAGCTGACTGGAGTGATTTCCACTTGTAGCAAATTCCTCACTATGTGACTTGACATATAGATTCTATCAATCCTGCTACTGGAATTATGTGAAATGTGCGTGTATTTCACAAGCGTGGGATACTTAACTTCCCACGCGCCCCTCAGTTTCATTTGGGAGACAAGAAAGTTTAATTCTGGGGAATAATTAAAATTGGGGGATTGATCTTTATGGTGCAATACACAATTAAAATCGCCTGCAATGATCAAGTTTGGAGAGTCTCTCCGCAGTAAGTAAATGATATCCTCCTTAAAAAACTTCGATCTGTCAGCGCGCCGTGTACTTCCAGATGGTGCATACAGATTGATTACACTGACGCCCATGATATTCTCGCCTATGCCCCGTCCAGAGTCTAACTTTTCGTCATCGGTTAGAGGTATTCCTTCCCTGACTAAAATCGCTGTGCCAGCACTGAATTCAGGAGCGAAATTGATTATTGCAACATAGCCGGGAATGTTAATTTGCCATGTTGCAACCTCTTGTAAAAGGGCAATATCTGTACCAGAGTCAAACAAAAATTGTTTTAATAAAGCAAGTTTTAACTCTGACGTAATCCTATTGATATTAAGGGAGGTGATAGTATAGGCCTGTAGCATATAGGTAATGAGATGTAAAAGTATAACAAAACGATGGGATCGAGCTCAAGAGTGCCGGCTGCAGAATTAAAAAAGGTATAATGTGAGCAGCCATGAGAGGATTATTGGATCAAGAAGCGAAATAAAAACCATAACAAGTGATACACTACGAAGCATAGGCCGGTTGTAGCAAAAACGACACAGTGAATGCTGCGAACCATAACCGGATAAAAGGACAGAAAAAACAGGAAGAAGCTTTGCAACCGTAGGCGACAGCATGGAACGAGCCTTGTACCAACGGAATTACTACTGTGGAGGATGGGCTTCGCCGAGTTCTTTGCTGTTGTCATCACCGGATCGTTCCCTCACAATTTCATAACTAACATTTCGACGTACTACATCCGCTTGCGAGGAAGCGGAATTTCCCTTGTTGCGAGGAGCGGAGAGATTTGGCTGTGGATTGAGCCTTCGTCGTGGGGCGTTTTGAGGTCCCGAAGTTTTTGTGGATTCTTTGAGACGCGGTCGTGTCGTTGTCGCAGTACTGCCACCGGCAGCTGGCAGATTGGTAAACACTTCCACTTGTTTACTTCCGCCCGAAACTTGTTGTCGGGAGTCAGCTGTAGCGCGTTGTTGACACAACACTTCCTCACTGTGTGCGCGTTGTACCGGCTGTTGTCCTTCGGGCACGGCACTCAAAATTGGAGGTTCCTGTTCATGACCCGGCGTCTCAGAATTCGGCATCCCCTCACGTCCATCCGCACTGACTTCAAAATCGACCCGCATAACATCATCTGGTACTAAATCCTCCGCGATTGATGGTATTGGTTTCCGGGCTGCAGGAGTCGCGTGAGATATTTCCTCATCTCAATGCTCATCACTACGTTCCAGCGGCCTTTTCTTTTGCTGAGATTCACTTTCAAGACAAACCGGCGCGGCAGTTTGCCGTCCTACGAGTGGTGGAAACGCATCAGCGGTTACGGGCGGGGTCTCGGAGGTAGTTGCCTGGGGAGCATCAACATCAGGGTGTGCAGAAGAACCAGAAGTATCTACTGCCATTACCTCGTTAAGTGTTAATCTACGCCGCGGCTGCAGATTATTTTTTAAGACAAAAACTCGGCGGGGGCAGTCCTGGCGAAGATGGCCTAGTTCATTGCAGATATGGCAGGTGGGGGCTTGACCAGAATATATAATGTGAGCCTTATAACCATCAACCGTGATGTGAGAAGGAATGTTCATTTTTACTTCCATGTCCACAGATCGAATCCGATTGAAACACTGTAATTTGTAGCGAGACGACCACTTTTCATTGACAATTTCTTTAACCTCACCAAACTTAGAAAGTGCATCTTTAATTTTAGCATTGTCAATCTCTATGGGCAAGTTAAGTACTCGAACTGTCTGAATCGAGGTATCGGCACGTGTTACAGTAACCATACTAGTGGTGCCGTCGCGATGAACAAAAGGGACATGTTTGCCGATTTTTTCAAGAAGTCGATCAGCTGCTATTGGACTGAGAAACTTGACAAACACGCAATAACGATCAGAATCTAGCTGGGTGGTGTGCACAGAATCAGAAGTGATGCCTATTACCTCAGTTAGCCAGTCATGAATCTCCAGGGCGGTCGGTTGAACTCGGCGGGTATCCTTGTCAAAGCCAAAAACCAGGGTGTTTTTCCGGATGGTGGTAGACATGGCGCTGCAGCTGTATGAAATCCGGTCAAGCCCGAATCCCGTACAAGATCGGCAAGTTGCTGACGAAAAGGACAACCACAAAAAAAAGTACAATGCACGTGAATCACTCGGAACACAGAAACACTCAACGGCAAACAGTAAACACTGGCAACGACACCGACGACGCGGAGCAACCAGCTGGCACGTCCGACCGCGGCGACAGCGAAAGCCGGAATGATCCATCTGAGCTACCGAAGCACGACTCACGCCCGGTCTCACAGCTTTACTTCTGCCAGTATCTCGTCTTCTACCTTCCAAACTTTACAGAAGCTCTCCTGCGAACCTTGCAGAACTAGCACTCCTGAAAGAAAGGATATTGCGGAGACATGGCTTAGCCACAGCCTGGGGGATGTTTCCAGAATAAGATTTTCACTCTGCAGCGGAGTGTGAGCTGATATGAAGCTTCCTGGCAGATTAAAACTGTGTGCCCGACCGAGACTCGAACTCGGGACCTTTGCCTTTCGCGGGCAAGTGCTCTACCATCTGAGCTACCGAAGCACGACTCACGCCCGGTCTCACAGCTTTACTTCTGCCAGTATCTCGTCTTCTACCTTCCAAACTTTACAGAAGCTCTCCTGCGAACCTTGCAGAACTAGCACTCCTGAAAGAAAGGATATTGCGGAGACATGGCTTAGCCACAGCCTGGGGGATGTTTCCAGAATAAGATTTTCACTCTGCAGCGGAGTGTGAGCTGATATGAAGCTTCCTGGCAGATTAAAACTGTGTGCCCGACCGAGACTCGAACTCGGGACCTTTGCCTTTCGCGGGCAAGTGCTCTACCATCTGAGCTACCGAAGCACGACTCACGCCCGGTCTCACAGCTTTACTTCTGCCAGTATCTCGTCTTCTACCTTCCAAACTTTACAGAAGCTCTCCTGCGAACCTTGCAGAACTAGCACTCCTGAAAGAAAGGATATTGCGGAGACATGGCTTAGCCACAGCCTGGGGGATGTTTCCAGAATAAGATTTTCACTCTGCAGCGGAGTGTGAGCTGATATGAAGCTTCCTGGCAGATTAAAACTGTGTGCCCGACCGAGACTCGAACTCGGGACCTTTGCCTTTCGCGGGCAAGTGCTCTACCATCTGAGCTACCGAAGCACGACTCACGCCCGGTCTCACAGCTTTACTTCTGCCAGTATCTCGTCTTCTACCTTCCAAACTTTACAGAAGCTCTCCTGCGAACCTTGCAGAACTAGCACTCCTGAAAGAAAGGATATTGCGGAGACATGGCTTAGCCACAGCCTGGGGGATGTTTCCAGAATAAGATTTTCACTCTGCAGCGGAGTGTGAGCTGATATGAAGCTTCCTGGCAGATTAAAACTGTGTGCCCGACCGAGACTCAAACTCGGGACCTTTGCCTTTCGCGGGCAAGTGCTCTACCATCTGAGCTACCGAAGCACGACTCACGCCCGGTCTCACAGCTTTACTTCTGCCAGTATCTCGTCTTCTACCTTCCAAACTTTACAGAAGCTCTCCTGCGAACCTTGCAGAACTAGCACTCCTGAAAGAAAGGATATTGCGGAGACATGGCTTAGCCACAGCCTGGGGGATGTTTCCAGAATAAGATTTTCACTCTGCAGCGGAGTGTGAGCTGATATGAAGCTTCCTGGCAGATTAAAACTGTGTGCCCGACCGAGACTCGAACTCGGGACCTTTGCCTTTCGCGGGCAAGTGCTCTACCATCTGAGCTACCGAAGCACGACTCACGCCCGGTCTCACAGCTTTACTTCTGCCAGTATCTCGTCTTCTACCTTCCAAACTTTACAGAAGCTCTCCTGCGAACCTTGCAGAACTAGCACTCCTGAAAGAAAGGATATTGCGGAGACATGGCTTAGCCACAGCCTGGGGGATGTTTCCAGAATAAGATTTTCACTCTGCAGCGGAGTGTGAGCTGATATGAAGCTTCCTGGCAGATTAAAACTGTGTGCCCGACCGAGACTCGAACTCGGGACCTTTGCCTTTCGCGGGCAAGTGCTCTACCATCTGAGCTACCGAAGCACGACTCACGCCCGGTCTCACAGCTTTACTTCTGCCAGTATCTCGTCTTCTACCTTCCAAACTTTACAGAAGCTCTCCTGCGAACCTTGCAGAACTAGCACTCCTGAAAGAAAGGATATTGCGGAGACATGGCTTAGCCACAGCCTGGGGGATGTTTCCAGAATAAGATTTTCACTCTGCAGCGGAGTGTGAGCTGATATGAAGCTTCCTGGCAGATTAAAACTGTGTGCCCGACCGAGACACGAACTCGGGACCTTTGCCTTTCGCGGGCAAGTGCTCTACCATCTTTTTTTTTTTTTTTTTTTTTTTTTTTTTTTTTATTTGTTTTTTTTTTTTGGTTCAAATAGTAAACAGAAATTTTTGTGGTGCACAAAAGACAATCACTTCTTAAGTGAAGGTAAGTTGCTCCGCTGCTCTGCGAGAGAAGGGAAATGTGAAAAACGAAAATGGGGAAAAAAAGAAAAAAAAATGCCTTCTGCATTGGTGAGCATCTGAATAGTATCGTAAATTTCCGACAAGTACTGAAGTCCCAGGAATCAAATGGGATTCATACATACAGGTCACTGGCAACCTCTGCGATCCGAAATATTGTATTTGAAGCTTTTAACCGTTAATTATGATGTTTAGCATGTTTCCAAATATCCTCCTGTAGTCACAATGTTGTCTCATTTTAAAGTGTTCAATTTCTATGTAAGAATAATAGTCGAGGAAAGTAGCATGCCTATTCTGCATAATAAACGATGCTGTGTGGCCCATGATCCACGTTGCAGCGTTGTTTTTGGCTCGTGGATATCTCAGTTTTTGTGGCTGAAAGATCTCTAAAGGATCTACACCACAGGGTGTCATACGGTCTATCACCGACAAACGTTGACGAAGAAATGTAGTAATTTCTGCTGCATGTCCGCACGTGAACCTGTGAAGAAGCGTATCGACCCTTCCGCATGCGTCACAGTTGGGCGTTGGATGAAGGCCAATTTTATGTAGCTTTTCATTCGTTGCTACTTTATCGTTGACTGTTAGATACCAGTCGGCTATGACGCGTGACGGTAATACGTCACTGTGCACATTCCGCCATACTATACTCCAATGTGTATGTGGATGTTTTTCTTCGAGACGATTCCTGTGGTTTGTTGTCGTGAGAAAGCCATAAAGCTTCCTGTTCGTCAGGCTTCCGTTATCGACGATGTTGTGTCGAATGTAGCTCATTTCCATGTAGTACAGTCGCACATGTCGGTAACAAAGTGGAATGCCGGCGATATTAACGGGTGGGTCAAGGCTATGAGGCTTCCACCGCTGAATGAGGTTTGTGATGATACTGGTCCTCCGGGTACGGAACTCCTTCCTGATGCGATTTAGGAGCAGGGTGACACATTTTTTGTGTACTTTAATGAGGTTAAGGCCACCTTTGAACGAAGGTAAGGTTAAGGTATCGAATTGAACTTTGAAAATGTGCCCCCTAAAAAGAAACCAACATAACGCTTGTTGTATACTCTTGGCTAGATGGTCGGAGATTGGAAGAATTTGCGCCAAATAAGTCATCTTGCTCGTGATGGCGATCTCGATGGTCTTAACTTTCTGTAGTATGTTCAAGTCACGGTCGGAGTGAAGTATCAAAGCAGCACGTAATTTATTAAGCATGTGTGACCAGTTCTTCGTCAGGAATTTGTCTGGTTTGGCCTCAAAGGTAACACCGAGGGTTGTGTGAGAATCCTTGACCTTGCACCAGGTAACATGGGAAATGTCTCCGATACCGCCACCGATCTGCAAAGCTGTGGTTTTAGTTCTGTTGAGTATTGCTCCTGAAAGAAACGTGAATGTTTGTAAAAGAGTTTCCGCTGACAGAAGTTGTTGTGATGATGACACAGTTACGCATATATCGTCAGCATACGCAATGCATGGGATAGTGACAGACTCGACGCTAAGTCCGATCCCACTATGCGCCAAGTTGTTCAGTAGCGGCTCCACTGCAATGGCGTACAAAATCATTGACAGAGGACATCCTTGGCGGACGGATTGCTCAATGGAAACTTCTTTTGTAAAATGGCCATTAAGGAGAATCCGTGAGGAGGCGTTTGTAGTAAGTTTGCGAATTAATTCTATGATATGAAGTCCAAATCCTAGTTTCTTCATGCTTTTAAAGAGGAAGTCATGACGTACACGGTCATAAGCCTTCTCAAAATCTAGAAAGATCAGAGCGCCCTGTCCTTTGGTTACAGCATACGAACAGATGATGTCCCTCAAATCGCAGGCTGCCGAAATTGCACTTCGGCCTTGCACTGCACTGTACTGGTAACTGCCCAAAACCTTGGGCATAACGGTTTGCATCCTTAGCTTAATCGATCTGGTGATGATTTTGAAATCGGCATTCAGGAGTGTGATGGGTCGCATGTTTTCGACCTTCCTGCTGTTCCCTTTTTTCGGTAAGGGCAGGATGATACCTTCCGTAAATGCCTTGGGTATAACTTCCAGGTGCCAGAGTTCATTCGCTATCTGGAGGAATGTCGGACCGAGGAGGTTCCAGTAACGCTGGTAAAACTCAGCGCTGAGACCGTCGGGTCCTGGTGACTTCCCTTTCTTTGCACTGTGGACCGCCAGTCGGATTTCGTCCTCTGTGAAAAGAGATTCCAGATTTTCATTATCCTGTTGTGACAAGCGACAGTTCAACGTCCTAAGAAAGTCGTCGCACGAGTTTTCATCAACGGCTTGCTTCTTGTAAAGTTGACTATAATAGTCGTAGACGTGCGAGATGATGTCACGTTGCTTCGTGATGGCATTCTCAGCGTCATCAACGACGGCTTCAATCAACATGGCTTTACACCGTTTCGTCGTTCTCAGGATGTGGTACAGAGAGGCCCGTTCGTCGGCGGCAACGTCCTTGGGGTGGGCTCGCACGATGATGCCTTGCATTCGTTGGCGTTGTATCGCCGTGATTTTCGCTTTATATCGTTTGATCCTTAAGTCGATATCGCGAGAAGGATTGGTAGCGCGACTGTACAGTTCTCTCAAACAGCGATAATAAAACTCAATAGTCTGTTTCTGCCAAAAGCTTTTTTGTCGGGCGTAACTCATGAGGGTGAGGCGTAATTTAGGCTTAGCACACTGAGTCCACCACTGGAGAGCGCTATCGTAACGACGACGTTGCCGCTGGAGCTGTTGCCACGTTATGTTCACCTCCTCTTCAAGTTGGGCATCCTGCAGAAGGCTGACATTCAATTTCCAGTAGCCTTTCCCGCGGTATATTTGCTGGCGGTGTAGGTTAAGGTAACACTGATACGCACAATGGTCGGAGATGTTGACAGGAGCTATGTCACAGTTCACAGCGTGTCGCTGGAGGGCCTCGGACACATAGATCCTATCCAGCCGACTGGCAGAATGACTGGTTACGTAGGTGTACGCTACCCGTTCACCGTGCAGTTGTTGCCATGTATCGTGAAGACGCATGCCATGAATTAAATGTTCAAGTTCGATACATCTGTTCGTGTTAGGAGTTTGGTCTCTATCGTTGAGCACACAATTGAAGTCACCACCGAGGATGAGATGTGCACGATAAGCGCTAAGAAGAATTGGAACCTCATTTTTATAAAATGTTGAGCGATCCCTCTTATGAGTGCTACCTGAGGGGGCGTACACGTTAACAATCTGCACACCATTCACTCGAAGAGAAATGCCACGACCACTAGGCAGCCGCTGCACATCCGTAAAGGGTATACCGTCGCGCAGAAGTATGGCAGTGCCTACAGCATCCTGGAGATTGATGTTATCAATGAGAACGTAACCGGGCACTTCTAAGACTGTGACTACCTCCTGTAGTAGGGCAATGTCAACGCTGGTACCATACAAGAAATCAGTTAGCGAACGGAGTTTCACCGCACTTTGAATTCTATTGACGTTAAGTGTGGTAACGTTGTAGGTTTGGCTATCGCACATGATGGTTCAGAGGACAATGAGCTCTGTGTTGGATCGTCCTTCTCGACGGCTTTGAATCAAACTCGTGGGGAACGTCTGGAGTACGAAACGAAATGTCAAAACCAATAACGGGTCAGAGAGTGGAAATGTCGCAGCGCGATGGTCATGCGCGAGAGCAGCTACTGCTGCATCTCCTCGTCCTGCCGCCACCACGGCTCATTGCTGTCGGGGTGCTGCGCGGTGCGCGCACCGCCCTGCCCGCCACCGCCGGCTGAGTCTGTCAGCGTGGTCGCGTCCGCCTGGCCACCACGCGGGGCTGCGACTGACGTCAGCGAGTGCCTGCGGGAGCGCTGCTGCAACTGCTCGCTACTCTGTTCGCTCTTCCTCTTAGCCGTTACAGTGCTCTGTTCCCTCTCAGCACTCAGTAGTGCCTTCAGGTGTTTTGTTTGTTCTCGAATGCGTGCTTGCCTCGCTGTGTCCTCGCAGCGCACGGAGCAAGAAGATTGAGGTTCAGACTCGCTGCCACTTTCTGACACGTGTACGGGTCTCAAATCATCCGTCTTTTCCTCTTTTCTACTATTCCCTTTGCTTCTCCTTCGACGGCCTTTCTTCGATTCTGCTGCAGTCTCTACCGATAGGGGTGGCTCAGGCATACTGATCTGCACCCGCTCCTGTATCTCAGACGGCTTAGTTTCAGAGGTGGCTGGGGCATCGTTGGTGTCCAGCGGTAACTGCCCCGGTGAGGATGACGGTGCCGGATCGACATCCGTCCTACCGCGAATGTCTTTGGCACTGCATTCCACCTGAACTGGCATCTCCGCATCGCTAACACGTTCCGGCTGCCGAGGTGGTGGTACCGTCCCTGCGACGACCTCACTCAATAGCGGAACAAGCTTTTCACTAGCGTCTGCAGGATGTTCCCGTGGAAGTTGAAATGGACGTCGACGTGTACAGTTCATCCGCAGATGTTCCGTTGAATGGCAGATCGAACAGGTAGGGGGTTGTCCAATGTAAGTTACCTGTGCACGACAGCCGCCAATGGCAACATACGAAGGTATATGCTTTTTTAAGTCGACACGTACACTTCGCACCCCGCTGTTAACTTGGTAGCGATATGCACTCGACCATTTTTCATTGGTAACTGACAAAACAGCGCCGTACAGTGACAGAGAACGTGCAATCAGATCATTAGGGCACTCGGGTGGCACATTAAATACCCTGACGGTTCTCACTCCGTATCCCGAAGGCACGATTTGGACGTTACTAATACTGCCATCATTATGACGAAATGGTCTCACACCAGCATGCTCCTCAACGAATTTCTCATAAGTGTCACTCGAAATAAATTTGATAAATAACGAGTACTGCACAAAGTCCAACTGGAACGTGTCGACTATATCTTCCGGCAATTTCAGATCCTCAAAAATCCACTCATGGATTTCAAAAGCCGTCGGTCGCAAGGCAGCACGATCGAAAACACATTGAACGCTGTTCGCTCTGTTAATTGTCGACATCTTACTTACAACAGTGGTACAGAAACAAACGTTAACAGCGCTCGCACACGCTGCTCAGCTCTCCACCGCAGCACTGCTCGCGACGTAAACACTGGCCCGCGCTACCGCCCGTCACCGCGCGATGTGCACTGGCCGAGTGCCTGAGCACGACGTCCATCTGAGCTACCGAAGCACGACTCACGCCCGGTCTCACAGCTTTACTTCTGCCAGTATCTCGTCTTCTACCTTCCAAACTTTACAGAAGCTCTCCTGCGAACCTTGCAGAACTAGCACTCCTGAAAGAAAGGATATTGCGGAGACATGGCTTAGCCACAGCCTGGGGGATGTTTCCAGAATAAGATTTTCACTCTGCAGCGGAGTGTGAGCTGATATGAAGCTTCCTGGCAGATTAAAACTGTGTGCCCGACCGAGACTCGAACTCGGGACCTTTGCCTTTCGCGGGCAAGTGCTCTACCATCTGAGCTACCGAAGCACGACTCACGCCCGGTCTCACAGCTTTACTTCTGCCAGTATCTCGTCTTCTACCTTCCAAACTTTACAGAAGCTCTCCTGCGAACCTTGCAGAACTAGCACTCCTGAAAGAAAGGATATTGCGGAGACATGGCTTAGCCACAGCCTGGGGGATGTTTCCAGAATAAGATTTTCACTCTGCAGCGGAGTGTGAGCTGATATGAAGCTTCCTGGCAGATTAAAACTGTGTGCCCGACCGAGACTCGAACTCGGGACCTTTGCCTTTCGCGGGCAAGTGCTCTACCATCTGAGCTACCGAAGCACGACTCACGCCCGGTCTCACAGCTTTACTTCTGCCAGTATCTCGTCTTCTACCTTCCAAACTTTACAGAAGCTCTCCTGCAAACCTTGCAGAACTAGCACTCCTGAAAGAAAGGATATTGCGGAGACATGGCTTAGCCACAGCCTGGGGGATGTTTCCAGAATAAGATTTTCACTCTGCAGCGGAGTGTGAGCTGATATGAAGCTTCCTGGCAGATTAAAACTGTGTGCCCGACCGAGACTCGAACTCGGGACCTTTGCCTTTCGCGGGCAAGTGCTCTACCATCTGAGCTACCGAAGCACGACTCACGCCCGGTCTCACAGCTTTACTTCTGCCAGTATCTCGTCTTCTACCTTCCAAACTTTACAGAAGCTCTCCTGCGAACCTTGCAGAACTAGCACTCCTGAAAGAAAGGATATTGCGGAGACATGGCTTAGCCACAGCCTGGGGGATGTTTCCAGAATAAGATTTTCACTCTGCAGCGGAGTGTGAGCTGATATGAAGCTTCCTGGCAGATTAAAACTGTGTGCCCGACCGAGACTCGAACTCGGGACCTTTGCCTTTCGCGGGCAAGTGCTCTACCATCTGAGCTACCGAAGCACGACTCACGCCCGGTCTCACAGCTTTACTTCTGCCAGTATCTCGTCTTCTACCTTCCAAACTTTACAGAAGCTCTCCTGCGAACCTTGCAGAACTAGCACTCCTGAAAGAAAGGATATTGCGGAGACATGGCTTAGCCACAGCCTGGGGGATGTTTCCAGAATAAGATTTTCACTCTGCAGCGGAGTGTGAGCTGATATGAAGCTTCCTGGCAGATTAAAACTGTGTGCCCGACCGAGACTCGAACTCGGGACCTTTGCCTTTCGCGGGCAAGTGCTCTACCATCTGAGCTACCGAAGCACGACTCACGCCCGGTCTCACAGCTTTACTTCTGCCAGTATCTCGTCTTCTACCTTCCAAACTTTACAGAAGCTCTCCTGCAAACCTTGCAGAACTAGCACTCCTGAAAGAAAGGATATTGCGGAGACATGGCTTAGCCACAGCCTGGGGGATGTTTCCAGAATAAGATTTTCACTCTGCAGCGGAGTGTGAGCTGATATGAAGCTTCCTGGCAGATTAAAACTGTGTGCCCGACCGAGACTCGAACTCGGGACCTTTGCCTTTCGCGGGCAAGTGCTCTACCATCTGAGCTACCGAAGCACGACTCACGCCCGGTCTCACAGCTTTACTTCTGCCAGTATCTCGTCTTCTACCTTCCAAACTTTACAGAAGCTCTCCTGCGAACCTTGCAGAACTAGCACTCCTGAAAGAAAGGATATTGCGGAGACATGGCTTAGCCACAGCCTGGGGGATGTTTCCAGAATAAGATTTTCACTCTGCAGCGGAGTGTGAGCTGATATGAAGCTTCCTGGCAGATTAAAACTGTGTGCCCGACCGAGACTCGAACTCGGGACCTTTGCCTTTCGCGGGCAAGTGCTCTACCATCTGAGCTACCGAAGCACGACTCACGCCCGGTCTCACAGCTTTACTTCTGCCAGTATCTCGTCTTCTACCTTCCAAACTTTACAGAAGCTCTCCTGCGAACCTTGCAGAACTAGCACTCCTGAAAGAAAGGATATTGCGGAGACATGGCTTAGCCACAGCCTGGGGGATGTTTCCAGAATAAGATTTTCACTCTGCAGCGGAGTGTGAGCTGATATGAAGCTTCCTGGCAGATTAAAACTGTGTGCCCGACCGAGACTCGAACTCGGGACCTTTGCCTTTCGCGGGCAAGTGCTCTACCATCTGAGCTACCGAAGCACGACTCACGCTCGGTCTCACAGCTTTACTTCTGCCAGTATCTCGTCTTCTACCTTCCAAACTTTACAGAAGCTCTCCTGCAAACCTTGCAGAACTAGCACTCCTGAAAGAAAGGATATTGCGGAGACATGGCTTAGCCACAGCCTGGGGGATGTTTCCAGAATGAGATTTTCACTCTGCAGCGGAGTGTGAGCTGATATGAAGCTTCCTGGCAGATTAAAACTGTGTGCCCGACCGAGACTCGAACTCGGGACCTTTGCCTTTCGCGGGCAAGTGCTCTACCATCTGAGCTACCGAAGCACGACTCACGCCCGGTCTCACAGCTTTACTTCTGCCAGTATCTCGTCTTCTACCTTCCAAACTTTACAGAAGCTCTCCTGCGAACCTTGCAGAACTAGCACTCCTGAAAGAAAGGATATTGCGGAGACATGGCTTAGCCACAGCCTGGGGGATGTTTCCAGAATAAGATTTTCACTCTGCAGCGGAGTGTGAGCTGATATGAAGCTTCCTGGCAGATTAAAACTGTGTGCCCGACCGAGACTCGAACTCGGGACCTTTGCCTTTCGCGGGCAAGTGCTCTACCATCTGAGCTACCGAAGCACGACTCACGCCCGGTCTCACAGCTTTACTTCTGCCAGTATCTCGTCTTCTACCTTCCAAACTTTACAGAAGCTCTCCTGCGAACCTTGCAGAACTAGCACTCCTGAAAGAAAGGATATTGCGGAGACATGGCTTAGCCACAGCCTGGGGGATGTTTCCAGAATAAGATTTTCACTCTGCAGCGGAGTGTGAGCTGATATGAAGCTTCCTGGCAGATTAAAACTGTGTGCCCGACCGAGACTCGAACTCGGGACCTTTGCCTTTCGCGGGCAAGTGCTCTACCATCTGAGCTACCGAAGCACGACTCACGCCCGGTCTCACAGCTTTACTTCTGCCAGTATCTCGTCTTCTACCTTCCAAACTTTACAGAAGCTCTCCTGCGAACCTTGCAGAACTAGCACTCCTGAAAGAAAGGATATTGCGGAGACATGGCTTAGCCACAGCCTGGGGGATGTTTCCAGAATAAGATTTTCACTCTGCAGCGGAGTGTGAGCTGATATGAAGCTTCCTGGCAGATTAAAACTGTGTGCCCGACCGAGACTCGAACTCGGGACCTTTGCCTTACGCGGGCAAGTGCTCTACCATCTGAGCTACCGAAGCACGACTCACGCCCGGTCTCACAGCTTTACTTCTGCCAGTATCTCGTCTTCTACCTTCCAAACTTTACAGAAGCTCTCCTGCGAACCTTGCAGAACTAGCACTCCTGAAAGAAAGGATATTGCGGAGACATGGCTTAGCCCCAGCCTGGGGGATTTTTCCAGAATAAGATTTTAACTCTGCAGCGGAGTGTGAGCTGATACGAAACTTCCTGGCAGATTAAAACTGTGTGCCCGACCGAGACTCGAACTCGGGACCTTTGCCTTTCGCGGGCAAGTGCTCTACCATCTGAGCTACCGAAGCACGACTCACGCCCGGTCTCACAGCTTTACTTCTGCCAGTATCTCGTCTTCTACCTTCCAAACTTTACAGAAGCTCTCCTGCAAACCTTGCAGAACTAGCACTCCTGAAAGAAAGGATATTGCGGAGACATGGCTTAGCCACAGCCTGGGGGATGTTTCCAGAATAAGATTTTCACTCTGCAGCGGAGTGTGAGCTGATATGAAGCTTCCTGGCAGATTAAAACTGTGTGCCCGACCGAGACTCGAACTCGGGACCTTTGCCTTTCGCGGGCAAGTGCTCTACCATCTGAGCTACCGAAGCACGACTCACGCCCGGTCTCACAGCTTTACTTCTGCCAGTATCTCGTCTTCTACCTTCCAAACTTTACAGAAGCTCTCCTGCAAACCTTGCAGAACTAGCACTCCTGAAAGAAAGGATATTGCGGAGACATGGCTTAGCCACAGCCTGGGGGATGTATCCAGAATAAGATTTTCACTCTGCAGCGGAGTGTGAGCTGATATGAAGCTTCCTGGCAGATTAAAACTGTGTGCCCGACCGAGACTCGAACTCGGGACCTTTGCCTTTCGCGGGCAAGTGCTCTACCATCTGAGCTACCGAAGCACGACTCACGCCCGGTCTCACAGCTTTACTTCTGCCAGTATCTCGTCTTCTACCTTCCAAACTTTACAGAAGCTCTCCTGCGAACCTTGCAGAACTAGCACTCCTGAAAGAAAGGATATTGCGGAGACATGGCTTAGCCACAGCCTGGGGGATTTTTCCAGAATAAGATTTTAACTCTGCAGCGGAGTGTGAGCTGATACGAAACTTCCTGGCAGATTAAAACTGTGTGCCCGACCGAGACTCGAACTCGGGACCTTTGCCTTTCGCGGGCAAGTGCTCTACCATCTGAGCTACCGAAGCACGACTCACGCCCGGTCTCACAGCTTTACTTCTGCCAGTATCTCGTCTTCTACCTTCCAAACTTTACAGAAGCTCTCCTGCGAACCTTGCAGAACTAGCACTCCTGAAAGAAAGGATATTGCGGAGACATGGCTTAGCCACAGCCTGGGGGATGTTTCCAGAATGAGATTTTCACTCTGCAGCGGAGTGTGAGCTGATATGAAACTTCCTGGCAGATTAAAATTGTGTGCCCGACCGAGACTCGAACTCGGGACCTTTGCCTTTCGCGGGCAAGTGCTCTACCATCTGAGCTACCGAAGCACGACTCACGCCCGGTCTCACAGCTTTACTTCTGCCAGTATCTCGTCTTCTACCTTCCAAACTTTACAGAAGCTCTCCTGCGAAGCTTGCAGAACTAGCACTCCTGAAAGAAAGGATATTGCGGAGACATGGCTTAGCCCCAGCCTGGGGGATTTTTCCAGAATAAGATTTTAACTCTGCAGCGGAGTGTGAGCTGATACGAAACTTCCTGGCAGATTAAAACTGTGTGCCCGACCGAGACTCGAACTCGGGACCTTTGCCTTTCGCGGGCAAGTGCTCTACCATCTGAGCTACCGAAGCACGACTCACGACCGGTCTCACAGCTTTACTTCTGCCAGTATCTCGTCTTCTACCTTCCAAACTTTACAGAAGCTCTCCTGCGAACCTTGCAGAACTAGCACTCCTGAAAGAAAGGATATTGCGGAGACATGGCTTAGCCACAGCCTGGGGGATGTTTCCAGAATGAGATTTTCACTCTGCAGCGGAGTGTGAGCTGATATGAAACTTCCTGGCAGATTAAAATTGTGTGCCCGACCGAGACTCGAACTCGGGACCTTTGCCTTTCGCGGGCAAGTGCTCTACCATCTGAGCTACCGAAGCACGACTCACGCTCGGTCTCACAGCTTTACTTCTGCCAGTATCTCGTCTTCTACCTTCCAAACTTTACAGAAGCTCTCCTGCGAAGCTTGCAGAACTAGCACTCCTGAAAGAAAGGATATTGCGGAGACATGGCTTAGCCACAGCCTGGGGGATGTTTCCAGAATGAGATTTTCACTCTGCAGCGGAGTGTGCGCTGATATGAAACTTCCTGGCAGATTAAAACTGTGTGCCCGACCGAGACTCGAACTCGGGACCTTTGCCTTTCGCGGGCAAGTGCTCTACCATCTGAGCTACCGAAGCACGACTCACGCCCGGTCTCACAGCTTTACTTCTGCCAGTATCTCGTCTTCTACCTTCCAAACTTTACAGAAGCTCTCCTGCGAAGCTTGCAGAACTAGCACTCCTGAAAGAAAGGATATTGCGGAGACATGGCTTAGCCACAGCCTGGGGGATGTTTCCAGAATAAGATTTTCACTCTGCAGCGGAGTGTGAGCTGATATGAAGCTTCCTGGCAGATTAAAACTGTGTGCCCGACCGAGACTCGAACTCGGGACCTTTGCCTTTCGCGGGCAAGTGCTCTACCATCTGAGCTACCGAAGCACGACTCACGCCCGGTCTCACAGCTTTACTTCTGCCAGTATCTCGTCTTCTACCTTCCAAACTTTACAGAAGCTCTTCTGCAAACCTTGCAGAACTAGCACTCCTGAAAGAAAGGATATTGCGGAGACATGGCTTAGCCACAGCCTGGGGGATGTTTCCAGAATAAGATTTTCACTCTGCAGCGGAGTGTGAGCTGATATGAAGCTTCCTGGCAGATTAAAACTGTGTGCCCGACCGAGACTCGAACTCGGGACCTTTGCCTTTCGCGGGCAAGTGCTCTACCATCTGAGCTACCGAAGCACGACTCACGCCCGGTCTCACAGCTTTACTTCTGCCAGTATCTCGTCTTCTACCTTCCAAACTTTACAGAAGCTCTCCTGCGAACCTTGCAGAACTAGCACTCCTGAAAGAAAGGATATTGCGGAGACATGGCTTAGCCACAGCCTGGGGGATGTTTCCAGAATGAGATTTTCACTCTGCAGCGGAGTGTGCGCTGATATGAAACTTCCTGGCAGATTAAAACTGTGTGCCCGACCGAGACTCGAACTCGGGACCTTTGGCTTTCGCGGGCAAGTGCTCTACCATCTGAGCTACCGAAGCACGACTCACGCCCGGTCTCACAGCTTTACTTCTGCCAGTATCTCGTCTTCTACCTTCCAAACTTTACAGAAGCTCTCCTGCGAAGCTTGCAGAACTAGCACTCCTGAAAGAAAGGATATTGCGGAGACATGGCTTAGCCACAGCCTGGGGGATGTTTCCAGAATAAGATTTTCACTCTGCAGCGGAGGGTGAGCTGATATGAAGCTTCCTGGCAGATTAAAACTGTGTGCCCGACCGAGACTCGAACTCGGGACCTTTGCCTTTCGCGGGCAAGTGCTCTACCATCTGAGCTACCGAAGCACGACTCACGCCCGGTCTCACAGCTTTACTTCTGCCAGTATCTCGTCTTCTACCTTCCAAACTTTACAGAAGCTCTCCTGCGAACCTTGCAGAACTAGCACTCCTGAAAGAAAGGATATTGCGGAGACATGGCTTAGCCACAGCCTGGGGGATGTTTCCAGAATGAGATTTTCACTCTGCAGCGGAGTGTGCGCTGATATGAAACTTCCTGGCAGATTAAAACTGTGTGCCCGACCGAGACTCGAACTCGGGACCTTTGCCTTTCGCGGGCAAGTGCTCTACCATCTGAGCTACCGAAGCACGACTCACGCCCGGTCTCACAGCTTTACTTCTGCCAGTATCTCGTCTTCTACCTTCCAAACTTTACAGAAGCTCTCCTGCGAACCTTGCAGAACTAGCACTCCTGAAAGAAAGGATATTGCGGAGACATGGCTTAGCCACAGCCTGGGGGATGTTTCCAGAATGAGATTTTCACTCTGCAGCGGAGTGTGCGCTGATATGAAACTTCCTGGCAGATTAAAACTGTGTGCCCGACCGAGACTCGAACTCGGGACCTTTGGCTTTCGCGGGCAAGTGCTCTACCATCTGAGCTACCGAAGCACGACTCACGCCCGGTCTCACAGCTTTACTTCTGCCAGTATCTCGTCTTCTACCTTCCAAACTTTACAGAAGCTCTCCTGGGAAGCTTGCAGAACTAGCACTCCTGAAAGAAAGGATATTGCGGAGACATGGCTTAGCCACAGCCTGGGGGATGTTTCCAGAATAAGATTTTCACTCTGCAGCGGAGTGTGAGCTGATATGAAGCTTCCTGGCAGATTAAAACTGTGTGCCCGACCGAGACTCGAACTCGGGACCTTTGCCTTTCGCGGGCAAGTGCTCTACCATCTGAGCTACCGAAGCACGACTCACGCCCGGTCTCACAGCTTTACTTCTGCCAGTATCTCGTCTTCTACCTTCCAAACTTTACAGAAGCTCTCCTGCGAACCTTGCAGAACTAGCACTCCTGAAAGAAAGGATATTGCGGAGACATGGCTTAGCCACAGCCTGGGGGGTGTTTCCAGACCGGGCGTGAGTCGTGCTTCGGTAGCTCAGATGGTAGAGCACTTGCCCGCGAAAGGCAAAGGTCCCGAGTTCGAGTCTCGGTCGGGCACACAGTTTTAATCTGCCAGGAAGTTTCATATCAGCGCACACTCCGCTGCAGAGTGAAAATCTCATTCTGGGAACTTCCAAAATATCTCAAGTATTTTGTTTAGAATAGAGAAAGGTATCGGTCTGTTTCCACCTCTCCGAAACAATTTTGTGACTTAAGCTATGTTCCGTAAGCAGTAACGTACGTCATAAACCGCAGCAAATGTAAAAAGACCAGAGACTACATTTTTCACCGCGAACTTTTCAAAATTTCCGTGGCGTTATGAGGAATACGGAAAATATGAAGCTGTGATGTGTGGTTATAATATGCGGGAAAATAATTTTTTTTAGTATCAAATAGTATCCTGAAAATCGAATGAGAACGACTGAGTAACGGAGAAAAAGCGCGAATCTCAGAACAGTGTTTCATACGTTTTTATACAAAAATTGTAAAAAGTGAAACCTTTACTAAGAAACTAACTACAGAGACGGATGTAGTTTTGCTTCATCTGCACAAAAAATTTGTATAGGCAAATCGGATGGCATGAAATTCCACTCTGGATGTATCGTTCGACACGAGCTGCGTGGGGCGACAGGCACCTCTGCAGCGCCGGGCGATCGCCGCAGCCGCAGTGTGGACACGTCAGGTCGCCTGCATCCTGTCTGCATGCGCCCCGCCGACGCGGGCTGCTTCTGCAGCGTGTCTCGTACTATATCATCTCAGTGTGAGTGGCATCATCGGCCCAGGACAACAGCGCGAAGGAAGTGTTGGCGGTGGTCCTTCCAGAAGGACTACACGACGACAGGGTCACGGGACCACTCGACCGGCTCGAAGGAACGGACGGGCGACGACAGCTGAAATCCGGAGACAGTTTACAGATTGAGGGAAGAGAACACTGGAATTTTGGAGATCCGTGCGTAATCGAAATAAATCGCGTGATACAGAGAGTCTCAGATTAGGAAAACAGATACTAAAATAACTTAGTATGTGAGTTTTGATATTTATGGCGGGAAGACAATTGACGACAACCAGAATAGAAAGGATGTAAAATGTCCCAATTGGCTATAGCGAGAAAAACTCTTCTGGATAACAGAGCTGTTTCAACATCTTGTATAAATTCAAGTGTAAATACTTGCACCGGGCCATTGAGCCATGGGAAATTATTGTTATTATCTGACAACGTATGCGTGGAAGACACGCTTGCACGGAAGTAAAGCATGGACGATAAGCAGTTGAGACAAGAAGAGTGTGTGTGTGTGTGTTTGAAGTTTACGGGTGCTAAACAGCGTGGTCATCAGCGCCCAAACGCATAAAAACAGGAACACATGCAGTGAAGGGACTAAGACAAACAGCGAACAAGGAGAACGGGTAAAACACACAGACCTGACGCAGTTCCAAATCCTCACACACAGAGGCAAAACGAGAGGAGAAGGGACACACTAAAAAGGAAAGGAAACACAAGGAAAAGAGAACAGAAACCGAAGGGAAACAAGGAGGTAATCGTGACTGGCTCACCTCTTACCTAAAACCTGAGTGAGCCAGTCACCAAGCAGCACATTAAAACCCTCTCCCTAAAATCTGAGGCAACAAATTGGATAGGACACAAAACCGTAAGACCTTAACTACAGTCGTTGCGTCATCTTATAAAATAGAGGGCAAATCCGGTGGCAAGGAAACCACCACCCTCTGGTCAGAGAATAAAAGACAGTCAAGTAAAATGTGGCGGACAGTAATCTGGACGCCACAAGAACTGCAGATTGGGGGGTCCTCCCGCCGGAGTAAAAAACTATGCGTTAAGGGACTGTGCCCGATGCGGAGGCGAGTGAGGGGAACCTCATCCCGCCTGCATGACTGGTAGGACGTACGCCATGGCCGCGTGGTAGCCTTGACCAGACGCAGCATATTGTCACCGACTGCCAGCCACTCTTCCCACTGACGCATAACACGAAAACGCAGGAGGGAGGTAACAGCATGGAGGGGGACGACACATTCAACAACGTGAGGGAGGGAACATGCATCTTTGGCAGCCACATCCGCCAGTTCGTTTCCCCTAATACCCACGTGCCCCGAAGACAAGAAGAGAGCGGAATCTTTAGAAATACCGTGGAGCACAAGAATGCCGGAGATGTGGTGGCTGGACTGAGGAGGAAAGAAGATTAGAGTTCAACGTCAGGTCGATGGCGCGGTCATTAGAGACGGAACACAAGCACAGATTAAGAAAGGAGGGGGAGGGATGTCGGCCGCGCCCTTTTCAAAGGGACCATTCCAGCATTTGCCCGGAGCGATTTAGGGCAATCTCTGAAACCCTGAATCTTGCTGGCCGGCCGGGAATCTGAACCGTCGTCCTCCCGAGTGCGAATCCAGTGTTGTGACCACTGCGTCAACAACCTCACTCGCTGTCGCAGACTGGGTAACTGATGAGCAGGCACAGAGCTGAACTGGAAGGAAAAGGCGTTTACGGCACAACTTTAGTGAAGAAGGCTTCGGAGGTATCGTCATTCCGGTGTGTGAGGAACATAGCTTGAACAGAATCAGAACCTTCCAATGGATTTAAGATGCAATAGTTACGCCGGAATGACGAGATCAAGCGGAGTGTGCGCCGGTATGAAAGTTTCTAGCAGATTAAAACTGTGTGCCGGACCAGTACTCGAATTCAGGACCTTTGCCTTACGCAGGCAAGGGTTCCACCAGCTGAGCTACGCACGTGCCACTCACGACACGTCCTCACAGCTGGCAGCCCATCTTTCAAACTCGACAGACGTTCTTCAGCGAGCTATAGTCTCGGTCGAGCAGGCAGTTTTAGTCGATAGGCGGTGTCTCTGTATTGTCCTCTGTTTCACGACTGCTAGTCCCGCACGTTTCGCAGGAGAGCTTCTTTGCAGTTTGGAAGATAGTAAATGACGTAATGGCGGAAGAAAGGCTGTGGGGACGGCTCGTGCGTCGTGCTTTGGTAGCTCAGCTTGTAGAGCACTTATTCCCGAAAGGCAAACGTTCCGGTCGGGCGTATAGTCTTAATCTGCCGGGATGTTTCTAGCTTTCGCAAGCTAGACTAGTGTGGAGACCTGCAGCAGACCAGTGTTACGACTGAAGACCATCACCACCGCCAAGACTGCGGCGACGGCAACGGCAACGGCAAGTGCATCCTATATGACAGTAACCAACTTGTGTTTCAAGCAGTGAGCGATTGTATCTAACCTGTTACTACGGGTTATTACGTTATTATTGGGAATTGAAGTACTTATTGCTTATGAAATTAACGTGAGAAGATTAGGGTCGCCACCGACTCTAACCATACAACTAATCAAAGGTTTGGTCGAGTCGGAAAATAAATTAATTTGATCACAGACCAAAAACTCACAAAAATGCGTACGTTGTGATGTCGCTCATAGGGGATACGATGTAATTTATAGTATTCCCCGCGCACTGTTCACGACAATCAACATTTAAAATAAAATAGCACATGCAAGAACACTGTGCAGAAGATCAGCTCCCAGCAACACACCTGAAAATAAGACTTAATCTAAGGCATTTGTCTTAAATAAAGGGAAACTAATCACTGGACCTGTGCGTAAGGAAACGCAATGGATGTGCTAACAGGAAAGTTACGAGGTAAGTGGCTTAGGTGCAAAAACGTAACCTCGGAATACAAGAGGAAATTGTGGATAAAATCATTTATTTGTAAGACATGGATGTGAAGCATGTACACAATTCCTGATAACATTGAAGAAGAGCGTCAATACATTCACCGCTATAATCTACACCTAAAATCATTGGTGTGAATCATTCATACAACTGCTGTTGCCTGATAACTGATCGCAGTAACTCGTGAAACGGTACACGTTTCGCAGTACACCCGCGTGCCCACGTGGTTTGTGGAGACACAATTTCTAGGTGTAGGGCCCAAATTGCAACAATATCACATCACACAATCATGTTAACATTATCTAAAACAAACATGCGATCGGACAGTTAGTGATGCCTATAATGTTGGCTCCCCACGGACGAAAGACAAATAAAGCAAGGAAAATTTACGAGAAGGCAAAGCTATAAATACACTCCTGGAAATTGAAATAAGAACACCGTGAATTCATTGTCCCAGGAAGGGGAAACTTTATTGACACATTCCTGGGGTCAGATACATCACATGATCACACTGACAGAACCACAGGCACATAGACACAGGCAACAGAGCATGCACAATGTCGGCACTAGTATAGTGTATATCCACCTTTCGCAGCAATGCAGGCTGCTATTCTCCCATGGAGACGATCGTAGAGATGCTGGATGTAGTCCTGTGGAACGGCTTGCCATGCCATTTCCACCTGGCGCCTCAGTTGGACCAGCGTTCGTGCTGAACGTGCAGACCGCGTGAGACGACGCTTCATCCAGTCCCAAACATGCTCAATGGGGGACAGATCCGGAGATCTTGCTGGCCAGGGTAGTTGACTTACACCTTCTAGAGCACGTTGGGTGGCACGGGATACATGCGGACGTGCATTGTCCTGTTGGAACAGCAAGTTCCCTTGCCGGTCTAGGAATGGTAGAACGATGGGTTCGATGACGGTTTTGATGTACCGTGCACTATTCAGTGTCCCCTCGACGATCACCAGTGGTGTACGGCCAGTGTAGGAGATCGCTCCCCACACCATGATGCCGGGTTTTGGCCCTGTGTGCCTCGGTCGTATGCAGTCCTGATTGTGGCGCTCACCTGCACGGCGCCAAACACGCATACGACCATCATTGGCACCAAGGCAGAAGCGACTCTCATCGCTGAAGACGACACGTCTCCATTCGTCCCTCCATTCACGCCTGTCGCGACACCACTGGAGGCGGGCTGCACGATGTTGGGGCGTGAGCGGAAGACGGCCGAACGGTGTGCGGGACCGTAGCCCAGCTTCATGGAGACGGTTGCGAATGGTCCTCGCCGATACCCCAGGAGCAACAGTGTCCCTAATTTGCTGGGAAGTGGCGGTGCGGTCCCCTACGGCACTGCGTAGGATCCTACGGTCTTGGCGTGCATCCGTGCGTCGCTGCGGTCCGGTCCCAGGTCGACGGGCACGTGCACCTTCCGCCGACCACTGGCGACAACATCGATGTACTGTGGAGACCTCACGCCCCACGTGTTGAGCAATTCGGCGGTACGTCCACCCGGCCTCCCGCATGCCCACTATACGCCCTCGCTCAAAGTCCGTCAACTGCACATACGATTCACGTCCACGCTGTCGCGGCATGCTACCAGTGTTAAAGACTGCGATGGAGCTCCGTATGCCACGGCAAACTGGCTGACACTGACGGCGGCGGTGCACAAATGCTGCGCAGCTAGAGCCATTCGACGGCCAACACCGCGGTTCCTGGTGTGTCCGCTGTGCCGTGCGTGTGATCATTGCTTGTACAGCCCTCTCGCAGTGTCCGGAGCAAGTATGGTGGGTCTGACACACCGGTGTCAATGTGTTCTTTTTTCCATTTCCAGGAGTGTATTTAGAAAGATGAAAGCTTATACAGGCACAGCTGAAGGCAAGCAGACATTCATACAGAAGGGACTGCTCACTTCTTATCGACACCTTTGTGTGGCGCTCTTCCGGCGGATCCAAGTCTGCTACAGAAATGTACTAAAAGAAAAATCTGCCAAAGTTTTGCATTCCTTGCTGCGACAAGGCAAAGCAATCTTTCAGATTTCAAAAGCGAGTCCAGAAGCTAACAGGTCTCCTCTCGCCAAGTAACAGCGCGCCACGCGGTCAGTCTAACTCACCCTTCTTCGACTGGAGCACAGCTGTGGACGCTTCCCGTACTGGCGGCAGACTGCCACCCTTTTTCCTCTACGCGTGGACCGGAAAACCCAAAGAAGCCATTTCCGCCATTAACCTAACACAGGTGGATTTCCCACAAGTAGCGCAAACCTCGGTAACACTTAGGCTTGGACTCCGTGTAACATGCTCGGGTTTTCCAAGTCTGGAGAAGCCATTAGGAGCAATACAGTTTTCTGTTGTGAAACATCGCCTAGCAAGAATGTCGCAACGGTAGTCTCGTCCGTACAACACCTGTCAGTTTTGACCACAATGAGTCCGCTTCCACAGCTAGGCAATCAGCTCCACAGTCGTAGGGTTCAGTTGCCGCTATCTGCAGCCACTTTTACGTGGTGGGAGGTACGGCACGGACAGTTGAGGAGGTACTCGCCTCCGATGTGTGACGTGACGGCGACATCTAGGAGGGAGCTGTGCTGACTCCGTGTCTGGCCAGCCGGCGCAGTGTGGCCACCTAGCCAGACCCCCGAGTTGGCGTTGACTCCCATTATAATCTGTATCGTTCGTGCAACACTTATGGAGTAACTGCAGAGTCTGCTGTATGCTGTGTCAAAATGGCGTCAGTATAGCCACAACGGACACAGTTTTCTTCATCGTTATATCAGACGCGGGTGGGGAGTCTTACACGAGGAGGAAACGCAGTGAAAGACAACTGGATTACACACAGACCCTTCGACATAGAGAGTATATAAAGTTAAGTATAACTCTAAATATCCTACCATATAGACTCAATGACAAAAAAGGGGCAATTGACGCACCACGGAGGAATGATCCACATGGGACTGAAATCGGTTGATGTGATGTATATGTACAGACTAACAAATTATTACAATTTCAGAACAATTGGACGATTTGTTTAAGACAAAACTCTTCACAAACTGAGCAAGTCAACAGCGCTTTGATCCACCTCCAGCCCATATGCAAGCAGGTATTCGGCTTGACAGTGAGTGGATGTCCACCTGAAGGATATCGTTCGAAAATCTGTCCAATAGGCGCGTTAAATCGTTAGAAACCCTAGATTGTTGGAAGACCCTGCCGGTAATGCTCCAAACATTCTCAACTGGGGAGGGATGCTGAGACATTTTTGGCCGAGATAGTCTGATAAGCACGAAGTCAAGCAGTAGAAACTCTCCCTGTGTGCGAGCGCGCATTGTCTTGCAGAAAAGGAAGTCCAGGATGGCGTGCCATGATGGACAACAAAATGGGGCGTAGAAAATCGTCCACAAATAGCTGTGTTGCAAGGGTGGCACGGATGACAAACAAAGGGGCCCTGCTGACTAAATAAAATGGCAGCCCAGACCACCACTCCCGGCCGCCGGGTTGGTACGAGGGGCGTCTCCATACAACCCTTCGCTGGTGTGGGAGTCATCACTGAAGAGAATTCTACTCCAGTCAATGAGACACCATGTCGAATGTCCCCGACACCGCTGCAAACGGGCTCGTTCATGTACAACAGTCACCCGTTGTGATCACAGAAGCTCCAATCATACAATGAAGGCTTTCACGACCGGATGGTACTGTTGTTGATAATTCTTCCGGGTTATATGGCCGTGATCCATGGAATACTTCTATTCCAGTTCCTTTCATGAAGCATTCCTTGGACCACGGCCATATAACCCGGAAGAATTATCAACAACAGAAGCTCCACTTGTACGTTGGATCGATTACAATGATAAATATGGGTACCTGAGCGCCTCTCTGACCACTGACCAGTCGGCAGGTTCTGTCATATCTCTCGGTCTGCCGCTCCCTCCTTCTCGCTGTGTTCAGTTACGGTTCACCCATTCCTGCCAGCATAGTCGAATAGTGGTATCGCTCCTGTCGAGCGATTCTTTGAGCGCAACTACACGTCCTCTCTCCGATGCTGACATCTCCATATATTGTTTACGCACCTGTGTTACTGTAGAACTGAGTACACGGAATGTAATTCGAAAAGATTTGTTGCTATAGTATCGTCATTTCTCCCTTTGCTTCCCTCCATAGTATAAGGAGAAATTGCGCTGCACCGCCACACAGTCACCCACCGGCCGCCAAAGCTTACAATTTTCTCATTTTCCGTCGGTACCTTTACGAATATCAATCTGCAACCAGTTTGCATAACTCCTTCGTCGTGCGTCCTTCTTTTTTTTTTCAACTACTGTCAGTTGCAGGTTGCTTATCAAAGGGTTTCCAGGGGCAACAAAAATTTTGTTTTTTTCAGTACTTCATATAACTGCTGACGGAATTTAGAAATTTTAAATGACGTAACAATCTACTCTTTAAGAGCAATAATCTTAAAAGTTATACACAATAAGTCAAGTATGAAAGTTAGAATCTGTGTACAGGTGTGGAGACAATGTAGCAAAGCGAGCAAATTAACCAGATTGTATTCAACCAGTGTTTGAGGATGAGAGCACTTAGTGGTTTCCAGAGCAGTTAACACATAAAACTTCCTGGCAGATTAAAACTGTGTGCCCGACCGAGACTCGAACTCGGGACCTTCGCCTTTCGCGGGCAAGTGCTCTACCAACTGAGCTACCGAAGCACGACTCACGCCCGGTGCTCACAGCTTTACTTCTGCCAGTACCTCGTCTCCTACCTTCCAAACTTTACAGAAGCTCTCCTGCGAACCTTGCAGAACTAGCACTCCTGAAAGAAAGGATATTGCGGAGACATGGCTTAGCCACAGCCTGGGGGATGTTTCCAGAATGAGATTTTCACTCTGCAGCGGAGTGTGCGCTGATATGAAACTTCCTGGCAGATTAAAACTGTGTGCCCCACCGAGACTCGAACTCGGGACCTTTGCCTTTCGCGGGCAAGTGCTCTACCAACTGAGCTACCGAAGCACGACTCACGCCCGGTGCTCACAGCTTTACTTCTGCCAGTACCTCGTCTCCTACCTTCCAAACTTTACAGAAGCTCTCCTGCGAACCTTGCAGAACTAGCACTCCTGAAAGAAAGGATATTGCGGAGACATGGCTTAGCCACAGCCTGGGGGATGTTTCCAGAATGAGATTTTCACTCTGCAGCGGAGTGTGCGCTGATATGAAACTTCCTGGCAGATTAAAACTGTGTGCCCGACCGAGACTCGAACTCGGGACCTTTGCCTTTCGCGGGCAAGTGCTCTACCAACTGAGCTACCGAAGCACGACTCACGCCCGGTGCTCACAGCTTTACTTCTGCCAGTACCTCGTCTCTTACCTTCCAAACTTTACAGAAGCTCTCCTGCGAACCTTGCAGAACTAGCACTCCTGAAAGAAAGGATATTGCGGAGACATGGCTTAGCCACAGCCTGGGGGATGTTTCCAGAATGAGATTTTCACTCTGCAGCGGAGTGTGCGCTGATATGAAACTTCCTGGCAGATTAAAACTGTGTGCCCGACCGAGACTCGAACTCGGGACCTTTGCCTTTCGCGGGCAAGTGCTCTACCAACTGAGCTACCGAAGCACGACTCACGCCCGGTGCTCACAGCTTTACTTCTGCCAGTACCTCGTCTCCTACCTTCCAAACTTTACAGAAGCTCTCCTGCGAACCTTGCAGAACTAGCACTCCTGAAAGAAAGGATATTGCGGAGACATGGCTTAGCCACAGCCTGGGGGATGTTTCCAGAATGAGATTTTCACTCTGCAGCGGAGTGTGCGCTGATATGAAACTTCCTGGCAGATTAAAACTGTGTGCCCGACCGAGACTCGAACTCGGGACCTTTGCCTTTCGCGGGCAAGTGCTCTACCAACTGAGCTACCGAAGCACGACTCACGCCCGGTGCTCACAGCTTTACTTCTGCCAGTACCTCGTCTCTTACCTTCCAAACTTTACAGAAGCTCTCCTGCGATCCTTGCAGAACTAGCACTCCTGAAAGAAAGGATATTGCGGAGACATGGCTTAGCCACAGCCTGGGGGATGTTTCCAGAATGAGATTTTCACTCTGCAGCGGAGTGTGCGCTGATATGAAACTTCCTGGCAGATTAAAACTGTGTGCCCGACCGAGACTCGAACTCGGGACCTTTGCCTTTCGCGGGCAAGTGCTCTACCAACTGAGCTACCGAAGCACGACTCACGCCCGGTGCTCACAGCTTTACTTCTGCCAGTACCTCGTCTCCTACCTTCCAAACTTTACAGAAGCTCTCCTGCGAACCTTGCAGAACTAGCACTCCTGAAAGAAAGGATATTGCGGAGACATGGCTTAGCCACAGCCTGGGGGATGTTTCCAGAATGAGATTTTCACTCTGCAGCGGAGTGTGCGCTGATATGAAACTTCCTGGCAGATTAAAACTGTGTGCCCGACCGAGACTCGAACTCGGGACCTTTGCCTTTCGCGGGCAAGTGCTCTACCAACTGAGCTACCGAAGCACGACTCACGCCCGGTGCTCACAGCTTTACTTCTGCCAGTACCTCGTCTCCTACCTTCCAAACAACACATAATTTCACACGTTTTCAAAGCTTTTTCTCGCTGCTACCCAACACAAGGTAATGAAAGGAACAGAGTTTATGATGTTTTAGTCTGTTGCCTCTTTACTACTGACTCTCTTCGAAACAAGTTTGGCCGAGGGTGGTGTCGTGGCTAGTCGATGCTACACGCGGAGCTATGGTCACGTGTAGAGGCGCCGGCGGCAGAGGTTCCGCCGTCGCCGCACAGCCACGCCCCCTGAGCTGTGTGTCGACAGGGGGCTGCAGGATTTTCCCGTACAGTTGTCGAGTAGCTCCAGTCAGCGGCAGTCGGCGATCGTCATAGAGCAGCGCCAGCTTTCTGTACCAAAGTGGCACTTCAGAACTCGCCTCGAGACTTACTTTTATTTCTATCTTGTGAACCAGCAAAGGGTTAAACTTATCCTGGCTTTGCCAGGGACATGTATATGGATTTCAACGAGGAGACATTGTCCGGAAGCTGTGTACAAAACAATATTTCTCTCTGTAATTGTGTTCCCTCCTTCCTTTGATTTCTGCCTCAGAACGGTCGGGACATCGTACATTTGGTAACGAGAGTTACTTGGTCACATCAGCACCCTAATTATTGCTGAATATGCGTACATTCTACGACATGAGAGAAGGTCGTATACGCGGAAGAGAGTTGGAGAAACCGGAAAGTTTCAGACTGATTATACACTGAACCGCCAAAGAAACTGGTATAAGCATACGTATTCAAACACACAGACATGTAAACAGGCAGAGTGCGGCGCTGCTGCCGGCAGCACCTACTTAAGACAACAAGTGTCTGGCGCAATCGTTAGATCGGTTACTGCTGCTGCAACGGCAGGTTATAAAGATTTAAATGAGTTGGAACGTCGTGTATAGTCGGCGCACGGGTGATGGGTCACAGAACCTCTGAGGCAGCGACGAAGTTGGGATTTTTCCCGAACGACCATGTCACGAGTGTATCGTGAGTATCAGGAATCCGGTAAAACATCAAATCTCCGACATCGAAGCGACCGGAAAAAGATCCTGCAAGAACAAGACCAACGAAGACCAAGTGACACAAGTGCAACCCTCCCGCAGACTGCTGCAGATTTCAATTCTGGGCCTCCAGCAAGTGTCAACGTGCGAACGATTCAACGAAACATCTTGACATGGGCTTTCGGAGCCGAAGGTCCACTCGTGTACCCGCAATGACTGCACGACACAAAGCTTTACGCTTCGCCTTGGCCAGTCAACACCGACATCGGACTGCCTGGTCGAACGAGTCTCATTTCAAACCGTATCGAACTGACGGACGTGTACGGATATGGAGACAGCCTCATGAATCCGTGGACCCTGCATGTCAGAAGAGGACTATTCAAACTGGTCGAGGCTCTGCAGTGGTGTGGGGAGTGTGCACTTGGAGTGATTGGGATCCTGACACGTCTAGATACGACTCTGACAGGTGACACATACGTAAGCATCCTGTCTGATCACCTGCATCCATTGGTGTCCATTGTGTATTCCGATGGACTTGGCAATTCCAGGAGGACAATGCCACACCCCACACGTTCAGAATTGCTACAAATTGGCCCCAGGAACACTTTTCTGAGTTTAATCACTTCCGCTGGCCACCAAACTCCCCAGAGAGGAATATTATTGACCATACCTGGGATGCCTTGTAACGCGCTGATCAGAAGAGATCTCCAGCCCCTTGTACTCTTACGAATTTATGGACAATCCTGCAGGATTCATGGTGTCAGTTCCCTTCAGCACTACTCCAGACACTATTCGAGCCCATGCCACGTCGTGTCGCGGCGCTTCCACAAGCTTGCGGGGGCCCTACACGATTTTAGGCAGGTGTACCAGTTTCTTTGGCTCTTCGGTGTATAGTGGCTAGACAGAGATTTAGCAACCAGATTTTAAGTTTGCAAGAAATTTCCAAGGGCAGATGTGAAATCGGACTACAATTTATTGGTTATGAACTATAGATTTAAACTGAAGATTCTGCAAAAAGGCAGGAATTTAAGAAGATGAGACCTGGATAAACTGAAACAACCAGGGGTTTTAGAGGGTTTCGAACGATTTAGAGGGTAGCAAACGATTGACAAGAACAGGAGAAAGGAATACAGTAGAAGAAGGAATACAGTAGAAGAAGAATGGGAAGCTTTGAGAGATGAAATAGTGAAGGCAGCAGAGGATGAAGTATTTAAAAAGACAAGAGATATCGAATTTAATCAATGACTGAAGAATATATGAAACTACAATAAATGAAGCAGGTGAAAGAGAATACAAACGTCTGAAAAATGAGATTGGCAGGAAGTGCAAAATGGCTAAGCAGGAATGGCTAGAGAACAAATGTCAGGATGTAGAAGCATTATCACTAGTGGTAAGATAGATGCTGCTTGCAGGAAATTAAACAGACCTTTGGAGAAAAGAGAACCACCTGTATGAAAATCAAGAGCTCAGATGGAAAACCATTCCTCAGCAAAGAAAGGAAAGCAGAAACATGGAAGGACTGTATAGAGATGTACTTAAGAGCAGTATTATGGAAATTGAAGAGGACGTCGAGGAAGATGAGAAGGGAGATATGACCGTGAAGAATTTGACAGAGCACTGAAAGACTTAAGTCGAAACAAGGCTCCGGGAGTAGACAACATTCCGTTAGAGATACTGGTAGCGTTGGGAGAGCCAGCCATGACAAAACTCTTCCATCTGGTGAAAAAGTTGTATGAGACAGGCGAAATACCCTCACACTTGAAGAAGAATATAATAATTACAATTACAAAGGAATCATGTCCTGACAGGTGTGAAAATTACCGAATTATCAGATTTTAAACCACTGCTGCAAAATGCCAATACGAGTCCTTTACAGAAGAATGGAAAAACTGGTAGAAGCCGACCTCGGGGACGATCAGTTTGGATTCTGGAGAGATGTAGCAGCGCCCTAGACGATCTATCCTTATGATTTTTTTTTTCACTATGGGACTTAACTTCTAAGGTCATCAGTCCCTTAGAACTTAGAATTACTTAAACCTAACTAACCTAAGGACATCACACACATCCATGCCCGAGGCAGGATTCGAACCTGCGACCGTAGCGGCCGCGCGGTTCCAGACTGTAGCGCCTTTAACCGCTTGGCCACCACGGCCGGCCCTTATGATTTCTCATTGAAAATAGTTTAAGGAAAAGCAAACTTTAAAGCATTTGTAGACTTATGAAAAGCTTGTAACAATGTTGACTGGTATACTCTCCTTCATATTCTAAAGGTGGCAGAGGTAAACTACATGGAGCGAAAGGCTGCTTACAATTTGTACAGAAACGAGATGGCAATTATAAGAGTTGAGTGACGCGAAAGGGAGACAGCGGTTGAAAAGGGAGTGAGACAGGGTTGTAGCCTTATTCAATCTGTATATTGAGCAAGCAGTGAAGGAAACAAAAGAAAAATTCGGAATAGATATTAAAATCCATGGAGAAGAAATAAAAACTTTGAGGTTTGCAAATGAAATTGTAATTCTGTCAGAGACAGCAGAGGAATTGGAAGAGCAGTTGAACGGAATGGATAATGTCTTGAAAGGAGGATATAAGATGAACATAAACAAAAGCAAAATGAGGATAATGGGATGAAGTGGAATTAAATCAGGTGATGCTGAGGGAATTAGATTAGGAAATCAGACACTTAAAGTACAAGGTGAGTTTTGCTATTTGGGAAGCAAAATAACTAATGATGGTCGATGTAGGGAGTATATAAAATGTAGACTGGCAATGGCAAGAAAAGCGTTACTGATGAAGAGAAATTTGTTAACATCGAGTATACAGGGTGTTACAAAAAGGTACGGCCAAACTTTCAGGAAACATTCCTCACACGCAAATAAAGAAAAGATGTTATGTGGACATGTGTCCGGAAACGCTTAATTTCCATGTTAGAGCTCATTTTAGTTTCGTCAGTATGTACTGTACTTCCTCGATTCACGGCCAGTTGGCCCAATTGAAGGAAGGTAATGTTTACTTCGGTGCTTGTGTTGACATGCGACTCATTGCTCTACAGTACTAGCATCAAGCACATCAGTACGTAGCATCAACAGGTTAGTGTTCATCACGAACGTGGTTTTGCAGTCAGTGAAGTGTTTACAAATGCGGAGTTGGCAGATGCCCATTTGATGTATGGATTAGCACGGGGCAATAGCCGTGGCGCGGTACTTTTGTATCGAGACTGATTTCCAGAACGAAGGTGTCCCGACAGGAAGACGTTCGAAGCAATTGATCGGCGTCTTAGGGAGCACGGAACATTCCAGCCTATGACTCGCGACTGGGGAAGACCTAGAACGACGAGGACACCTGCAATGGACGAGGCAATTCTTCGTGCAGTTGACGATAACCCTAATGTCGGCGTCAGAGAAGTTGCTGCTGTACAAGGTAACGTTGACCACGTCACTGTATGGAGAGTGCTACGGGAGAACCAGTTGTTTCCGTACCATGTACAGTGTGTGCGGGCACTATCAGCAGCTGATTGGCCTCCACGGGTACACTTCTGCGAATGGTTCATCCAACAATGTGTCAATCTTCATTTCAGTGCAAATGTTCTCTCTACGGATGAGGCTTCATTCCAACGTGATGAAATTGTAAATTTTCACAATCAACATGTGTGGGCTGACGAGAATCCGCACGCAATTGTGCAATCACGTCATCAACACAGATTTTCTGTGAACGTTTGGACAGGCATTGTTGGTGATGTCTTGATTGGGCCCCATGTTCTTCCACCTACGCTCAGTGGAGCACGTTATCATGATTTCATACGGGATACTCTACCTGTACTGCTAGAACGTGTGCCTTTACAAGTACGACACATGTGGTTCATGCACGATGGAGCTCCTGCACATTTCAGTCGAAGTGTTCGTACGCTTCTCAACAACAGATTCGGTGACCGATGGATTAGTAGAGGCGGACCACGCTCTCCTGACCTCAACCCTCTTGACTTGCATTTATGGGGGCATTTGAAAGCTCTTGTCTACGCAACCCCGGCACCAAATGTAGAGAATTTTCGTGCTCGTATTGTGGACGGCTGTGATACAGTACGCCATTCTCCAGGGTTGCATCAGCGCATCAGGGATTCCATGCGACGGAGGATGGATGAATGCATCCTCGCTAACGGAGGACATTTTGAACACTTCCTGTAACAAAGTGTTTGAAGTCACGCTGGTACGTTCTGTTGCTGTGTGTTTCCATTCCAGGATTAATGTGATTTGAAGAGAAGTAATAAAATGAGTTCTAACATGGGAAGTAAGCGTTTCCGGACACATGTCCACATAACATATTTTCTTTCTTTGTGTGTGAGGAATGTTTCCTGAAAGTTTGGCCGTACCTTTTTGTAACACCCTGTAGTATTAAGCGTTAGGAAGTCCTTTCTGAAAGTATTTTTATGGAGGGTAGACATGTGTGCAAGTGAAAAATGGACGATAAACAGTTTACACAAGAAGAGGATAGAAGCTTTTGAAATGTGGTGCTACAGGAGAATGCTGAGGATTAAGTGCATAAATTAAATAACTAATGAGGAAGCACTCAAAATGATTGGGGAGAAGAGAAATTTGTGGTTCAACCTGACTAAAAGAAGTGATCCGTTGGTAGAACACATTCTGAGGCATCAAGGGATTACCAATTTAGTACTGGAGCGAAGTGTGTGTGTGTGTGGTGGGGGGGGGGGGGGGGTTAAAAATCGTAGAGGGAAACCAAGAGATGAATACAGTAAGCAGACTCAGAGCGATGTAGGTTGCAGTAGTTATTCGGAGATGGAGATTCTTGCACAGGATTGGATAGCATGGATAGCTGCATCAGATGTAGCCTTTGGGCTGAAGAGCACGACAACATACGACACACGGTTCAGGAGACACGACGTTATAAACATTGAGATGTGTAAAAACCTAGTTCTTCTTAAAGCGGAGTACGAATGTTAGATTCTTCAAAGAATCGGGATTTACTGAAAGGTGCCTAAATGGGAAGTCTTAACTTGCTTCGTTAACATGTTTTATAAATATTACTTTGGTTGAAACCAGCACAGTTCTCCAAAGGCATTGTGTCAAAGCATTTTACTTTCAGACGAAAGGAAAGGGCGATTGCTTGTAGATATACGCTGCGTCCTGCGAAGCTCCGAGGACTCAATAGCCGAGTGTTAAAGTAGCCAGAACAAAGGCACAAGCCACACGGCAAGCGTATCTGTATTGCAAAAGTGGAGCCGCCTAAAACGCGTGAATGATACAATATTTACGAGGGCAGTTCAATAAGTAATGCAACACATTTTTTTTCTGAAACAGGGGTTGTTTTATTCAGCATTGAAATACACCAGGTTATTCCCCAATCTTTTAGCTACACAACACTATTTTTCAACGTAATCTCCATTCAATGCTACGGCCTTACGCCACCTTGAAATGAGGGCCTGTATGCCTGCACGTTACCATTCCACTGGTCGATGTCGGAGCCAACGTCGTACTGCATCAATAACTTCTTCATCATCCGCGTAGTGCCTCCCACGGATTGCGTCCTTCATTGGGCCAAACATATGGAAATCCGACGGTGCGAGATCGGGGCTGTAGGGTGCATGAGGAAGAACAGTCCACTGAAGTTTTGTGAGCTCCTCTCGGGTGCGAAGACTTGTGTGAGGTCTTGCGTTGCCATGAAGAAGGAGAAGTTCGTTCAGATTTTTGTGCCTACGAACACGCTGAAGTCGTTTCTTCAATTTCTGAAGAGTAGCACAATACACTTCAGAGTTGATCGTTTGACCATGGGGAAGGACATCGAACAGAATAACCCCTTCAACGTCCCAGAAGACTGTAACCGTGACTTTACTGGCTGAGGGTATGGCTTTAAACTTTTTCTTGGTAGGGGAGTGGGTGTGGCGCCACTCCATTAATTGCCGTTTTGTTTCAGGTTCGAAGTGATGAACCCATGTTTCATCGCCTGTAACAATCTTTGACAAGAAATTGTCACCCTCAGCCACATGACGAGCAAGCAATTCCGCACAGATGGTTCTCCTTTGCTCTTTATGGTGTTCGGTTAGCCAACGAGGGACCCAGCGGGAACAAACCTTTCAATATCCCAACTGGTGAACAATTGTGACAGCACTACCAACAGAGATGTCAAGTTGAGCACTGAGTTGTTTGATGGTGATCCGTCGATCATCTCGAATAAGTGTGTTCGCACGCTCCGCCATTGCAGGAGTCACAGCTGTGCACGGCCGGCCCGCACGCGGGAGATCAGACAGTCTTGCTTGACCTTGCAGCGATGATGACACACGCTTTGCCCAGCGACTCACCGTGCTTTTGTCCACTGCCAGATCACCGTAGACATTCTGCAAGCGCCTATGAATATCTGAGATGCCCTGGTTTTCCACCAAAAGAAACTCGATCACTGCCCGTTGTTTGCAACGCACATCCGTTACAGACGCCATTTTAACAGCTCCGTACAGCGCTGCCACTTGTCGGAAGTCAATGAAACTACACGAGACGAAGCGGGAATGTTTGAAAATATTCCACAAGAAATTTCCGGTTTTTTCAACCAAAATTGGCCGAGAAAAAAAAGTGTTGCATTACTTATTGAACTGCCTACGTATAAGTGCATCGGCAAAAGGATGGCGCGCGAGGCAAAATGCGGGATGTACTGTTACGACGGTAGGCACCATTGTTTCCACTCTGAGTGCGTGCAGGCCTGTGATGTGAGCGAGCCTGGGAGTCGTACGTTTTATTTCGACAGGTGTAGCACGCGTAGCGCGGTGGGCGCAGGAAGCACCCCCTGCCACAGACCTCGGCGTGCGCCTGACAGGACGCAGCGAGCTGCACCGTAAATAACGGGGATTTCCCCCGCAGCCGCTGGCCGCCGACCCGCGCGCAGCCGCGTTGCCAGGTGACGACGTAAGCCGCGCAGCGCGCGTCCGCTGAGTTATGGGGCGCCTGCCGCCGTGACACACGGCGGGTCATAACCGCGAGCCACAGGAAGCCTGCGCAAACCCAGGCTGTCCGCTGCGTGCCCGGAATAACGAGAGAGTGGTAGCAGACTACCTAGTACACGGCCCGCCCGGTTAGCCTTGCGCTCTAACGCACTGCTTACCGAGCGGGAAGGCGTGCCGGTCCCCAGCACGAATCCGCACGGCGAATTAGTGTCGAGGTCCGGTGTGCCGGCCAGTCTGTGAATGTGCTTGATAGATTCCCGGGAATTACGCCGGATAATATTGTGCGGTTTCTATAATATTATCAGGCGTAATTCCCGGGAACCTATCAAGCAGATGCAGCGCCGGGAAAGCATCAAACAGCACAGTCTGTGGATGGTTTTTAAGGCGGTTTTCCATCTGCCTTGGCTAATGCGGGTTGGTTCCCCTTATCCGCCTCAGTTACACTATTTCGGCGATTGCTGCGCAAACAGTCTCCACGTACGCGTACACCATAATTACTCTACCACGCAAATATTGGGGTTAGACTTGTCTGGTATGAGAAAGTCCCGGCGGGGGGTGGGGATGGGGGGAGGGGGGTTGTCCACTGGGGACCGAACCGCACAATAACCATGAGTTCGGTGTGGGGCGGCGGTGGGGTGGGTGGACTGCTGTAAACTGTTGTGAACCACTGAGAGCAGCGGCGGGGACGGAGCCTCTCCTTCCCTTCTAGGTCCCCAGTTCCATACAATGCAATACAATGCCAAGTAAACGACGAGATGGCGTAAATACCTGTGACCACTAGCTGCCAACGTCTGCCGCAAAATATTTTATCACGTACTCGCCACAGTATTTATCATTAACGACTTACTACCTATATGTACTTCGCAAGAGACATTATGGAAGGCTTAGTTGGTACCACCATCACATCCGGCTACTGGCAAGTCTCTGCATGAGGTCTAAGACATCGACGTTTCTCGTCGTCCGGCGGGGTCAGAGATTTTCACCTGCCTCGAGATGACTGGGTGTTTGTGTTGTCCTCATCATTTCATCATCATCCAGGAAAGTGGCGAAATTGGGCTGAGCAAAGATTGGATAATTGTACGGGCGCTGATAACCACGCCGTTGAGCGCCCCACAAACCAACCATCATCATCATCATCGTCAGTTTCTCGTCGTGTTCATTATGCAATACACATACTAGAGGAAGCACTGCAGTCCCAACAATATTTAGTACATTTCTCAACACACACACACACACACACACACACACACAAATTGCTACATCACCACTCGAAATATCCTTCGAAATTGCGACGTGTTCGTTGTAACGACTCAACAGTTGACGTAGCGTTTACGGTTGGACATGTACAGTCTTAGACATAAAAACTGACCGCCGGCCGGTGGCCACAGAGACTAAGTCCGAATCGTTCGCTTAAGGTGTCCAATCAAACCGACTGCCCCTGTCAAAGCTAAGTCCGGCCATCTAAACAAACTGGCAACACGTAAGATGCGGAAGTGTCAGGAGGATGTGTTGTCTACTTCCGACACTTTGTGCTGTTGTCTGAGCCCCTGGTCTGGTGGTAAACGTCGTGCATTTTAAACGTCTTCGCGTCCAACCGTAGTTTTTTCCTTTCTTTTTTCACCACATTTCGGGCCTCGTCAAAAGTTATGAGTCTGATTGAACATCTAAGATAATTCTCTTCACATTCTAGCCACCAGTAATAACAAATACTTCCAGAAACCTGCAGGAGAGTTCGTGGCTGCGTCGCGATCAGAGCGTCTCCTCGCGCTGCAGCGGCTACCGGCCACCGGCCAGACGCCACCCGCCGCCTGAAATCCGGCGCCGCCCAGGTGAACGCGGCGCCACGCTGTCAGTGTATGTATCAACTGTCATTTTCGAATTTGAAGCTCTAGTAATCATCTTGCAGTTAAGTATTGGATTTTACATACTCGAAAATTATTAACTACAGTTAAGCGTTGTAAAACTGGATCGCAAGTGGAAAAAGGTGTAACATCTGCAACACAGTATCTACTTTTGGTATAATAGAGGGGTGAATGCACAGGACGTAGATCGAAAGACTTTAACTGTGTGTGGAGCGAGTGCTTTTGGGAAAAATACGCCAGAAGAAGTGTGGTGTCACCGCCAGACACCACATTTGCTAGGTGGTAGCCTTTAAATCGGCCGCGGTCCGTTAGTATACGTCGGCCCGGCGTGTCACCACTATCAGTGATTGCAGACCGAGCGCCGCCACGCGGCAGGTCTAGAGACACTTCCTAGCACTCGCCCAGTTGTACAGCCGACTTTCCTAGCGATGGTTCACTGACAAATTACGCTCTCATTTGCCGAGACGATAGTTAGCATAGCCTTCAGCTATGTCATTTTCTACGACCTAGCAAGGCGCCATTACCAGTTACTATTGATGCTGTAAAACATGTACCGTCAATAGTGATGTTCACCAATTATGGATTAAAGTTAAGTATTCCAGCAGCTACATACTTTTTTTGCTAGTCTCAATTCCTTGTCCTGTTCCAGACCTAACGCCAGCCTGCGTGAGTTTCAACGCGTGCCTTTCGGCTTCCTCATAGTGGGTTGGCTGTCTTGCCAATCCACAACAGTTTGGCGACGAGGCCAAATCGCGTTCATAACTATACCGCCCCGATTTACTTGTGTAATGGCTTCGCCACAATCTCCAGATGTACTGTCCGAATTTTATCGCTTACAGAACCAGCAGACGCAGGCCTTACTGGATGCCCTTGGACAGCTCGTCCAGGGTCAACGTGCAATGTAAAACGATGCGGCAGCCGCCGCTCCACCGCTCACGCAGCCACAAAACACAGTTGTACCACCTTTTCGTCCTTTTGATGCAGCGCTGGAAAGCTGGACGGTGTGGTCACGCAAATTTGGATTCCATCTCGCCGCCTACAGAATTCAAGGTAATGAGCGGCAGCCTTATCTCGTTTCGTCCGTCGGCGTCCAAACGTACCGTGTGATAGTCAAATTATTTCCCCGACGCTACGTAGCAACTCTGTCCTACGACGAACTTTTATTCGCATTAGACACATATTTCAAAGAGTCAGTCAATGTAGTTGCCAAACGGTATACGTTCTTTCATACAAAACGTACGGCAGGTCAGACTAATTGGGAGTGGGTTGCAACCTTGCAAGGCCTTACTAGGGATTGTGCTTTTGAGTGTCAATGTGGACTCCCTTATTCAGACACTATGGTACGTGATGCAATTGCACAGAACGTTTCTGATGTTCGTATACGGGAACAGATTTTGAAACTAGTCAATCCCTCCCTTCAACAAGTGATGGACATATTGGATCAGCAGGACACACTTGACTTTGCTCAGGAATCATTTGAAACTTCACCACCCGTGTGTCAGGTTAACCAGCCCACCGGGCGAGCTGCACGGAACGGTAAACAGTCCTCGCGCCCGGCCGCGCCACGTGTACCGCGCCAGCAAGCAAATGGAGTTAAATCACCCCGCGGTGTGCTACTAGACATTCGCATGAGAATTGCCCATCACGCCAGGCTATTTGCTTTTTCTGTAATAAAAAAGGACATGTTCAAAGTGTTTGCCAGAAAAAGCTCAGATCGGAAGCTCAAAACCATTCCAGGCCCTTTGCTTCGCGCCAGAATCGGAATCGAACCAAAGATATTCAGGCTTGCGACACTTCGCCCATGGAAATTCATGTAGTTCATTCCACTCCGCCCAGTGCTACTCTCCCTCACAGTGACTGTGTTCGTCCCACAAATAGTGTGCGTCGACATCGCCGGAAATCCCGTCAAGTCGCAAGTGATTCTGTACCAGTGTCAGTTCACGTTGCACAAGACAGTCACTCTTGTCATCAGCAGGACAATAAACTTTTTGTGGACTTGGACATTAACGGCAAAGTGATACCATTCCAGCTCGATACCGGAGCTGCAGTGTCATTGAGCAATCACGACACGTACAATCAGCTGGGCACACCTCCGTTGCGTGCCGCAAATGTTAAGTAGTTATTCAGGACAAGCAATCCCTGTGTTAGGACAGTGCAACCTTCTTGCAACATACAAAGGACAAACAAAACTTGTGTCATTTTACGTTCTCCGTTCTTCTGGTGCAGTGAACTTGTTTGGTTTCGATTTCTTTCAGTTGTTTAACTTGTCTATAGTAAATCAGGTCCTATCAGTGAACCAGACTGTGCCTTCCGACAGTGTTTCTCGTCTCTGTGAAGAATTTGCAGCCATTTTTGCACCGGGCCTCGGTTGCGCTAAGAACTATGAAACACATTTGGAACTGAAAGTCAACGCGCAACCGAAATTTTTCAGAGCGCGCAATGTTCCCCACGCATTGCGTGATGAGGTCGCAAAAACATTCCACGATTTGGTATCACAAGGTGTAATTGAACGTGTGCAGGCTTCTCTCTGGGCATCACCCTTAGTAATTTTGGAAAAACCTTCCGGAAAATTGAGACTTTGTATGGACTTCAAGGCAACAGTGAATCCACAACTAGTGACAGCAACATTTCCTTTACCCCGCTCGGAAGATCTTTTTGACAAACTGTGCCCGGGTAGATATTTTCGAAGTTGGATCTAGCTGATGCGTACTTGCAAATACCGGTGGACGAAGAATCCCAGCGCGTTTTGGTGGTTAACACGCATCTTGGTTTGTATCGATTCAAACGACTGCCATTCGGGTGTGCATCCGCCCCTGCATTGTTTCAGCAATATCTACAAACTGTTTGTGCGTCGGTCCCTACTGCAGGAAACTATCTGGACGATATTGTGATCTCCGGAAAGACTGAAGAAGAACGTTTAGCCAATCTCAGAACATTATTTCAGGTCTTGCGACAAAATGGTCTTCGCTTGCGGAAGGACAAATGTGTGTTTTTTGCTCGTGACATACCCTATCTGGGACATGTACTCAATGCCCAAGGCATACATCCCAGTCCAGAGCACCTCTGTGCCATACAAGACTTGCCTTCGCCGCAGAATTTGAAGCAGCTACAGAGTGTGCTGGGAAAAATTAACTATTACCATAAATATGTGCGCCACGCCTCTTCCATTTCAGCTCCGCTTCATCGCTTACGCCGTAAGGGTGATCCGTTCGTCTGGACGACGGAATACGAACGCGCCTTTAGCCAGTTGAAATCGGCGTTGCTTTCAAATACTTGCCTTACGCCATTCGATCCCCCGAAGTCCCTTTTGTTGATGGTGGATGCATCGGATTTCGGGGTCAGTGCTGTGCTTGCGCACAAAGACGGTTCGCACGATCGCCCTATTGCCTTTGCGTCCAAATTGCTCTCGTCTGCGCAAAGAAATTATTCACAGATCGAGAAAGAAGCATTGGCTCTCGTATTTGGTGTTACAAAGTTTCACGATTTCTTGTATGGTCGTCACTTTACCATCATCACAGACCACAAACCTTTGACATCGCTTTTTCATCCGACCAAGCCTGTACCTCCACGTACAGCGCAGAAATTCATTCGCTGGTCTATTTTCCTCTAGCAGTACCGCTACGATATCTTGTATCGGTCCACTGCTAAGCACGGAAACGCCGATGCGTTGTCCCGTTTGCCTGTTGCTGAGGATAGAGCATTCGATTCCTCCGAACTTGCTTGCATGTTCATTGATTCGGAATCCGATGACGTGGTCGAATCGTTTCCGTTTGATTTTCGTCGTGTAGCTACAGCCACAACTGCAGACCCTGTCCTTGCTACCGTTCTGCGTTTTGTTGCTGCACAATGGCCCTTGTCAAACTCACGGATCGGGGATCCGTTGGTTCGCCGATTTTTGGCTCACAAGGAGAGACGTTTTGTACGACGTGGTGTTTCTCTGTTGAGTTCTGATAATGATCAGTCCAGGGTCGTGGTCCCACGTTCGTTACAGTCCTCTGTCTTACAGCTTCTCCACCAAGGACATTGGGGTATCGTGAGAACGAAACAACTTGCTCGTCGGCACTGTACTTGGTCCGGAATCGATGCCGCGGTTACGAATATGTGCTCTTCTTGCATGGTGTGTGCCGAACAACAATCAGCTCCACCGCGGAAATTCTTTGCATGGCCAAAAGCCACTTCCCCTTGGCAACGCTTACACATCGATTTTGCTGGTCCATTCTGGAATGCTCGATGGTTGGTTCTGCTCGATTCATTCAGTAATTTTCCTTTTGTTGTCCGGATGTCTTCCACGACGTCATCTGCCACCATCCAAGCGTTATCCGCTATCTTTTGCATTGAAGGTCTTCCACAGACTATTGTTTCCAACAATGGCCCACAATTCATGTTCGCAGAATTTCAGTCATTCTGCAAGGTCAATGGTATTCAACATCTGACGTACGCGCCGTTTTCGCCACAGTCAAACGGTGCCGCTGAACGATTGGTCAGGACTTTCAAGTCACAGATGTTGAAGCTGAAATAGTCGCATTCTCGGGATGACGCGTTATTGCTCTTTTTGTCCTCGTATCGCTCTCAGCCTCGAGATGGTCGCTCGCCGGCTGCGTTGCTTCACGGTCGCCCTCATCGCACCTTGATGTCTTTGCTACATCCGCCGCATCAGGTTCCTGTGCAGCGGCAGACACCTGCTTTTGCCCCAGGCGACGTTGTCTACTACCACAACTATCGAGGTTCACGGCGTTGGCTCACAGGGCGCATTCTTAGCTGCCTCGGCCACCATATGTATCTTGCTTTGGGGGCCACTGGTGAGGTGCGTCGGCATCTCAATCAGCTGCGCCTCTGTCGTCGCACGGGATCTGCCGCTCCCCGTCTGCTTTCAGCGACGGTGCCGTCCGGTCAGCGCCCTGGGGACCCATCTACTGGCTCGCCTCAGCCCCAGGTGTTACCGACGCTGCCTTCCATTTTGCCCCATGGCGACGCGACGCCGCCGCCGCCGCCGCGTGTTCTCCTGCTGGCGACGCCCGCAGTGGACGCGTCGCTGCAACCGCCGGGCGCCTCCCTGGGTCACGCGCCGCCGATCGCTTCCCGTGATCAGTTGTCCTCCGACATGGAACTCTTGCCCGCTCCGGACCGTATCTCGTCTTTGCCCGTCGGGTGCCCCAGCCCGATGGAGGTAGACCCTTCGGCCCCTCCTGTCTCTCTACGGACGCATACACCGCATGTTGGCGTGCACCCTGAAGCAGGTTTTCAGGCGTTTCCTAACTCCCCTCGGTCCGAATGGAAGGGTGCGGGTGGCACAGCCTCGCCTGTTGTTAGGCTCCCCATCTCGTCGCATACGTCAACATGTGGTCCTCCCCACGGCGGGCGGAAGCCTTATGCCACAACCGTACGCCGATTTGCGGGTGAGGAATGTGGTGTCACCGCCAGACACCACACTTGCTAGGTGGTAGCCTTTAAATCGGCCGCGGTCCGTTAGTATACGTCGGACCCGCGTGTCGCCACTATCAGTGATTGCAGACCGAGCGCCGCCACACGGCAGGTCTACAGACACTTCCTAGCACTCGCCCAGTTGTACAGCCGACTTTCCTAGCGATGGTTCACTGACAAATTACGCTCTCATTTGCCGAGACGATAGTTAGCATAGCCTTCAGCTACGTCATTTGCTACGACCTAGCAAGGCGCCATTACCAGTTACTATTGATGCTGTAAAACATGTACCGTTAAAAGCGATGTTCACCAATTATGGATTAAAGTTAAGTATTCCAGCAGCTACGTACTTTTTTTGCTAGTCTCAATTCCTTGTCCTGTTCCAGACCTAACGCCAGCCTGCGTGAGTTTCAACGCGTGCCTTTCGGCTTCCTCATAGTGGGTTGGCTGTCTTGCCAATCCACAACAAGAAGATATTCTTGTTTCAACAAAGATCGTTCTGGCATGAATGATTTTTCGCATTGAGGAAGTCTCGACTACTGATATTAGTGATGGATTACCATGTAATCATCATGCGGCATTTGCATTCAACAGGCAGGGTTCAAAAGACTGATGTAGGAGTACTGTATGCACTTTTGACTGCTCTTGGTGACACTACATGTAGCTTTTCTGAAGTCGTCTTTGGCCTCTTTTATGAGGCGGAACGATCAAATCGGCTCTTGGGTTTACTTTTCTATGTAGACTTCGCCTTTCAACTATCACCACAGGCAAAAATTCAAAGGGGTAAGCTCCGGTGACCTCGGTGGCCACGAAATGTGCCCAAATCTATTGATCCATCTTCCGGGAAACATTAGGTTTGGATGATGTGTCACCTGACGAATTGAATGTGCATGAGCACCGTCATGCTGGAGGAACATATGCATTCTTGTAGCCGAAGGAACCTCTTACAATAATGCTGGAAGCTCATTATCAAGAAAGTGCGACAACGGGGACCTGTAAGGACCAACAAACGAAACGAAGATGTATTGAACACAGCTGTATGTGCTCAATAAAAATTGGACACATGTCATAAGACATTTTTTTCTGCAATTTGTCTCTGCTACCACCTCCTACAATACTTAATATTCCTCCTGAAACATCCTGTATCATTATTCAGGTCTCGACAGGCCATCGAAAGTTTTCATTGCTAGACACACGTCATCGTCCGAACGCTCCCAGGATTACGGTGCGGCTGCGAGCGAGTGGAATAATGGACGGGCGGTTACCGCGTGTATGGTTTGTGGCAGAGGTGGGAATTTGCGTCTGACGAGGAGCGTGTGTAGATAGGTCCTGCAGGGAGGCTGCCTTTTTTCTCCCGATAGTGCAATGGTCAGCACGTCTGCCTCGTAAGCTGGAGGTCCTGGTTCGAACCCCGGTAGTTCACAAATTTTCATCCGCCACTGTTGCTGTATTTCAACGCCCTGTGTCAGTGTGGACGTCTGTCCTTCGATATTTAAAATGCAACGGTTTTTGAGGCAATACGGGTGATTTGCGAACATTTGTCTTGCCTTCAGCGTAACGGGACTTAAACGGCATCCATTCCGTAGTCATTGCTTTGTGATGGCGCTAACACATGTCGTATGCATGCGAATCAAATTGTAGCGCATATTGAGTCAAATAATGGTCATTATACAAGTATTTACGAACAGCAGAAGCAGGATTGCAGCGAGCTGATCACATACCCAAGTGCAACACAAGAGTACCTGTGTAGTGAATCATTTCACCTGCATAGCTAACGGTAATGTCTGTCAAGGAATTTACTGCAGAATTAATGTAATACCCGCACGATGATCTCTGTGGTCATAATCATTAGCAGCTCGCGAATGGAGTACTATGTTCGTTAAATCAGATTACTCCAGCTGATGCCAAATAAAGAGAAGCGAAGAAGCGACGACGCCACCACACTGTGTTTACTTAGGCAGTCAGTGCTAGATTAAGTGCGCCACCATTGACGTCACTGTAAGCAGTTTGACAGCACAACACCACCACAACTACTGACAAACTGTACCATTATCATCACACAGTTGTTACTCGCAGTGATTATAAGATGCTGATGTTCGTCAAGAATAGCGGAAAGCGCCTCGTGAATGTGAAGTTCCATTTGCATTACGCCTAGGACAGAGAATCCTAAGTAACAGTAAGAGATTACCCAACGAAGGGAAGAGACCACGTATTGTCTCGAGTTCTTGAAGTTTGGTTTCCTACCAACGGGTTCTTTCTTTCGGCTATCGGAATACTCATATGGGAATCATCAAGGTGTAATTGCTAGAACACTCAACTACCTTAATAACACTTCATTTTGGAGTGAATATCTCTTGGCAAGCGACGTTAATTTGACGTTTCCGTCTGTCTCCTGACGACTTACTGAACGAAATCTGAAGTGCACTCACAGTTGTGTTGCCTACTGCATGAATTCTGTAATTGCTGAATAAGACGTGTGCAAATATCTTCACTGCTCTAGGGGAAGTCATCTTTGTTGCATTTTTTCCATACCGTAATTAGCAAAATAACATGAGGCTCATTCTGCTGAAGAACTTGATGCCCGCAAGTCCTTAAATAAGAATCTGCGAGCGGTAGGAATGCGTGAAGGGAAACAAGACTGTTGGACAAAAGAATGAAAAGCTCTCTGCTTTTTGCGTTTCTGGTAGGGCCTATGGTATGAATCTGGTGTCATATTATGCTTCAGAACACTAAACTGTTTATTTTTTGATTTCATACTAAAACAAAAGCTATGATATGAGAAGAGGAAATGACTTATATGCTTCTCAGAAACTTTAATGTTTTATGTTTATTTTCTCACTTCATGCTAAAACAAGGGCGTTGATATGGTGAGGAGAAAATGAAGTATACGCTTCCAAGACATAATATTCCCTTGTGTCCTACTGTTGCGTGCATGAAAACCCTGCAGTTAATTTTTGTGTGTTGGATACATTTTGGTATTACCCAACATTACTTTGTGAGAAGGTTCCTATTTTGTTGGGATTCAGATGGACTGGACACTGGTCAGTACTCTGATGAATAATGACACGATGCCCGTTCCAACTGCTCCGTGGCACCTGTCAGTAGAGTCTCACGTTGCTTACTATAAGAACATGCAGGATGTCCGCTCTCTGCAGTCAGAGCCAAGGTGATTTCTTTCTGTTCATGGCGAAGCGTCTGGCATTGGTCATTGCTAATCGCTGCTCTTGTCGCGAGCCGCTACAACAAGAGCGCATTGTCTGTGCTAACGACATTATCGAGTAATACATCTTACTTACGTAACGTAATATGCAGGACACCGGTTGCGTAAAAATTCGGTTTGTAGTAACTAGCCATTGCACAAAAATACTTTACAGTTAGATTTGATGCAATATTCATTGTTGCTTGTCTCTTTAATGTTTATAATAGCCGGCCGATGTGGGCGAACGGTTCTAGGCGCTTCAGTCTGGAACCGCGCGACCGCTACGGTCGCAGGTTCGTATCCTGCCTCGGGCATTGATGTATGTGATGTCCTTAGGTTAGTTAGGTTTAAGTAGTTCTAAGTTCTAGGGGACTGATGACCTCGGATGTTAAGTCCCATAGTGCTCAGAGCAATTTCAACCATTTTTTTTTTTTTGTTTTGTTTATAGTAATGATTCGGATAGTGCGTGAACACGAACTCACACTTACACACACACACACACACACAGACACACACACACACACACACACACACACACACAGTCATTGATTCCAGTGAGAGTGACGACTGCTGTCTGTTGCACAACAAATGCGCCAATCAATTCCTCAGAGTGAATGACATTTTTCATTTACCTTGCGTTGCCAGAATTGTGGGGAGGAGACTGAAAGCAAATGGACTTGTATATTAAAGAACTGCGACAAATCAAAGCTTGACTGATTATAAGATGATTATGCACAAGGGTTTTGTGGACGAGTATACTTCTAGTAACCAACCCACCAAGCATCATTACGTTAGATTTCTCGAAGGCGTCGGGGTATTGATTTCACTAAGGTCCCCGATAGTGTAGCGTTATGGTTTACTTCCCACCATATGTTTTCTACATTCGTTCAAAGTTCGCTTGTACTTGTATGTCCACATGGCAATGACCTCGTTACCTCTGCCCACATATTCTATATCGAGTTGAGGTCCAGTGATTGTGGAACAAACGGCAAAAGCCTTATACTCTCTTGGCCCTGAAAACCTTGCACTGCTCTATTCTGATGGATTCCTCCTGAAGCACCTTGTATATGCGCACATGTGTGGTGTCAGTTCTCTCGAACATGTCCGAAAGAAAATACATCAAGAATCCGTATTCGAACCCGGTCAGGCACAAATTTTTATTTGCAGCCGAAGTTGTATTTTAACGCCCTGTGACAGTCTGGACAGCTGTCTTTCGATATTTAATTGATTAACAAGGTTGTCTGTTTCGATTCGTAGTGTTAGCTTTTTCGGACATGTCCGAAAGAACAGCACCACACACACACACACACACACACACACACACAATTCTATCTTACGTACACTCGGAAAATGTTTGGGAACTCAGTGATAGTGATGGACTTGGGCTGCATTAACCTACTAATTTCACTAGGTATAGTTGTAATTTTCTGAACAATTCATGTTTAATAAGCGACAGCGATTTGGAAAATTTACGTTTGCCAGATGGTTACTTAATGCGTTAATTACAGCGTCTTTCATCGTTTACTTTGTGGAAAACCAGCTTCTTTCAGACCTAGCCTATACTACAGCAATGAGTGAATGCTCACATTCCTCGTACCTCTCTGGATGTGCTACTGCAACTATAGCCAAAGATTCAAATCCCGCTGGAAATGTATGTTTCAAGTCAGACGGTTTTGCTCCTCCTTCACTGTCACTGTAAACTACCACAACGAAATTAAGTATAGGAATCCTAGGAAATCCTTGAGGTCATATTGCGGTGCTGTGCAGATGAAAAAAGTAGTTTTCACAATTATCAGATGACAGGTGGAGTTTGTCAATGTCCACTAGTTGTGAGTGCATTATTAATTCTTGGTTCACAGACGCTTTTCTGCCGCTTATTGTAACTATTTTTTGAATGTTAGAGCTGGAAGAATAGAAACATCAGATTTTCGCCATATGCAATATTCGAATTCACCTGAAGTCTTCACGTTTCGAGCAACGGCAGAATGTCCGTCATACAAGCTGACAACAAGAAGCCTGGTCTGGCGGGTGTGCCAATGACAGTGATCTCAGTAACAATACTACAATGAAATGAATACCCTTAGTTGCACACAGGCGTTGATGTAAGCCAACGGGGAACAGTAGAAAACGTGTGCACCGATCGGTACTCGAACCCGGGATCTCCTGCTTGCATGGCAGACGCTTTACCCTTTTTTTTGTTGTTGATCTTATTTTGCTCGTTGAATTTGTTCGTAGCGGACGTCCGATGACGCTCGTTCAGGTTGTTCGTTGATACGCTCACTCAGTTTTTTAATTACAGAGGGTAGCTAAGCCCTGTGACCGAACTCGCTGAGCTATCATTCCGTCACCCATGAGAGCCACCGAGGACACAGTGGACTTATCTCTGGCACGCCTCCCGTTGACTTATATCAACGCCTGTATGCAGCTAAGGGTATTGATTTCATTGTAATTTCATTCTAACGAGCTGCATGGTCACCGATGGTATCTGTTCTTTCGGACATGTCCGAAAGAACAGATACCGTCTACATATACATAATAACAATATTGTATAGCAAAGATTCGTTGCCATCTCAAACCCTGGAGAATCCCCAAAATTGTGAATCGCGTCTAGTGAATATGCTTTCAAGGGTTCTATCAGATTAAGACAGTAAAACACACATAAATGTTGCAGTTATTAATTTATGACGTTCCGTTTGCACTCAGTCAATCGATGTATTACAAGTAATTACACTCTACCCCTTAAACCTAGTTACAGAAATGTGAATAAGACTCACATATAATAAGGACATTCCGGCCCTTGCCATCCACAACTTTGATACGAAGCTATAATCACTTCCGAGGTCACCTTCAGAACACATCAGCTGGTATCCTTCACATTTAATGAGGACATTCCGGCCCTTGCGACCCATAACTTTGAGACGAAGCTATAACCACTTCCGAGGTCACTCACAAAACACATCAGCTGGTATCCTTCCTGGTAGTATAACTGAAATTTGACAACAACGCAGAATATGTTTGGCAAATCTGTGACCGACGAGCTACTTCCTTGATGGCACATTACCTGATATGATCGTGTTCTTTTCAATTGCATAATGTGAGTGATTTGAACGTAATGTAAGGATATCAGTTAATGCTTTTGAGCCCACGAAAGTCGTTCGACACAGGAAATACAACTACTCTCGTCTCGTATGTTGCGATGTATTTGTGATAGCGCCTACTGAGCCAGTAAGTAAAACAGACATGCTGCCACACTTCGCTAGCTCCGCGGTACTGTCCTTGCCTTCCAGACACACGCTGCTTTCGTTCGGGTTTTGAAACTCGCTGAAAGTCAGACTTTTAATTTTTTTGTAGCAGAGATACAAGCAGGCACATATAAACTCACTAATGGAATCGTAAGACAATGCTCGAGCAAAATTCGTCTTGCTGCTTTCAGTACGCCTTAGTATCACAGCGAAAACCGTATGATTTTGCAAAATTTGTTTTGTTTTCTGCCGACATATTTTTTGTTGATGGGAATACGTAATTTTATCTATGAAGTGCCACGTTTGCATAACACTTAAGTATGATACAGGACATGAAGTAAATACAGACCTTTTCAGCGTCAAAAGTCTTTAATATTCTACTAATTTGTGTTAAAATAAGCGCAATCGTCTTACAGACACTTAACGCATTAGTAAGATTAGACTTCCGACGTGATGTTTCTGTAGTAAGTGGAATTTAATTTGTATTTGTACAATGAATATTTTAACTGGGTTTTCCATTAGTTTATTGAAGACAACAGTAATCAGCAAAGAGAAATTAATCAGCAACAGTATATTCTCTCACAAAATATAATACAATCAGTGCTAAAATAGTTTACAAATTCTACGTCTGTAAAAACCTACTGGTTCTAACGATGTCATTATACCAGAGCAATTTGAAGAGCATTTTTGTCTAGAAATGAATTGCCTTGACGGTTCATCGATCAAGAGACTGAAATGAAAAAAATGGGACTTATCATCTGAGGTCATCAGTCCCCTAGACTTAGAACTACTTAAACCTAACTAACCTAAGGACATCACACACATCCATGCCCGAGGCAGGATTCGAATCTGCGACAGTAGCGGAAGCGCGGTTCCAGACTGTAGCGCCTAGAACTGCTCGGCCACAAGAGCCGGCGCAAAGGTAAAAGTTTACGAGTACACGATCAAAGGGACAAGTGCGTGAGAGATGATTTGCCCATCAATACAAATACCTCAGAGATGACTTCCCTATCAGTCTCCTGGATAATTTTGTTTCTCAAATCAAAAGAGTGCTTTATCATGCAGTAGCACACGTGATGTAGTTTTGACGATCGATTTTCTTACACTGCTACCAGAATGTATCTCAATCGTTGGCAACAAATTCCATCTGTGATGGTCACACCCTTGGAGAAGAACTCGTAGTGCAGAAGGCACTTTTGGAGTTATCAGATGGAAAATATTATGTTCACACTACTCTTTGCTCGAGTTTACGTCTTTCAATAGGGCTCAGCCTTTCATTTCTTCTTATGAAGTCGACGATAAATGCTCAATCAGTAACAGTATTGCATACTAATGATGAATGAGCGACCTGATGACGATCAAGCAAGACTGCAATAATAGTCACTCCATTGATTTTTGTTGTTTCTGTACAGTGGGGGCGTTACTGAATGGATTTGATAATATAAAAATTTTATTTTTATTTTTTACTCGATGTTTGTCAGTGCCTTCTGCCTGGCGGCTAGTTGCAGCGTATCAGCCAAGTTGCACAAAACCGGACAGAACCGCTTTGGAACTCACGTGTTGACCCATCAGCAGCTAAAGTCACGTGCTGCTGACGAGGTAACGCTACCGAACTGCTAGTCCACAACTTGGCCGAGGTTTGGAGGCGGTCACGTAGGGGTGGAACCGCGGACTGCCGCCGGGGGCGGAAGCGCCGTCCGCTCTCCTCTGCTGGCAGCTTCCGACCCGACCAGGACCTCTCCTCTCCTGCTCTGTTGGGCGGCAGCCCACTCAGTTTAAAAGTGAGTAACTCCAACCGAACACCAGGTCGCTTGCGTTGCCGAGAGCTTCGGCGCGCCTCGCAGCCAGCCGTGCCGCCACGCCGCGGGTAGCTGTCCTCCGACCCGCGCCGATGTACTGCGGTGGCATGTGGCATGTTCCGGCCGCGCGCCGCCATCGGGACCCACGCATGCTCCGGCCGACTAGCTGAGGCACGTCGCACAGCCGACGTCATCTTCGCTGCCGCCGTGCAACGGGATGCAGCCGTCGACGACTCACCACCACTGCATCTACTTCTGTAAGTCCGTCGTTCAATTTCTCCTCACCACCGCTTCCTTGCTGCCAGCTACGCCGTCAGCGTGTCAAGTATAGGCCATTTTCTTCGTGCTTAAATTGAAAAGTTGTTAGCGACCACTAGGTGTCCTAGCATTGTAACCGTGCATCAAACCCGTAGTACTAGCACTGGCGAAAGGAACTCCCCACTGTAATGGTTCTTTACTTACGTGACCATTACGGCAATCCAACCCCAGTTCTCGATACCAGTAATATCGAACTACTGCGAAGTAACAGACATATTTTTGTGACAATTTTCACATTTAATTTTATTAATGTATAGGTACTCCGATGTATCGATATATGACAGTGATATGGTTCTTATGTGTATTCATTTCTGTGAGACTGTCATAATTTTGACTTACTTGTAACCGTTTCGGTGTAAATGCGCACAGAGCAGTCTTTGTTTCACTTTGTAGAAGTTAAGTTGTTATTTCGGTTAGTAAAAAGAACAGTCAAGTCTTGTGTTTGGTTAAAGTGGAAATTAAATATATGAAGATTGATGCAAAACTGTTTTCTTGATGACGTGACAATTAAGAAGTATATGTGAATTTACAAGAAGTTTATTAAAAATGTCGATCGTGAACGCCAAGTCAAAAATTATTTCTACCGTGCCATTGTTCTGATCTGGGATTGTTTGATCATTAAGAATTCCCTGAAAAACGCATTTGTTAGGTCTTCAAATATTGCTAAAATACAGATATAGACCTTCCAGCAGTCAAACTGGAATCACCCTAGAATCAACAAGATGAGCCATAACGACTTCGACGAAATCTGCGTGGGAATCCATTCAAGATAAGTGCGAAATTGACTACTTTCTTACAGTGATCTCATTATTTCTATTCTTACGATACCATCCACAATAAATAACTTAGTTGTTGCCCGATAACGCAAACATATGCTGCGTGAGCAACACTATTAATCTAATTTCTAATCTACTTTGCAACTGGTGGTATTGTTAGACCACCCACGGAAAAACCAGACCCAGCCGCCGCCTTTCAAGCAGAAGTAGATAAGTTATTATTACGAAAAATAGAACTGACAGAAGAATGCCAAAAATTGGCTCAAACCCTGTCTGCCAATCCAAGTGCCTCAGAAACACACCCTGCTGTGCCCCAAATGACGGCTGCAAGCACCTTAAGTAGCAACATTGGCTAACAGTTTCCCTGCAGTCAACTTTATCCCGACGTTTTCCGGAAAACCTAATGAGCAAATGAACTCCTTTCTACAAACTGTCGGAGATGTAGGCTGTGCTTGCAGTTGGCCAAACGATTTCCTATTAACTGTACTCCACCTTAAATTGTCAAGTGACACCCGTACCTATATCGAATCAGTTCACATCCTTAGGGACACCACCTCTTTTGCCACGTTAGAAGCTGGGTTGAAAGAGAGCTATTCGGACAGACGTGACGCCCACTATTACCGGGACAAGTTGTCCAACCTCAACCAGAAACAAGGGGAGGATGTAGAGGCATTTGCTGACCTAATCCGCGCTGTGGCTTGCCGCACTTACAAGCTGGGTTCGGACCCCGTCCGTAACGAGGTGTTAATTGAGCAGGCGGAAGCCCGCTCGATTGACGTATTTATACTTCTAATCGACCGTTATGTTGGAGTAGAGGTAAAAATAGCAGCACCCGCCTCGTTGCGTGATTCCACACGACTGCGATATCGCGAGAGGAAGTAGCGCATTTTATTGCTAGTTCGGTGCGTCCGAACGAACAACCGCATCCGATTTTTAAATACGAGCAGCCATGACAACGCTGCCAAATGGCAGGCCATGCTGACGCGCAGTCCCGAGCACCTTATTGTTCTCGGTGTGGAACCACAGGGCATATGAGTAGAATCTACCGGCAGAACCATAGAAACGGGGTCCCCTCGCACAACCAGCAGAGGGAACAAGTTACGAACGGTTCACTATGACCCCAAAATCAGCCGGAAAACGGGCGGGATGGCAACTCACGCTGCCCGACCGTGCCCCCTGTAAGACTCACACACCCATTCTGCTACGGTGGCGTAAATGAGGCGACGAGTATCCTCCTCAACGGCAAAGTTCGAGGAAAAACTGTGAGAGTGCTTGTCGACACGGGAGCGCAAACCTGCGTGTTAATCGTATGACATGGGGACAGACGAGCCGTCACCACATTAACAGTCCTGGCGACGAGGTAATAATACCTGTTAGATACTGCCAAGTTCAGTTGAAAATCGGAGCTAGCCACTATCTCTGTGACATGGACATACTTCGAAAACGAAGGCGAGATTTTGACGTCATCCTGGGGAGTGATTTCCCCCACACTATCAGAGTGTAGTCGATTGCAGAACGCAAACTGTCCGTCTCGGTGAGGAAACCCATCATTTCGGCGGCCTCGACGTCGTTCCGTCCAAAGGTACTTGTGAAACGCAGCCGCTTCCAGAGGTTCCTTCGGTGCAACGTGGGCGTTATATGCAGCTACCTCTGCTAGAATCAGCGGTGGCACGGGACGCATTCTCTGGCCTGGGGTCAAATCCCGCATCCCGCGAACTAGCGAGAACAGCCTCTCCTTCAAAACGATGTCCTTGACAGATTACAGGTCCATGTTAAACGTGGCTTAACTACAGCGGAAGTGCAGGGGAAGAAATTTCCATGTTCCCGTCTGTGTGGACAGTTTTGGAACGAAAGAGGTAGAGATTTCTAGTGGCACCACTATAGGTAGTGGCAACGAGATTGAAGAAAATGACCCTGTAAAAGAGAAGCCAAAATCTAACCGAAAACATCAGCTTCCAGGACGCAGCATATATCATATTGCTTCCGTGCTCAGAGACTAACTCAAAGAGAAGTTAGCTCATTTGCCTGCGGCTGACCCAACCAAATTGCACTCTTTCTTGGAAGAACACTCCTGGATATTCGAGGAAAGGCGTTATTTGCCGGGTACTGACCTTGTTCACCATGAAATTCCCACCGAGATGCAATGCCAATTGCGCAGAAACCATATAGAATACCGTATCACCTCCAGCCTGTTGTGGAGGAAACTATCCAACAGCAGCTAGAGGCAGGGATAATAAAACCCTTCGCCAGTCCCTGGTCGTCCCCAGTTGTCGTGATCCCAAAGAAACCACTCAACGGCGAGAAGACCAATTGGTTATGCATCCCATCAGCCGCACCAGTCAGAAATTAATTACAGTACCACAGAGACAGAATTACTGGCATTAATGAGTCAACTACTTTACATGCTATCTTTATGGGAGAAAATTTACAATAGTAACAGATCATGCAGCACTTCAGTGGCTATTAAGTTTAAAAGACCCTAGCAGCTGTCTCACCCCCTGGGCCCTGAAACTGAGTGAGTATGATCACCAAGTGCAACACAAGGCTGGAAGACTGCACCACAATGCTGAGAGTAGCTCAAACAGGTGCTGTGCTATTTGACGAATTTGACAGGAAAATGATGCAAAACACTGCCAGTATCGCTCCCACCCAGATTTTATTATAGAGGACGGAATTCTATACCGCAAGGCCCCCTGGCTAAATGTATAGTAATATCTAAAGACTTACAATCCATAATTATTGTCCAGTGCCATAACAGTATCCAAGCTTGCCATAGTGGACAAACGCCCGCATTGCCATGAAGTATTGGTGGGAAAAAAGACGGCGAGTGTTGCCAAGTATATAAAAAATTTCCTACCATGTGCCCAAAGAGCACCACCCCCACGAATCAAAATTCCCTTATAATCACTTCCTGAGGCATCAAAATCCTTTCAGTTTGTAGCTTTGGACATAGTTGGGCCACTTCCCACAAGGAAGTAAATATATTCTATCCATTGTTGATGACTTTTGTAGATCATCTTATCCGTCCTTTCAGAAGCCCTGAAGCCATCATAGCCGATCAAGGAACCAATTTTATGTCCACCTTATTTGTCCAAGTTTGCAAATTGCTTAGAATTAAAAAATGGAGATCCACCCCTTTTCACTCCCAGGCAAATGGCTGCATTGAATGTGTCCATCGCACTGTGAAATGAATGCTTTCCTATTACATCAACTCAGCCCACAGTGACTGGCAAAGATACATTCCGTATGTGGCAAGTGCCTAAAATAGCCGTTTCCACCAAGCTACTGGACATACCCCTTAGGAGACAATGTTTGGCCACCCTATGGAAACTCCCTTTGAGATCGATAAATTACCTCTGGGAATCAATAACACAGCTGTTAAGGGGCTACCCTGCTGGCTTAATGCCATTTGGAAGAAGGTACAAGGGAACAACCGCAAGGGAACCAGGAAGCAGATGGAAAGAAGAAATAAAAGTACCATCCTCCCCACTATAAACCTGGCGGTTTGGTTTTGTTAAAAAAATCCTAGTATGATGGAAATCCTGTATGATGGAACATTTCAATCATTCGGCTCACTTCTCCTGTTGATGCAAACCGCAAAGTGATCGTCCATTTTGATACGCTAAAACCCTATTCAGGAACTATGCCTCTCTCACGGCATTCTGAGAAAAGCGTCGGACGTTCAGCAGGTTCTGCTCCCCCTGTGAAGCAGAGAAAATGGAAAGTTCCACCACCACCAGCTCGCCCTAGATACACTCTGAGATCTAAACACCCAAGACACCATCCATGAAGCGTAGAAAGGATGTGATGACGCCATGTCGTATCGTACTCCTTCCGCATGTCGAAAAAGACAGCGACCAGGTGCTGACGGCGGGCAAAGGCAGTACGGACGGCCGGCTCCAGGCTCACCAGATTGTCGGCGGCGGAGAGGCCTTTACGGAACCCACCCTGAGATGGAGCCAGAAGGCCCCAAGACTCCAGTACCCAATTCAACCGCCGGCTCACCATCCGTTCGAGCAACTTGCAAAGAACGTTGGTGAGGCTAATGGGACGGTAGCTGTCCACCTCCAAAGGGTTCTTGCCAGGTTTCAAAACTGGGATAACAATACTTTCTCGCCATTGCGACGGAAACTCACTCTCGACCCAAATAAGGTTGTAAAGGTCGAGGAGCCGTCGCTGGCAGTCCACTGAAAGGTGTTTCAGCATCTGACAGTGGATGCTATCTGGCCCCGGAGCGGTATCAGGACAAGCGGCACTGTGAAATCCCCACTCACTGAATGGAACATTGTAGGATTCAGGATGGTGGGTGCGAAAAGAAAGGCGCCGACGTTGCATCCCCTCTTTAATGGAGTGGAAAGCCAGTGGGTAAGTGGAAGAAGCGGAATGCTCTGCCAAGCTGTTGGCAATTTCGTCGGAGTCAGTACAAACTGCTCCATTCAGTGAGAGCGCTGGGACGCTGACAGCGGTTCGATAGCCAGAGGCGTCGAATCTTGGCCCAGACCTGCGATGGAGAGACATGGAGGCCAATGGTGGAAAGATACCGCTCCCAGCACTCCTGCTTGCGTTGGCGGATAAGGCGGCGGGCCCGCGCACGCAGCCGTTTGAAGGCGATGAGGTGTTCTATGGAGGGACGTCGCCGGCGATCTTTAATCGCTTCAGCGATCTCAGGCGACCACCAAGGCACAGTCCTCCTCCGAGGGGACCCAGAAGAACGGGGAATGGCAGATTCTGCGGCAGTAACGATGCTGGTGGTGGCCGAGTGAACCACCGCATCAGTGTCGTCATCACAGAGAGGCTCAACAACGGCAATGGAGGAGAACAAGTCCCAGTCAGCCTTATTCATAGCCCATCTGCTGGGGCGCCCAGAAGAGTGACGCCGTGGTAGTGACAGAAAGATCGGAAAGTGGTCACTACCTCACAGGTCGTCATGCACACTCCATTGCACAGGCGGTAAGAGGCCAGGGTTGCAGATCGAAAGGTCGATGGCGGAGTATGTGCCATGCACCACACTGAAGTGTGTGAAGGCACCATCATTTAAAATCGAAAGATCCAGCTGTGCCAATAAATGCTCAACGGTGACGCCTCGACCTGTTGCCACTGACCCACCCCACAGAGGGTTATGGGCGTTGAAGTCGCCCAGTAACAAGAAAGGTGGCGGCAATTGGGCTACCAGCGCAGCCAGGACATGCTGTGGGACATCACCAGCCGGTTGAAGGTAAAGACTGCAGACGGTAACAGCCTGTGGTGTTCACACCCGAACAGCGACAGCCTCTAAAGCTGTGTGGAGAGGGACAGACTCGCTGTGAAGAGAGTTAAGGACATAGATGCAGACGCCACCAGACACCCTTTCATAAGCTGCCCGGTTCTTATTGTTCGTCAGGATAGATGTCAGGAGCGGAGGGCGTTGTAAAATGACAATTAATTGGGTGGAATGGACCCAGTTTATTCTTGTAATGATGGTACAGTGGTGCCTACGTAGGGCCGAGCAGCCCCAAGAGGGGTTGCCGTCTGCTCATCAGAGAGGCAGAGGCTAGAGGAGCGACTACTCGGGGCCGAGGTCAGAAGCTAAGAGAGCGCGGAGCTGTTTCCAAGCCGCCCTCGCCGCTCCCGGCCGCGTCCCCACGTGATCACACGATTAGTCTCTGATTGGAGGGTTGATTCCGCCAACGCGCCTTGCCAGTAGCATACCACCGTCAGCGCAACCAACCCGTGGGACTTGAGTCTGACCGAGGAGCACGTGGCAGGATTGTGCCGACCATGGTCTTCCGGCCAGCACCTTCCACCACAGTATGCATAAGCCGGCTACGGCCGAACATTATGCATTGGAAATTTACTTAATAAAATTTTGTCGGCAATGATCCCTCTTGGGGGGTCTCCTCCCTGCACATCCTTTCCCCTTCCGAAGAAGGCTCTCTGGATGAAAATGAATGAGCTTATTCTAATTGATTATTCCATTTTAAAAAAATATGCAAATATGTGCAAAAGTTACAAAGTGGCCTGAAGGGCCTGAAGGAAGGCTCTTGAATAACAAACTTGTGAAGTTGGTGCGACGGCAGTGGGGCGTCGCCATGCTGTGAGTGTGTGTCGGCGGTATCAGTGGTGGTGGGTACCCAGGCGATGATGAGGGGCACCGGAGTAACACTCCACCCTCGTGGGGGTGAGAGAATGCTCCCAGGCCTAACAGTCACAAGGGGGTTTTTCCCCGTAATATTACTTTGAGTTCTTAAATCTAGGATTGCAATGGTAATTGCCCAAGTGGGTGAATGAGAACATTACAAAATGACAAAAATTTAAAGACAAAACAAAATGACTTACATGAGGGTTAAGACTCGACAGTTAAATTGTGATTCCATAGACTTTACATAGAAATACAAATCCATTACAAAATTAGTTCATTGACCTGACACCTAGACTACAACTTAATTCTAAGGGGGGGGGGGGGGGTCATGCCTGATCGCATGCACCAAGGTTGGCAGGTAGTTTCAGGTGTGATATTCACCTTCAGGTTGTGGGGGTGGTACTACTTCTCGGAAGGAAGTGAAACATTTGCAAAACCCTCTTTTACAGAGTATCCAGGATACTATAATCAGAATCATTACGATGATTATTGCCGAACCAGCGCTGGGTAATACAACGGTGTTAATCGCTTGGTTTGGTGCCAATCAGCAATATGTGAGGCCACTCGGTCAAGAGCAACTTGGTTGTGTTCCTGGGTAAGGAGATGATTGATCGATTGGAGTATGAATCATTGGTATTCGGTAAATTCTTCAGCTTCTCATGGTGATGGAGTTTAAAAGACAGTTCAGGAAGGTATAAGGTAAATGTGGGAATGGTGACATGAAAGGTGGAGTGCAATTAAGCTGATATCCTCATAGAAGCAGCGTATACGTCACATCTTGAACTATTATACACTAGGCCACTATTATTCAGTGTTACCCGGTACGATTCAGTCTCTGACATTGAACGGTGGTACACCAGGGTGGCGGTGACAGTCTGTGGAACAGCGAACAGAAAACTGTTGCCAACAGGCTGAATTATTGGTTGACGAAGTGAGACTAGAACACGAGCACAGGGAGGTGTAGTAGTTTCAGCTAAAAACAGTGACATCTCGCACTCAGTAGTGTTAGTGTGTAAAATTAGCGTGGAGCATAAGCAATGTGTTGTGTGGAAGCAATTGGATAGTTCAGCGCGGGAGAGAGTGGCGTGAGTTTGTCGATCCCGACTTACTGTTAAAAATTCTTGAGTCTGCCAAACAACATGGTGGTGAAGGGTAGCCCAAGAGACTGGAAAAGTGTATATTTGATAGCACTCGTATTCGCAATTTGCGCACGTGATTGGCAACCTCATTCGCATCCGAATACCGTCCGAATTACGGGTAAGTCGGACCTCCAACGCAGCATAGTAAAAGGGGAGGTTGGTTTTCCGCACGGCATAAAGCGTTTGTTTAGGGACCAAAATTTGCGACGACACATTGTGTAGGATGTGCAAGAAGGGCTCTGAGGGTAACAGATGTGGACTGAGCTTTCCTTGCAGTCCGAGTTGAATGGCCGAGTGTAACATGTGCACGTGTAACTGTGCTATGTGTATATTAAATAAAAGAATCTGCGTGGTCTTCATAATGTCCAATGTGATAGTTAGATTACGTAATCCCGTGCGAAGATGAGTCCGGATTGTTCAAGTGCACCATAGTGTCGTGTTAATCTGTCGGCTACAACTTGTATTTGTCTAGTTGTGGCTAACAGGTTATTCTCAAGATGTGTCAGGCGCACCTGTTGATGTACCAACACTTCGTGATTAACTTGTGTTTCCGAAAGCGCTTGCTGTGTGTCCAAATCCCAGCGTTTTGCGTCTGTTTCGTCAGGAGTCCCAAAGACAGATTTTAATAATGTACCTCCAACGGGCAACCAGGCTCGTTTGAAATGAGGCAGTGGTACTGCATCCCCAATACTGTTCAATTGACTTCGAAGGGTTGAAATAATTCTAGTCACTTCCCATAAAGATCGGAGAAACTCATGTTCCTTCGTCTGCGTCAAGAAGGTTTCATATTTTGACAATTGCTGAGCTGTATCATATAAAGCACGGTCTTCCTCTTCTAATAATGTTAAGTTGACATCAGCTAACACAATAGCATAATGTTGAGTATGCACCAGATTATGACGACGTCCAAAAAGCACGCCAGATGTGGAAGGGTAGACGTGAAATGGAGGCGCCTTAACGGCGACGACGACAACCATTGAGATTAACATGCTGCCCATTGCGGATGATAAATTGACAGCCATTTGAACGGAGGTTGCTTTCAGCTTCCAATGTTGATAACGGTCGACTGCGAGAGAAAGTGTTAGTGACCCTAGAAGTAAAAATTTCCCGGCTTACTTGATGAGTAATTCAGAGATGACAGAGGGGGTACAACGTTGTAGCAATAATTACCTGGCAAGTAGCGACGATGGACCCGTTCAGTCACGCTTACTGCTGAAGAAGGCCACGAAGTAGAATCACGGCAGGCAACCAACAGTTTGGCAGCCGTGGGGGTAGCAAGGCGGCAAGACAATGGTGTAATTCAACACTGAGTATCCGCTGATCAATCACGCGTCAGCAAAAAGGACGCTGAACGCGGAGGCAGTACTATGCACCGCAGACTAAGCGTAACTCGCTGGAAAAATTTTCCAATCTGCTATGGGACGAAGGCCAAGTGTCGTTAATTAATTTGAGATTTTATACGAAGAAAGTTTTTATTTTATTTATTTTTTTTAAATGAATAAAATGAGAAGGAATCCTGTGATCGCGGTGTAAACCTGCACAGCCTAGGCACCTCCCACGCATTGGCCACCACGCAGGGGCACCCACCCCGCTAAGGCTCGACACGGCGAGACAGGTGAAGTACTTCATAAATTTCAGAAATAATATTGAGGGGTTTTTCAGCTGTAGAAAACCCGAATGAGAGTAGGACAACTCAAGTTAACTCAATACATAGGATCTTTACTTACAGAAGTGGTCAATAGAGAGATTAACTGTACTGAAGTCGGAAATGAATGTTAGCGAGAGCGAGTCTGTTGCTCGTGAATACAGAGGCTGGGCGTGAAGCAGTGGAGGCGGCGCAGCGCAGCTTTATCAGCGCTGAGCCGGCAGAGTGCTGAGCTGAGCTCAGATAACAGCGTCGGAGAGCGCTAGTGGCTCTGCGTCCGCGACCAAGACATTGTAAGTGCAACCAAAAAGTAACAGTCTATTGCAAAGCAATAATACACGAATAGCTGATGTCACAAAGACGTTTGATTCCATTTTAACAGAACAACTTAAGTGTTCAACTGGTAAATTGACTACGTCGTTGATTAAAAGAAACTGCTACTGAACCTAACGTACATACGTACGTACTTCCCTTTCCCCTTCCGAAGAGCTGAGGGCATAAATGATAAAAGCCTTGTTCATGTACTTAGTATATGACAATAGAGGTCTGGTAACATCAACAAGTTACACCAAGGTAGTGTGGATATGAACAGTGTGAGTGTGTTGTAAGTTGTTATTGGGCGTATGAAGTGTTGTGTAAATGTGTGACTAATGGTAGCTGATGGCGGATACGAATTGAAGGCCAATAGGTGCTATCAGAGATACTTCCAGTCGAGAAACAATGAAAGTTAAAAGGGAATACCGAATATGACACCAAAAATAACGTATAACCATAAAGTGTACTAACATTAATCATAACTATAAATTGATAACAATAAAACATGACATTGAAATAATAATAATTGACAAGAAATAAAATAAAGGAAATATTTCCCGAACGTAAACTTCCGAATCAGATACGAAATCCGTCAGGGGAAGTTGTTTTTTTTAGTCGGTTGACGAAGTGTATAAGGGACTACGTCAATAGAATCCGACAGTGTGTGTATATAACAACATTGTTCTTAAAAGTGCTGTTTGCACTGTCAGATGGTGAAAAGCAACTAATCCGTTCAGCAACGGAAAAGGCTGCCATCTGGGGAACGTTATCTGAATCTTTGGCAGAATCCGATGATTTTGCAATGGAATTGCCATCTAGAACAAAGTGGCGTTGTATAAAATGTAATAAAAGAGCGTCTGGGGCTCAGTTCATTTGTGGTTGAGTCACAAAGGCGTAGTGTGAGTGCAAATTGCCTCACGGTAATTGATGTATGAATTGTTTTGTGGTCAACCGAGGAGCCTAGGATTCGGTGACGTGTAAGTACAAGTTAGCGGTGCGTATGAGCTACCTGCGAGTGACTCGACTATTAAGTTCAGCAGTGCATTAGTGCAATCTGCAGTCTTGGATTGATGATTATATAATTTGCAGGGCAATGGAGCAACCTGCGGACAGTGCTAAGGCAACCTGTCTAATAATTGAGGGGTAGGCAGTGCATTGGAGCTATCTGCGATACCGTTGTTCAGCGGGCCTAAGGGCGTCCGTCTGGCTTAATAAGAATTAGTGTAGGCACATGGGTTTCCTGCGATACATGTAATAAAAGTATCAGCGGCGTTATTAGCGAACTGCTGTACTAGGAAAATGTCGACTGTTCAAGCAATAAAAATAGCTCTGAAGCTAGAATAGCATACATGCATAAATAGCGTCACTTTTTGTGCGCGCAGTACATAACACTAAATAAAATGAAAATCATTAACTATAAATCAGTAGCGCTAGCATAATGACATAATTAAACACAATGACATATATTGACAGGAAAATAAAAACACAATGATGTATAATAATAACGCTGTAAGTGGTCGGAACGCTCAACGTTAACATGTAACACTGGCCACCTGGGGCTGGCTGCTGGGCTGCGTGTGTGTTAGTTTTAAAACTGACGACAACAAATTGAACTGGAAGGACAACTAGGCACAGTTCCCGTAGCGCTTACATCACCGGCTAATTAGAGGCAGAGTACGTATCTCACAATGGATCATCGGCCGATATTTTGGGACAAGACTGCAACAAGGGAGAGCAATATCTCGGTGTAAATAGGTGGTAAGATTAGAAGACCGGTACTGTCGGAAGAGGGTACCTAACATGTTGTAGGGGCCTCCTCATCGACAGAAGAAGGAAAACAGGATAGAACAATGACCACGGCGGTAGAGTAAAATAAATGGGGAGGGCAAAAATAACTGCGTAGCAACCAAGGAACAATCGCCCACCGATATACGGCAGCCCGGACGATTGGTCGTTTGTGCCTCGTCAGTAGCGTGAAAAACCCGTGGCATTGCATTGGTTTGCCCATATCTGGCCTTGTCCAGGGCAGATAACGTTAAATGTCCTTATAGTTCGATGTGTAAGAGGGTTAGGGCTGTAGTTTGTACCTTATACAATGAATCAAAGCAGTAGTGAAACTTCACTTATAGGATTGGCCGACTAAGGTATGCAGAATAATGTAAATCGTTCAGAACTTCGTGTGATTTATCCAGCTAATGTGAAACAAAACGAGGAAAAGAATTTAAACAATGAATCACATCTACTTAATATTTATGTTAAGATTTATTGGGATGTTTGAATGAATTTTGTTTGCCGTGTCTTCCGGCTGCATGAAAGAAACCAGCTTGGAGCTGTTAGCGAGCGCGCAGCGCACGCGTAGGTGCGGAGTAGGCACCGGCACGTCAGCGGTTATGTGAGACGGCGTGTAGCCGCGAGAGACCGGCCGCTACTGCAGCGACAAATATCACGCGCTCAGCGTGTACCAGAAATAACGATGAATTAGAAATTGCTAATTATCTAGAATAAGAGTTTTTTTTAAAAAGGCTGTTAGTTATATAAAATGATGGTAAATGCATTGTAGTCTGTCATACACGGAAGATAGGGCAGTAATTTGCGGTTTGTTTTTGTAACTACTCGGACGCGCCGCGTGTTGAGACGCTGGAGGCGGCAGCGCACGTGGTGATAAGATACGTCATCGCGCGGAGCGCTGTTACTGGCTGAGAAAAAATGATGGCCGCTGGCCAGTTCTTGGCGAGGAGAAGGGACAGCGCTGAAGAGAGGAGGGGAGGCGACAGCTGATGTGTTGCCCCGCCAACAGCTGGTCCCGTAAACAAAGCGTACGAGGCGTATCCATTTCAAGTCCTGGCTTTATCTGTTCCGATTACTTACGATTAGCTGCAGCAAATACAGAACTACGACATATAGTACAATACACTAGACGTCAACGTAACAAGTATTAAGAAAAGCTCGGAGTAAAAATACTCCACATGTACTGGTTTGCCAAATAGATGGCAATAGAGGACATTGAAGAATATTATTCGGAGTTAGCAGCCGCGGTTCTGCCAACACCAAGTGTAATGGTTGCATTTGAAGCAAGTCAGTGGCGTGACGTCTAATACGTGGCATTGTTGGCAAAACATAAAACATAATCATACATATGAAAATGAGCAAAAATACATGACATGACTGGAAATTGACAATTGAGAATGGCTGGGAACTCCGTGGTGGCCAGGCACGTCTTGCTTCCAAGTCCCTGGAGAAAATGACTTAAACTAAGCTGCAATAAAACATAACATAAAACTCTAATTAGGCGTGATTAATCACGCGACCTCAACCCATAAGGGTGTCGATTCCGCAAAGGGTATCTACAACCCTGTGGAGGTAATCTCCTCCGTTTTTTTCTTTCGTCTTTGTTCCACTTGAGGTGGAGGTGACACAGGCGGATCGGGGGCTGCGACCTGTTGTGGTGACACAGCCCTACCGTGGTAAGGTTGCAGGCGGTCAAAGTGCACTATCACCGTACGATAGGGTAATTGCAGTTCTGCATTGACTGGTGAGGTCAACCGTACAATCCGATACGGGCCTTCAAAGCGGGGAGAGTACTTTTTAGTTCGTCCCTTTTTGATTGCCGGGTTTCGTAGTAACACTAAATCACCTGTTTGATAAGTCGGTAAAACAGCATTTTTGTTCTGCCTGTGCAACTGTTTATTAGTAGCTTTGGTATTATTCCTCATTACCTTATACCAGATCGCTCTTAGCCGGTGGGCTAAACCTTTTACTTCCTTTATTTCTACACCTTGAGGTAGTTTGTCTATTTCGAACGGCGAATTCATCGGCCGTCCAAACACAGCTTCGTAAGGGGTATACCCCGTGGATTCATGTATTCGGGTGTTGTATGCAGAAGAAATATACGGTACATATCTGTCCCAATCAGCGTGCGTTTTTGCAACATAATGGGATAACATTTTACAAACTGTACGGTGTACGCGTTCAACGCGACCGTTGGCTTTAGGATGGAAGGGAGTTGTACGCCATTTTTTGATTCTTAACAATTTACAAACTTGTACAAATAAAGCAGACATGAAATTGGTTCCTTGATCCGTTAAAATGGCATCAGGACTTCAAAAAGGTAGTATCACACGATTTACAAACTATCTCGCCACAGTTTCAGCTGTCATGTCGGGGAAGGGAACCAAAATTAGATAACGTGAAAAGTGATCAATAACAGGCAAAATGTACACTCCTGGAAATTGAAATAAGAACACCGTGAATTCATTGTCCCAGGAAGGGGAAACTTTATTGACACATTCCTGAGGTCAGATACTTCACATGATCACACTGACAGAACCACAGGCACATAGACACAGGCAACAGAGCATGCACAATGTCGGCACTAGTACAGTGTATATCCACCTTTCGCAGCAATGCAGGCTGCTATTCTCCCATGGAGACGATCGTAGAGATGCTGGATGTAGTCCTGTGGAACGGCTTGCCATGCCATTTCCACCTGGCGCCTCAGTTGGACCAGCGTTCGTGCTGGACGTGCAGACCGCGTGAGACGACGCTTCATCCAGTCCCAAACATGCTCAATGGGGGACAGATCCGGAGATCTTGCTGGCCAGGGTAGTTGACTTACACCTTCTAGAGCACGTTGGGTGGCACGGGATACATGCGGACGTGCATTGTCCTGTTGGAACAGCAAGTTCCCTTGCCGGTCTAGGAATGGTAGAACGATGGCTTCGATGACGGTTTGGATGTACCGTGCACTATTCAGTGTCCCCTCGACGATCACCAGTGGTGTACGGCCAGTGTAGGAGATCGCTCCCCACACCATGATGCCGGGTGTTGGCCCTGTGTGCCTCGGTCGTATGCAGTCCTGATTGTGGCGCTCACCTGCACGGCGCCAAACACGCATACGACCATCATTGGCACCAAGGCAGAAGCGACTCTCATCGCTGAAGACGACACGTCTCCATTCGTCCCTCCATTCACGCCTGTCGCGACACCACTGGAGGCGGGCTGCACGATGTTGGAGCGTGAGCGGAAGACGGCCTAACGGTGTGCGGGACCGTAGCCCAGCTTCATGGAGACGGTTGCGAATGGTCCTCGCCGATACCCCAGGAGCAACAGTGTCCCTAATTTGCTGGGAAGTGGCGGTGCGGTCCCCTACGGCACTGCGTAGGATCGTACGGTCTTGGCGTGCATCCGTGCGTCGCTGCGGTCCGGTCCCAGGTCGACGGGCACGTGCACCTTCCGCCGACCACTGGCGACAACATCGATGTACTGTGGAGACCTCACGCCCCACGTGTTGAGCAATTCGGCGGTACGTCCACCCGGCCTCCCGCATGCCCACTATACGCCCTCGCTCAAAGTCCGTCAACTGCACATACGGTTCACGTCCACGCTGTCGCGGCATGCTACCAGTGTTAAAGACTGCGATGGAGCTCCGTATGCCACGGCAAACTGGCTGACACTGACGGCGGCGGTGCACAAATGCTGCGCAGCTAGCGCCATTCGACGGCCAACACCGCGGTTCCTGGTGTGTCCGCTGTGCCGTGCGTGTGATCATTGCTTGTACAGCCCTCTCGCAGTGTCCAGAGCAAGTATGGTGGGTCTGACACACCGGTGTCAATGTGTTCTTTTTTCCATTTCCAGGAGTGTATTTGTTACCTTGTTGCGACTGTGGAAAAGGACCTTGGAAATCTAAAGCAAGAATTTCGAAGGGTGAAGATGCCTGAGGAAGTGTTTGCAGCGGCACTCGCGGATGCCTATTTTGTGCTCGTTGCGCACACGGCAGGCAAGATCTTACATACCTGTCCACGTCACGTTGTCGGTATTACCACCAATAACGTGTCGCAATTCGAGCGTTCGTAGCGCGTTTTCCGCTGTGACATGCTTGGATTGTATCATGGAATTGCCGTATTATACGTTGCTGCAAGCATTCCGGTATTACCAAACGATTTCCATGGGGAGTTCTTCGTTACAAAAGGTCGTCTATTACTTCAAATTCTGGCAAGGTGGCGTATCTTCTACATTGAACGTCCACCTGCTGTGCTTCTTTTAACTCTTCAATTGATACCTCATCTGATTGAATGACACGCACTTTTCTACTTAACGCATCAGCATTTTGATGCAACCGACCAGGCTTGTGCCGAACTTCAAAATCATATTCTGACAGTTTCATGGCCCAGCGCATAAGTTTGCTGCTAGAGTCTTTAAGATTCAATAACCACAGCAGAGCAGAGTGATCGGTAAGAACTGTAAACTTGCGACCATAAAGGTAACATCTAAAATAATTGATTCCAAAAAGAAGGGCAAGCAATTCCTTTTCTGTAGTAACTGTAATTAGTTTCTGCTTTATTCAGTTGACGAGAGTCATACGCAACGGGTTTTTCCTCACCATCTTGCACTTGGCTTAGGACACATCCTACAGCAAAATCAGATGCGTCACAAGATAAAATAAAAGGTTCAGCGAAGTCTGGGTAAACAAGTAGAGGTGAACTAGTTAAAATAGTTTTCACTGTTTGAAAGGCGGTCGAACATTCATCCGTCCAAACAAAAGGAGTATCCTTTTTCAACAATTTAGTAAGTGGTTTGGTAATAGTAGCATAATCTTTAACAAAACGACGGTAATAATTTGCAAGACCAAGGAAGGATTGTAATTCCTTTAAATTTGTTGGAATAGGAAAAGTGTCTACTGCTTCAGTTAATCGTGGATCTGGCTTGACTCCGCTGGAACTGATGACATGACCTAAATACTGCACTTGTGATTGAGCAAAAGGACATTTTTCTAATTTTAAGCTTAAATTAGCATTTTGCAAGCGCAACAGCACACTGCGTAGATGTTCAGCATGTTCAGCAATGGATTTTGAAAATATAATTATATCATCAAGATACACAAGGCACATAGTAGGTTTCAACCCACGTAATAGCAGATCTGCAAATCGCTGAAAGGTTGCTGGCGCGTTGCGAACCCCGAAAGGCATCCTTAAGAATTCATATAAGCCACCAGGAACTACAAAAGCTGTCTTAGCTCGATCTTGAGGAGCAATTGGAATTTGATGATACCCACTGCGCATGTCTAATGTTGTGAAGTACCGGCAATTGCCCAGACGATCGAATGTTTCATCGATCCGGGGTAATGGATAATGATCTGGAGTAGTAACTTTGTTTACTGCTCGCATGTCTACACAGAGGCGATAGGATTTTTCTCCGTCTATAGATTTCTTTGGAACGACTACAATTGGGCTAGACCACGCACTAGAGGGTTGTATTATTCCTGCTTCTAGTTGCTGTTGTATAGTTTCCTCTACCACTGACTGAAGATGGTAAGGAATTTGGTACCCTTTTTGAGCTATTGGCTTAGCATTTCCGGTTGGAATCTCATGTTGGATTAGATCTGTTGCTGGTAAATATTTCCTGTCTTCAAACAACCATGAATACTCATTCAATACTTCATTTATTAGCTTTTGTTCATGCAATGGGAGGTGACTAAGCTTAGCTTTAAACTTATCTGTCAGATGTGACGTGATTGTCAAAAGGTGTTGAGAGGTGGCAGCAGTCTTTTTCTTTTTCAGAGAGGGGGTTGTCATTGACAACTCATCTTCTGTGATAACCTGTAAGCTGGCTAATACTGTACCACGCGGTATTAAAGCTTGCTTGTGACTAAAATTGTCTAGACACACGGGTACGCAATTTTCTTTCTGTACTTGCTGCGCTTTGCACAGGCTACGTTTTACGTGGACCTGCATCTGGTCAAGAGTTTCATTCTGGCAGAGTGGATCTACCAAGAAATGAACCTCTTCGGATTCACGTATCCCAACAGGCACCCAAAGGATCTTTCCTGTGCCTTCTGGTATCTCCACGGGATTATAGGCTTTTAGCATAGTTACGGGAGACTCCGAAACTTGGGAAACGGATCCTTTTTTCCCAGCTCCGCTCGCCCGCAACGTGCAGTCACGTCCAAAACGGTGCACGTTGTCGCCGAAGTGGACGGTATTTAACCTATAGTCAATAACCCCCTGGAAATGACGCAGAAAGTCACTTCCCAGGATGATGTCGTAATCCGTGCGCCTGTTCCGTACAACCTCCATCGTAAAAGCACATTCTGTGGAGTCCAACATGAACTCAACGCAACAGCTGCCATCAGGTTTCACTATGCCGGGACCAATACCACTGATATGGTACCGCGGCGGTTGCAATGTTCTTTTATCTCTCTTCGATAAAAATGTCAAGCTGATCTGTGCGCCTGTGTCAATTAGCACGCGTATTGGTTTGCGGCCTCTAACACCATCGACAACCACGCTTGCCACCTGCGTGATTCCCTTGTAAGCTAGGGGGGTCACTATTTTTAACGGGGGCCGGGAGGGGTGGCACTTCCCGCCCCGCGGCCGTTTCCCGAATTCTGTGGTTGGTTTGCATTTCGCCTGGAATTTGCAGGCTGTTGTGTCCTACTATTTGGACAATGCACGCTTTGGTGACCCATGTTCCTGCACTGATGACAGTATGGCACGCGACATTGCTCTGCCACATGTCCTTGTCTATTACAGCGCCCACACTTAGTATCGTTCGAAAAGACTCGACGGGGCTCGCTTTGCCGCGCGGAGACGGCCACAAATCGGCTCGCCTCCTCTCTCAAGAGTGCTAATCGCACGGCTTCGTGTAAGGTGCGGGGGGAAGCTACCTTGATTTCGCCCCGTATTTGCGTTGGCGGATAAGGCGGCGGGCCCGCGCACGCAGCCGTTTGAAGGCGATGAGGTGTTCTATGGAGGGATGTCGCTTGTGACGCTGGGGCGCCCGCCGGCGATCTTTTATCGCTTCAGCGATCTCAGGCGACCACCAAGGCACAGTCCTCCTCCGAGGGGACCCAGAAGAACGGGGAATGGCAGATTCTGCGGCAGTAACGATGCTGGTGGTGGCCGAGTGAACCACCGCATCAGTGTCGTCATTACAGAGAGGCTCAATAACGGCAATGGAGGAGAACAAGTCCCAGTCAGCCTTATTCATAGCCCATCTGCTGGGGCGCCCAGAAGAGTGACGCCGTGGCAGTGACAGAAAGATCGGAAAGTGGTCACTACCACACAGGTCGTCATGCACACTCCATTGCACAGGCGGTAAGAGGCCAGGGTTGCAGATCGAAAGGTCGATGGCGGAGTATGTGCCATGCACCACACTGAAGTGTGTGAAGGCACCATCATTTAAAATCGAAAGATCGAGCTGTGCCAATAAATGCTCAACGGTGGCGCCTCGACCTGTTGCCACTGACCCACCCCACAGAGGGTTATGGGCGTTGAAGTCGCCCAGTAACAAGAAAGGTGGCGGCAATTGGGCTACCAGCGCAGCCAGACCATGCTGTGGGACATCACCAGCCGGTTGAAGGTAAAGACTGCAGACGGTAACAGCCTGTGGCGTCCACACCCGAACAGCGACAGCCTCTAAAGCTGTGTGGAGAGGGACACACTCGCTGTGAAGAGAGTTAAGGACATAGATGCAGACGCCACCAGACACCCTTTCATAAGCTGCCCGGTTCTTATAATAACCCGATAGCACGGAGGGGTTCGCATTGCTGGAAACCAAGTTGCCTGAAGAGCAATGCAGAAGAAAAGGTGAAGACTGATAAGTTGTCAGAGCTCAGCTAGATGGTGGAAGAAACCGCTGCAGTTCCACTGGAGTATAGTATCGGCCATGGCTGAGAAAGCAGTGAAGGGACTGGGAAGGCAGATTATGCCGCTGGGTCACCTGCTGCCTCCGATTGAGCACCTGTGCTAGTGCTATCCATGGCGTCTGAGGGACCGGCGAGATCGAGGTCCTCAGGGGACGCCAGAATCTCCATCTCGTCTTCAGACACAGTGGTTGTAGGAAGTGGTGGGACAGGTGCCACAGCAATGCCAGGATTCTTGGAGACTTTCTTCTTTTTATGCTTCTTTCGCGGAGCCTTCGGTGGTTCAGGCTGGGAGAGCTTCACAGGGTCAGTCTCAGGGACGGACGACGACCGTGAGGCCCTACGACCAGCGACCGGTAGTTGTTTGAGCCATTTTGCTTTTGAACCGGTCGGAACTTGCGAAGGAAAGTCCCCAAGGGACCTCTTCCTGGCGAGAGGAGCCGAAGAAGTCTTACTCTTCTCCGGCTGGGAAGGGGGAACTGAAGTCCCCGATGGTTGGGAGAGGGGGGGTGTTTCTCCTGAAGTAGATGGAGCAGGTGCAACAGGGAGTGAAGTGCCCCCCACCAGCTGACTGTAGCAGGAGTGACTGCGGCGGCATAAGAAGACGTCATGCGCACAGGATGAAGCCAGTCAAATTTCCGTTTAGCCTCTGTGTAGGTCAGTCGGTCGAGGGTCTTGATTTCCATTATTTTCCTTTCTTTCTGCAGAATCGGTCAGTCCGGCGAGCAAGGGGGGGGTGTTGCTCTCCGCAGTTGACACAGATGGGTGGCAGGGCACATGGAGTATCAGGATGGGATGGACGACCATGACACATGAGGCTGGAAGCACAGCGTAAAGACATATGGCCGAACTTCCAACACTTGAAGCACCGCATCGGGGAAGGGATATAGGGCTTGACATCACAACGGTACACCATCACCTTGACCTTCTCAGGTAACGTGTCACCCTCGAAGGCCAAGATGAAGGCACCGGTGGCAACTTGATGATCCCTCGGACCCTTGTGGACGCGCCAGACGAAATGGACCCCTCGTCGGTCTAAGTTGGCGCGCAGCTCGTCATCGGACTGTACAAGAAGATCCCTGTGGAAGATAGTGCCCTGGACCATATTTAAGCTTTTATGGGGCGTGATATTAACTGAAACATCCCCTAGCTGCTTACAAGCGAGCAAGGGGATGCTGTTTTTATCAAGACTGAACCGGACCGCATTTTGGACAAGCCCTCCACCTCCCCGAACTTGTCCTCTAAATGCTCTACAAAGAACTGAGGCTTCTCGGATATGAAGGATTCCCCATCAGCTCTGGTACAGACGAGATACCTGGGGGAATACGTCTAACTTTCATTCATTGCATTTCGTTCCTCCCATGGTGTGACCAGGGAGGGGAACGATTTTGGGTCATAAACGTTAGCTCTAAAATGAGCTCTCGAACGCTTAGACACTGCTGGTGGCTGGCCACCAGTAAGATATGATGTGCCACACTTCATTGCGTGTCATCCACCCTGATGCCACTTACTCCGACCAGGGGCTGTCTCCATGGGCGCCACCCAGCCACAGCAAGGGCCACCTGGCAGGATGGCCATTGCCAGGACTCCTGATGCCCCAGGGAGATGGGCATCTACTCCTTGGCATACATGGGGAGTAAACGGCGCAGGCATCAGTAGAGTGTTGTCAGGGGGCTACAACCAACAGGGTACATGGCGGCCCCACCACGATGGACGGGCTACCGTGCTGGATGTTAGGTGACATGTAGTCCATGATCGTCTTCAGTGCAGAAAGTGGCACTGCACAACACATGGCGGAAAGTGCACTGGAACGTATCCATGCCCAAGAGATGGAGAGCAGGCAGGACTGCAATGAAACGACGAATAAGCTGGCGAAAAGTCTGACCGCAAGATGGACACAATGCACCAAGTAAGGCGCCCTTCCGCAGTCGGCTCGCTCTTCGGAAAAATTTTGAGAGATGGATGTCAAACCCAACAGGGGACCATCACATAAGGCCGAAAAGTTTGAGACTCCTTTTAGTCGCCTCTTACGACAGGCAGGAATACCGCAGGCCTATTCTTACCCCCAAACCCGTAGGGGGGAAGTAATTTAGTGACGAAGTGTAGAAGACACGAGCGATCACGGAAATCGACACTGCTACCATTTGGATACAGTCTCCTGCCGTGTGTTTGGGAAGTGAGAGACACCCGTTTGTTTATTCAAACAAATACACCCATGACGTAATAAGATTGAAGCACCCGCTGAAATAAGCACTAGATTGTTGACTATTAGCACCCCTAACGTGACGTCATCACCCAACTGCAGTTATGCGTTATCTTGTTGGAAATATAGTTAACAAACGACTTCCACCCGAATGAATAAAAGATTTATTGTACAATGTCACAGTAGTTCGCACCCCCTTTTTCGTAGCTCCACCCTGTTACTTCACGGATTTTGGGAATTTTGTCGTAGTTAACCCCCACAAGACGTAATCGCCCTATGGAGACAGAGCACGGTGCCTTCCTCGCCCATGCATTGCACTGTGTTTCTACCATCGCTTTGAGTCGCTCGTTTATTCGTTCCAGCCTCAATCATTACGTTGTACCTCCCTCCTCCACGGCCGTGTGCCTTACACGTTGCAGTTAGCGCCCGCAGAGTACCCAGCTGATCGGTTTATTCCTTCAGTTTCCGCTTTCATAAACCGATCGCCTACCTATCTCTTTCATCTATGCGTCTTTTCCTCCCCCCAGAGGGAGGGGGAAGGATTCCTTTTATGTTCCGATATGGTAACTGCAGTCAGAATTTCTCTGTTGTCGTCTACCCCAATCATCATGGTACCATTCGCACTCAACCTACAGACCTTCTGGGATCCTCTAGCAGCACTCATCCTGCACCCTGCCTGCCCTTAGGCTATCCACCTATTCCAATCGCAGGCCCTAGTACGGAAACTTGTCTGTACCATCTAGTTACGGACTTGCTCAGTGATGATACAACTGCAGCTGTTTTTCAGCACTGCTTCCCTCTACTTTCCCTTGGCATAGCAGTCAATCAGAGCTGTTGTTCAACCAAGAACACGAACATACGTACACACACACTAGCAGCCCAGGATATTGGACACTGTCCTCCCACATAAAGACTTCCTACTGTCAAGGCTATGTAACTTTCTTAGTCCCGGGAAATGAGATGCCCCACCTCTGAACCAGCTAGCACGTGATTTGTGATTGCTTTTCCTGTATGGCTCACAAGCCGCCCAAGAAGTTTTGTCGAAAATTCCAACACCTATCTTCGTATTACCTGCACTCATGAGCAAATTTTCTACACAATGATTACGTCACAACTGACTCACATTTGTGCCCCAAAGACTTCCCATTCATCTTGTTCTTTAAGGACACCACACACCCTCAAGGTGTTACGTAGTCGATTCACTACCGAATAACTAAGACCAGACCTATTTTGACCCACGGTAAACTCATTTTAGTATAGGCCAATTTTCGTTGGCTCGGTTCATTACTCTCCCGCTAGGCCGGCGGTAGGCGACCGATTCTGCTGTGAAAGTCCCTGTGGACGCCGCGCCCTACTGCTGTATCAGTCGCTGCAGGTATTTTTTTGCCCTCCCCTTTTTCTCTTACCCTCCTGCCGGGTCAACATCTCTATTCTGTTTTTCTTCCTGTCAAGGAAGAGTAGCTTAGCCATGTTTCCTGGCAGGACCACAAGAGCTATTACAACACTGTATAATAGACACGCTTTTCCAGCCAATGTGTAGAGGTATCACCCCTCTCTTGATTGCAGTGGCCCAATAGCTACTTTCTGAGGTATTACCATTGGGAAAAACCTATGTCTTGGCTAAACACTCGAGCAAGTGCCCAATCACCCAGTAGACGTGTGTGTCTAATCCCATATCTGTACTGGATTTACCACTGCTGAGTCAATTTTACTCTGAAACCTGTTACCTGAACTCGTTTGTGATTACACACTGTTTCTTATTCTTCAACATGAACATCCTTCCAGTTCACAGTGGGTGGGCCGCTCGGCATAAAAGGCCAATATGTGGGCTACCCTGGCGTTGCGAACACGGATGGCTGTGCACGAATATACCCGGGAAAAGCCCTGCATTAAGAGAAAACATGATTTCTCCCATTGGTCAAATCCCAAAACCTCGACTGAGCTAGCGTATAATACCTCCACCAGAGGACATCCCATCATCCTACACCTCGCCCCATCATTCTCCACCCATCTCAAAATTTAAAAAATTAAAAAATTGGTAGGGAAAAGACTCATTATGTGCAGGAGAGGAAGGCTCTCACAATACGAAATTCAAACCAAAGTCGAATATATATTGATACATATTTTTTTATTTAATCAATTTGTGGGAGAAAGGGTTCCCCCACTTGGGGAGACATCACGACTGGACCCTCACCCTTGGTCCCCATGACATAATAACGGTAATCACCAGGAAATGGAAAGAAGTGCGATATAGTAGCCAACGTTTGGGGTCTCCCGTGTATGTGTCTACAGTCAAGGCGTCGCCACGTAGGTCAAAACTGCCCAATCTCCTAATTACAGACCATGTTACTACATCCCACCGACCATGAACTGCATATCGGCACCTTTGATCTCGTGGCCCACAGGCGAAGCATCAATGACGGCGTTCTGTAGATCGGCAAATTCCAGACTCGCTTTCTGTCTGTCTCTTGCGCTGTTTGGCTGTGGCAGCCCACGTCTCCAAACACGGTGGAGGTTTTCATCTCTCGTCAGAGTAGCATGTTCCTATTGGCTAATGCTGGAGACAAATGGAAAACTGACTCAATTTCGATATCAAAAATTGAGTGAAATAATCCATTTCCGCTACCCTGTCAAATTAATTGTTTAACAATTTACAGAAGTGAAACAGATCGCTAAAAACAGTCACTTCCAACTTACGAAGATCTTCATTTGTAATAAAACATATTTTCAGTGTTTGAGTATCACACACAAACATTATGCAAATCAAGTAATGAAACTACTGTGTCAAATAGAAGGTAGCGCTAAATACACTACTGGACATTAAAATTGCTACACCAAGAAGAAATACAGATGATAAACGGGTATTCATTGGACAACATGTTATACTAGAACTGACATGTGATTACATTTTCACGCAATTTGGGTGCATAGATCCTGAGAGATTAGTACCCAGAACAACCACCTCTGGCCGTAATAACGGCCTTCATACGCCTCGCCATTGAGTCAAACAGAGCTTGGATGGCGTGTACAGGTACAGCTGCCCATACAGCTCCAACACGACACCACAGTTCATCAAGAGTAGTGACTGCCGTATAGTGACGAGCCAGTCGCTCGGCCGCCATTGACCAGACCTTTCAATTGGTGAGAGATCTGGAGAATGTGCTGGCCAGGGCAGCAGTCGAACATTTTCTGTATCCAGAAAGGTACGTACAGGACCTGCAACATGCAGTTGTGCATTAATCTGTTGAAATGTAGGGTTTCGCAGGGATCGAATGAAGGATAGAGCCACGGGCCGTAACACATATGAAATGTAACGTCCACTGTTCAAAGTGCCGTCAATGCGAACAAGAGGTGACCGAGAGGTGTAACCAATGGCACTCCATAACATCTCCCCGGGTGATACGCCAGTATGGCGATGACGTATACACGCTTCCAATGTGCGTTCACCGCGATGTTGCCAAACACGGTTGCGACCATCATTATGCTGTAAACAGAACCTCGATTCATCCGAGAAAATGACGTTTTGCCATTCGTGCACCCAGGTTCGTCGTTGACTGCACCATCGGAGGCGCTCCTGTCTGTGGGCCAGCATCAGGGGTAGCCGCAGCCATGGTCTCCGAGCTGATAGTCCTTGCTGCTGCAAACGTCGTCGAACTGTTCGTGCAGATGGTTGTTGTCTTGTAAACGTCCCCATCTGTTGACTCAGGGATCGAGACGTGGCTGCACGATCCGTTACAGCCATGCGGATAAGATGCCTGTCGTCGACTGCTAGTGATACGAGGCCGTTGGGATCCAGCACGGCGTTCCGTATTACCCTCCTGAATGCACCGATTCCATATTCTGCTAACAGTCATTGGATCTCGACCAACGCGAGCAGCAATGTTGCGATGCGATAAACCGCAATCGCGATAGGCTCAAATGCGACCTTTATCAAAGTCGGAAACGTGATGGTACGCATTTCTCCTCCTTACACGAGGCATCACAACATTGTTTCACCAGGCAACGCCGGTCAACTGCTTTTTGTGTATGAGAAATCGATTCGAAACTTTCCTCATGTCAGCACGTTGTAGGTGTCGCCTCCGGCGCCAACCTTGTGTGAATGCTCTGAAAAACTAATCATTTGCATATCACAGCATCTTCTTCCTGTCGGTTAAATTTTGCTTCTGTAGCACGTCATCTCCGTGGTGTATCAATTTTGATGGCCAGTAGTGTATATATGAGGTCTTGTATGCACTTATGTTTGGGAGCATGAACACCCTCCTCCACAATAACGTTTCTGCTAAACATATCTAGGGAAAAAAGTTCTCACGATCACACAAACTCGCGATCACGAAGGGCGTGGTCTGTCGACTCCAGGGCCGGCTCGTCCGTGCCAGCTGGGAAAGAGGGACCCACGCTCGTGCTGGCCATGCCCTCCTGTACTGAAGGCAATAGAACTACCACAAACAATAAACTGACCAATCAGGAATTTCACGTCGAGATTGAAATTTTAAAAGTACTATTGATTACCTAAATTGGTTATCTCTGCTGTATCCGGAAGGAGGGAGGGTGATTGTGCTGCATGATAGAACAGAGACAACAGCAAATATCACTGCAAGACAGAGTCCACCGCGACGCATTGAGAAGCAGTAAACACGACACACTCAAACCGTGATCCAGTATGTACCAATAAGATGTCATGGCTGGATGTCAGTTAAGTCCCATAGTGCTTAGAGAGCTGGGTGTCAGACATGGGCATCTATTGGGAATCTTATGTCGCGATTAGGGTTTTAAAATGCTATAGAATTTCTGTAGCAGTCTCGCAGTTCCGCACTGAGCGCCTAGAAGCGCTCGGCTACCGCGGCCGGCTATTGATTGCAGGAGTTAATAAACAATTTGTCCAGCAGATTATAATTTTTTTAGATTGTTCAGACAGAAGATTAAAAGAAACACTTGGTTCTACAGTAACTAAAGAAAGTGGAATTACAGACCGGAAACAGCAATTTATAATTATACTAAAGTAGAGTTCCAAAAAGAACAGTAATTCGATCCATTAACTGACTGTTTAGAATTAACAACGAGTAACAGCAAATGTTTCGAGAGAGCTCCTTTATATTCTGTTCCACTAGCAATAATGTGGCGAAAATTAAAATATTCATTACAAAATAGTTGCTGCCTTTGCTGCAAAATTCTATTGTAGTATCTCTATTGGGGTAACAAAAATATGAAAACATTAACTGGAATACAAATAAAAATTTGAACAAATGATAAAGAAGAAAGATAAAAATTACTTGAATATGTTTTATCTGCATTTAGTTTTAACTGCTTACCCATTAATTGGACAGAAATCTTTGAAGAGACAGAGACTGTGATTTTCGTAAGACGAACCTGCTTCATAAAATGTGGAGGCATATATTCTTCTAAATCGAATAGTTTAATTTCTACAATACCCAAAGAAATAAATGTTGAATAATTGGGATTATTAAAAATACCTAATTTTATTCTATTTGTGACTAGAAATGTAATAAGTATTACCAACAAACTCTAATCATATCCTCTTAAAAAATTAACCCAATGTGGTATATTTAGAATCTACTAAAAGCGAGAACAAGACTTAGGAAACTTAAACCTACAAGGAAGAAAACTGTAATATCTGGATAATACACAATGTATAAAGGCAGAACACAAAAATATTTTTGAGAAGGGGGATGAAAAGAGAGAGATGGAAGAAGAAATAAAAAGTTATTTTAATAGGCAATGGACACATTGTTCAGCAAGTGGAGTATATAAAATTTATGCTTTAGCTGTGAATGATAAAAAAAGAATACACAAATATCGATGTTTTAGGCGAAAAAATGAAAAAAAACTGTGTACATTGTTAAAGGTCTCAGTAAAATTAAATTTATAGAAATGGAGAAAAATAAAAGCGTTCTTTGAAAGGAAGAAATTATTTGTATGCCATATAATAATTTGAAATTTTTTATTGTCTTAAAGAAGAACCATTTCTGGAAATAAAAACAGATGGTTTTTCTACTTACAATGGATAGTCGTTCTGCAGAATAGGTTACTTAAAAGCAGTAACTATTTTCGTAAACAAAGAGCTTCTATTGCATTAAGAAGTAGATAAAGCAACGATCGAAAATATAAAAACTGAATAAATACTAGGAACTATAAAAATAAAAAGGTGCAAAAGACTAGAACATCTACAAGAAGGATCAGGTCTAATTATATGCAATATTTATAGTGAAAATGATCGACAAAAAGACTGATATATCTTCATCATCATATCATCATCATCATCATTTAAGACTGATTATGCCTTTCAGCGTTCAGTCTGGAGCATAGCCCCCCTTATACAGTTCCTCCATGATCCCCTATTTAGTGCTAACATTGGTGCCTCATCTGATGTTACGCCTATTACTTCAAAATCATTCTTAACCGAATCCAGGTACCTTCTCCTCGGTCTGCCCCGACTCCTCCTACCCTCTACTGCTGAATCCATGAGTCTCTTGGGTAACCTTGCTTCTCCCATGCGTGTAACATGACCCCACCATCTAAGCCTGTTCGCCCTGACTGCTACATCTATAGAGTTCATTCCCAGTTTTTCTTTGATTTCCTCATTGTGGACACCCTCCTGCCATTGTTCCCATCTACTAGTACCTGCAATCATCCTAGCTACTTTCATATCCGTAACCTCAACCTTGTTGATAAGGTAACCTGTATCCACCCAGCTTTCACTCCCATACAACAAAGTTGGTCGAAAGATTGAACGGTGCACAGATAACTTAGTCTTGGTACTGACTTCCTTCTTGCAGAAGAGAGTAGATCGTAGCTGAGCGCTCACTGCATTAGCTTTGCTACACCTCGCTTCCAGTTCTTTCACTATGTTGCCATCCTGTGAGAATGTGCATCCTAAGTACTTGAAACCGTCCACCTGCTCTAACTTTGTTCCTCCTATTTGGCACTCAATCCGTTTATATTTCTTTCCCACTGACATTACTTTCGTTTTGGAGATGCTAATCTTCATACCATAGTCCTTACATTTCTGATCTAGCTCTGAAATATTACTTTGCAAACTTTCAATCGAATCTGCCATCACAACTAAGTCATTCGCATATGCAAGACTGCTTATTTTGTGTTCACATATCTTAATCTCACCCAGCCAGTCTATTGTTTTCAACATATGATCCATAAATAATATGAACAACAGTGGAAACAGGTTGCAGCCTTGTCTTACCCCTGAAACTACTCTGAACCATGAACTCAATTTATCGTCAACTCTAACTGCTGCCTGACTATCCATGTAAAGACCTTTAATTGCTTGCAAAAGTTTGCCTCCTATTCCATAATCTTGTAGAACAGACAATAACTTCCTCCTAGGAACCCGGTCGTATGCCTTTTCTAGATCTATAAAGCATAGATACAATTCCCTGTTCCACTCATAACACTTCTCAATTATTTGCCGCAAGCTAAAGATCTGGTCCTGACAACCTCTAAGAGGCCTAAACCCACACTGATTTTCATCCAATTGGCCCTCAACTAATACTCGCACTTTCCTTTCAACAATACCTGAGAAGATTTTACCCACAACGCTGATTAAAGAGATACCTCTGTAGTTGTTACAATCTTTTCTGTTTCCATGTTTAACGATTGGTGTGATTACTGCTTTTGTCCAGTCTGATGGAACCTGTCCCGACTCCCAGGCCATTTCAATTATCCTGTGTAGCCATTTAAGACCTGACATTCCACTGTATTTGATGAGTTCCGATTTAATTTCATCCACCCTAGCCGCTTTATTGCACTGCAATCTATTGACCATTTTTTCCACTTCCTCAAATGTGATCCTATTTCCATCATCATTCCTATCCCATTCTACCTCGAAATCTGAAACATTACTGATCACATTTTCACCTACATTGAGCAACTCTTCAAAATATTCCCTCCATCTGCCCAAGGCATCCACAGGATTCACCAGCAGTTTTCCTGACGTGTCCAAAATACTTGTCATTTCCTTCTTACCACCCTTTCGAAGACTGCTAATTACACTCCAGAATGGTTTTCCAGCAGCTTGACCCATAGTCTCCAACCTGTTTCCAAAGTCTTCCCACGATTTCTTCTTGGATGCTGCAATTATCTGTTTGGCTTTGTTTCTTTCTTCAACATAACTTTCTCTCTCTACCTGAGTTCTGGTATGTAGCCATTTTTGATACGCCTTCTTTTTCCTTTTACAGGCTGCCTTGACTGTATCATTCCACCAAGCTATTTGCTTCATCCTACTTTTACACACTACTGTTCCAAGACATTCTTTAGCCACTTCTAGTACTGTGTCCCTGTACCTTGTCCATTCCTTTTCCAATGACTGTAATTGACTACATTCAACTAACTGGTACCTTTCTGAGATCGCTGTTATGTACTTGTGCCTGATTTCCTTATCCTGAAGTTTCTCCACTCTTATCCTCCTACATATGGACCTGACCTCCTGCACTTTCGGCCTCACAATCCCAATTTCACTGCAGATTAAATAATGATCAGTGTCATCAAAGAATCCCCTGAATACACGTGTGTCCCTCACAGCCTTCCTGAATTCCTGATCTGTTATTATATAGTCAATGACAGATCTGGTTCCCCTGCCTTCCCAAGTATACCGGTGAATATTCTTATGCTTAAAAAAGGAGTTTGTGATTACTAAGCCCATACTGGCACAGAAATCCAAGAGTTGTTTCCCATTCCTGTTGGCCTCCATATCCTCTCCAAATTTACCCATAACCTTTTCATATCCTTCTGTTCGATTTTCAATCCTGGCATTAAAATCACCCATGAGCAGAACACTGTCCTTGTCCTTTACTCTAACAACTACATCACTGAGTGCCTCATAAAAACTATCCATCTTATCTTGATCTGTCCCTTCACAATGCGGATATACTGACACACTCCTAATTTTCTTGCTACACAGTGTCAAATCTATCCACATCAGTCGTTCGTTTACATACCTTACTGCAATTACGCTGGGTTCCATTTCTTTCCTGATGTAAAGCTCTACACCCCATTGTGCTATTCCTGCTTTGACTCCTGACAGGTAGACCTTGTATTCTCCCACTTCCTCTTCTTTCTCACCCCCTTACCCAAATGTCACTAACAGCTAAAACGTCCAGCCCCCTCTTACTTGCAGCCTCTGCCAGCTCTACCTTCTTCCCAGAGTAGCCCCCATTGATATTAATAGCTCCCCATCTCATTACCATTTGTTTGCCAAGTCGTATCTTAGGAGTCCCTGGTTTGTCAGTTAGAGGTGGGACTCCATCACCTCCAAAGGTCCGAGGCATTTTGCTCTGATTGTTGCCAGCATCATATTTAAAGTACCAGGGAAGCAGGTTGCTAGCCTTACTTGCCCCGAGTCCCATTGGGTTTTACCCCTAACGGCTGAGGGACTAACCGGTGGATTTGGTAGTCTTTGCCGTATGAGCACAAAGGTGACCACGACTCAGAATATGTCCGAGATGCCCAGCCTTATTCCAAAGTAACTGGTATCCCGACTGTCGGGACCACTTACTTGGCCACTCATCTTCAAATTCGAAAATATGCAGGATTGTTTCTGTTCCAGCTAGTGGTTTGAGGAAAAGAGTCGAATAAAAAAATAGATCTAAATTAACAGATTCAGATCAAATTATATAGAATTAAAACAATACCAAATGACCCCAAAGGAAGGCTTTTGTTTGTTGTTTCATTTTTAAGTGCAATTGTATCTATTTTAATTGTTTCGAAACTTCCTAGAATAACTATATTATTCTCTTTAAGAAATCTAACATTGATTTCAGATATTCTTTATTTAGTCCAGCCAAACCTGATATATATTTATGAATACAATAATCTCCAAAACTTTAACAAGAACATATTAAATTTACATCTATGCACAACAAATATGGTAAACACTATTCCTTAAATAACTAAATAATAACAGAGTCTAATACTTTTCTATAATTTCCTTGGTTATATAAACACATACATCTGTCTCCCAAGGTGCAGTATATTTAGGATTTGTTTAATCTAATTAAAATAACTTACACAACAAGTATGCAGTAGTAAATCTGAATCAACCAGTACCAATTCGTCCTGGAAGGGTTACTGTGTGGTGCGCGTTTACGGCATCAGTAGGGCCATTTTTTTTCGAAGAGACAGGTTCTTCCGGTCCTGCTATCTGTACCGTCACTGGTAAGTGCCATGAGTGTCTTTTGCGCAACCACGTCATTGCAGCTCTCCAACAGCGTGGATGTGTGTATGGGGTCATTTTTATGCAAGATGAGACACCTCCGCACATTGCAAATCCAGTTAAGCAGCTGCCGAAGCGCCATTTCCAAGACGCTAGAATTATCAGCCCCCATCTCCCTACAGCCTGGCTGTCCCGATCACCTGATCTTAACCCAGTGGTCTACAGTGGTCTGAAAGTTTAACGTTAATTATAATCACCTTGTATAATCCTTGCGATTTTCTTTTCAGTCATTTTGTTTGGTTAAATTTACTGAATAAACTGGATCAGGATTTGGGAGGGGAGACTAGGAATTGGCATTAGTAGGTGGAAACGGCCAGTAGCCCTAGTCCGGGCAGTACCAGCCACTTGCATCTACTCAGCCTGTGAGAAAGGGGCGGGATGAGGTTCATACGAGTGGTGGTTCCTGATCTGTGAACAAAAGCTATTCTGTCTCACGGAAACGTATTATATTCGAACTCAGAATAGATCCAAGAATTCTGCAGTAAACCGCGGTTAAGGATATTCGTCGGCGATTTTCAGGGTCTGTTCATTTACCCTCCTTACACACGAGAGCCACTCACGCTTTTTTCCTCTCGACTGATACTTCGCACAGTGCGAGAGATTCGCTATAAATTAAAGCTAACTAATTGGCCGATGCCCTACATATTAGAATTCCACCCACAAGTGACGATTCATATTTTTTGAAGTCTTTGAATTGTTTCTCAACGATAGGGATGCCTGTCGCAAGAGCCTGTGTGATAGGCAAACGGTGGTATATCTGCTTGATCCTACGCATAAATTACTTTTTTGAACACTATCCGACAGTTATGTGTGGTACGTGGCTCACTTTATCTCGTAACATCCTTACGCTTCCAATCTGAGACAGCATGTGGTTTAGAGACTACTAACTTCAGTGATATTGATTGGTTAAAAACAAGTGACAATCTGAATATTCACTTTTTTCCTTCAGTTTTTTACAAGTATCTCTCATTAAAGAAGACTGATATTCAAAAATTGTTGGTTAACATTGTAATAGTAAAGTCCTCCTCCTCATACAGGTTGTATGCGTTGTTCGCTGAGAAGAGGTCAATATTTTTTAATAAAAGATTAATTTTTGTTCGTGAGGAGCTCTTGCTTTTCCCATAAAGAGCTTTCACTTTTATTTTCAAGAAGAGTTGTAGTTCCTTATTTCCTTGAAGAAGAGTTCTTTTTCCACACAGGAAAATATTTTCCAAAGAGTTTTATTGATCTTTGATGCCTACAACAGTTTGTAATATTCCTTGGCATGAAGAACGTCTTTATTTGTGTTGCATGAAGAAGTTCACCTCCTCCAAAAGGAAAAGTTTTATTTTTCTGAAGACTTACTGCAGCAGGTTGGAAGACGTTTCAGGACAAACTGCATGGTAAAAATTTGCATACAGCGTGCAAGCTCGAGTCCCTGGAGGCAGTTTTACTGGCGAATGGCAGACGGGGTTGAAGGGGAGGAATGGGGCCAAAGAATTCTGTCAATCAGTCGTCAGTTGTTACACGACTGGAAATGTTTCTTAATGTGAAAAATGCCAAATGTATCCTATAACTGGCCGTGACAAATTCGGAGTGCCTCGATCTTTCGATGCAGCAGATGAGTTCCGCAAGTAAGGACGAAACTTCAGTAAAAAGTGCAAGTGGCTGTCTCCTAGGCTACCTCAGACGGCACCTCACATTTTTTTAATTCACCAATTATGGCAGTACTTTATATGTAAATAGAAATTTTTATTCATCCCCGAACGCAGTGCCCCTTCGATGCAGCTGTTTGGTTATAAAACTACCCTAACAAAAGAGTACTGAACTTCTCTGAGAGTCACGTGAGAGGCCGTCAAGCGCTGCGTGCTGCTCACGTGACCACAGCGTCCGACGCCAGTAGGGGCACTCGGTGGAAGGAACACCGGCTTAGTACGGATCGCACGGTGGCTGTGAAGGCGCCGACCAAAGGTGGCGTACGAGTGCGTCCACAGTACTGAGAGAATTAACGTTTGGGAGCAGATGGGCGCTCGTACTACAAGTAAAATTATGTATCAAGCACAGAAGCAATGCCAGTGTTCGACATAATCTCTAATGTGATTAAGCAAGGTAGTGCAATCGACAATAGTCCTGTATGTTAACGTTAGGTTAGGTTAGGTTAGGTTAGGTTAGGTTAGGCGTAACAGTATGACCACCCGGTTAACAGCTTGTTTGTCCGTCTTTGGAACGACGAAATGCATAACTGATTCTGCTTATCAGGCATTCGACGGTTTTCTGGTAGGTTTGTGGAGGTATGTCGCATTAGATGTCTACGAACAGGTCATACAATTCGCGTAAATAATGGGCCACTCATTTGCATATGCGGCGATGGCGCGGCATAGAGACTCAGATTTGCCACCCAGGATATACATCAGGGCAATCTGGTCACCACTCTAGCACCGTTCTGGCTCCGCGAGATGGACAATTATACTGCTGAAAGATGACATCGCTGTCGGGGAAGGTGTCAACTTTGAATGGATGCAGGTGGTTTGACGCTGTCAGCGTGTCTTCTATCACTACCAAAAGCCCCATATAAGCGCCGGAGAACGTCTCCCATAGCATAACACTGCGGTCGCAGGTTTGTATGCTGCCTCGGGCATGGATGTGTGTGATGTCCTTAGGTTAGTTAGGTTTAAGTAGTTCTAAGTTCTAGGGGACTGATGACCACAGATGTTAAGTCCCGTAGTGCTCAGAGCCATTTGAACCGTTTGAACCACAACACTGCTCCCAGCAGCCTGCGTCCGCGGCGCGCTGCTCGCTTCGAGCCGCCGTCCACCTCGATGACGGCGTTTGTGGGGACGACCGACGACCTGGTGTAACAAAAATGTGATTCACCCGGCGAGCCGATACGTTTCCATTGATCTGCGCTCGAATCCCGATGGTCCCGTGTCCACTGCAGTCGCAGCTGACTATGTCTTGTATTGGTACTTGAATTACGTAACCATTACGACACCTCACCTCAACCTCTCGATACCAGCAATATTCTACTGTGTTTCTGTAATGTAGTTAACATATTTCTGAGACAACATTCAGATTTGATTTCATTAATGTAGAGGTACTTTGATACATGGACATGTTCATATTGCAATGATATTATTCCTATGTAAATTCTTTTTGTCACTATGATCTTCGTCGTACTTGTAACTCTGATTTTTGGACGCATAAGCGGTTATTAGTCAAGTCTTGGTCGTCATGTTAAAAAGACGGAAATTGTAGTCAGTTTATAAAATGTGAACTTTAACAATGAGGAAGATATTTTCAAATATGTTTTACATTTGGAAGTATGTTTTGTGAGTTACGTGATATTGCAACAAAAGTAATAAAAAAGAAGTGTAACTTAAATTCGGAGTGCTGATTAATTTTTTACATCACCATTGTGCTAACTTGCAAAAGTTTAATCTTCAAGAATAGTTTATGAAACACATCTATAAAACTTTTGAATATCGCAGAATAACACCTAGGCCTCTTTGCATCCGAGCTTGGAATCATCACTACCTATATTTTCCCACGCCCGGGTTCCCGGGTTCGATTCCCGGCGGGGTCAGGGATTTTCTCTGCCTCGTGATGGCTGGGTGTTGTGTGCTGTCCTCAGGTTAGTTAGGTTTAAGTAGTTCTAAGTTCTAGGGGACTTATGACCACAGCAGTTGAGTCCCATAGTGCTCAGAGCCATTTGAACCATTTGAACTACCTATATTTTCGACGATTGAGCCATGAGTTCACAACGAGACCAGCGTGGGAAACACGAAAAGATGAGTGCCTAGTTTATCCATTATTTCATAAAATGACTTTGTCAACTGTGCTCTAATGACACCTGCCACATAATATAACTTTGTTGTTGCCCGAAAAAGCAATATTTAGTAGCGTGAGCAATACTACAACCATAATTAATTTTTGACCTTTGTTGTGGTAGGGTTGTTAGAGTCTTTGGATCAAGATCTGAACACGTGGGGGTGGTCGGCTGCGCAGCTCCATGTTCAACAGTGTACGATGAAGAGTGTGCCCTGACACACTTGTGCGTGCGCCAGCACGCGCCGCAGGTCACACTCTGCCCCACTTTACAGAGCAGACAAGCCACCGAGCCACACGACCTGTGAACAGTCGTGGACGTCCAACGACTTAGCCGCTAGTGGTAGTTTCGCTGTTCTTCTCTCGTCCTGTACATGCTCCTGACACTAGAACGTGAGAATTCGACCAGCTTCGCCGTTTTCGAAATACTCCATCACAGGCTCTGCGAAGTAATAATCTGACAAAGTCGCTGATCTCAATGCATTTCCCCATTTGCAGGTCATATCTTGCTTAGGGTGATGCCCCGTCCGTGTCTGCTCTGCTTAAGCACCTTTGTTACGTCACGTGCCCGCAACGCCACTCGGTGGATGCAACGTCGAGGTCGGCAGCGGCCATAATTTTTTGGCTTATCACTATAAATTACAAATAAAAACTACCATGTGTGTCTGTTTTACGTTTTTTCTATTTTTACTTTAATAATCGTCGCACAAAACGTCACCACAAAAGAAGCAACACACTCAACCCGGGCTATCACCGTTTTGCAAGTAAAACACAGCGCACTTCTGGCAAGTGCCGGGAAGCGTTTCTTCAGGTGTAGGACACGGACCACGACGCCCTCTGCAACACACAGGTCATGGGACTCAGTGCTCAAAAATAAATATTGCCTGTCACTGATTCTCTCATTGGGTCATACAAAAATAAAACTGGTGTACAAATATAAAAAAAATAGAGAAAAAGATAGTTACGGAGCATAAACATTTACAGACAGTTCTTATATCATAGAGTAAATTTTCAAAAGAGACGCAATTAACTACACTCGAATTGCAGAAACGACTTCACGTTACGGACGTCGAGTCGTAATACAACGGCTATTTCTGCCTCCCACCAGTTCCAGATTTTTTTACAGAAAGCTGAAAACTCCGTTACGACGCGTACAGTGAGGCACTAACTGCTCGACCAAACTCGACACGTGTGCTCCTCTGTGGCGCGGCAAAGTAAGACATCGCACCGCCGCCAGCGCAGAAGGTGTGGCAAAACAGAGGGTACAGGGCCGCGTAATGCGATGCAAACTGCCGGTGAGATTAATGCCGATTGTGAAGGTGGCGCGGCAGCCCACGCCGCTGATGTCGCACATTACGGCTAATCCGGCAGGCGGCGTTAACGAGTGAGGGCATAGCGGCCGCGGCGGCGGCGGCGGCGCTCGCCTCCCCACCCCTACCGCCCAACTCCGTACTGGACACTGCAAGTTCGCAAACAGTAAGCCACGCGCTGCTCCCTGTGAACTGTTCTGCCGCAGGAGCGGTGTCTGGGAGTAGCGTGACAATCGCACTTAACGCCCAACCGCGAGGCAGTCTGGCCGATCACGGCCGCTTTAACTCTGAACTTGTCACTTGAAAGCGCAAAAACCTAACGCAACTTATTCAAATCATCTCGTATAAACTTACAGATTAACGTTTATTTACGTTCTACACCAATTGTTGCGAAAATTCCTGTACCCATGAAAAATTGCCGAAATGAACCCAAACACTGAGGAACTGTGGAGTACAGCGCAAGCACAAAATTACTAAATTAATTGGGAGACCAGTGATCCTCCACGGACTTCACACACGTTGTGTTAAGTGTCTGCTGACGGACGACCTGTCTGGCGTGACGTTAATAAATTACACAGGGTGAACACTAATCAAACCGAGAAACCGCAGCGAAGGATTCCTGACTAGAAATGGAAGAAAAATAGTCCCACGAACATGTGTTTGGAAATGGGCGGTGTGCGTTAAACGACAACAGATCGTCCCAAAACACAGTATGGAACTGCATCGCATCCACCTCATAACTGATTTCAGAGTGGCCTCCGTGGGATTGCAGGTGATTGTACCAGTAGCGGCTGTCGCGCAGGATAAAAAAAAGAACGTGCTTTCCCTTACACCCTGTTCACAGGCCGCTTGCCTGGAGCTTGCATTAGGGTTCCCCTCACTGTCTTGTAGAACCCTGTTCTCCAGATCTGGTGTAAGCACACTCTGGCGCCTTCCTGCACGCCTGTCAGATTGAAAGGCCCCATCATCACACAAACTCCAAAAAAGGGTTTCGAATGTTGTGTGATGTGGTTAGTGTCTGTGAGGGTTCTTACTTTGGAGTGGCCGTGATGCCTCCTGACCGTTTCTATCTGCTTGGCTGTACAAAACACCATCCCGGCTTGTTCCCGACACGAATACCGGACCATTCGGCTGCTTACTCTGCGCTGCGTCAATCATACAGCCTGCAACACACAAGAAACACACGGCACAGCGTCAGCAGCGCCATCCATCGTACCAACAAGGCATTTCTGGACGCTTGTTTACAGAGCCTTTTTTCCACCATTTCCAGTCAGGGATCCGTCCGTGCGGTTTGTCGGTTTTATTAATGTCGCCCCTCATACGAAAACCCCCTCGTGAATCGCCTGTCTGTTAGCGAAAACCGTGTCAAAATCCCTACACTAGTTCATGGGTTTAGCCTTCAGATACAAGCATACAAACAAGAAATGGTGACACCAGGCTTTAATTTAACATATGTCTCGTAGAAAAAGGTATTATACACGGAAATAAAAATTTTGTGTGTCTCAGTGACCTCATACACGCCACTTCAGCACCTTGTGTGTTGGGAGGTTTATCGTGGAACCTGGGTCATGTGTCGTTTCTGGCGGATGTCCACATCACTGACAGATGAATGCTAGGTTAAAACGCAGACTGGAAAATCTGAGCTCCTACCATTACGCAATTCCACAACATTTCGGTTTCCAGACATGAACTTAACGCCTACACCACCAAATCCAAAACAGATTCAGATTAACCTTCGCTCCGTCCGAAGCTAACACACCTGTTTGCTTTACTGCTTTCCCGCCGGATACCGCCTCTGTACCTGACCAGTTTGACACTCCCATCACTGCCACGAGATGTCACTCCAAATTCCGGTTACCTATGGAAGAGATAAAGATGCATATACTGTACACAAACCTCACTCTTGTATTATTTTGTCTATTAGTAACAACGCCATAACAAAATCCCTACTGTAATTTCTCAAATTAACCTGAAGAGAAATAGTGGTAGATGGCTTTAATTTATAATAGCTTTGTATAGGTGTAGGAGACGGACGCCAAATAGGTTCTCTTCTTGGGTAATCTTAGAGAAGTGATGTCGTGAAAAATGACGTACAGTCAAGAGCCGTAAAACTATGTGGAAACATATGAGTATGTTCCAGTACCCATTATCTTCAGGTACTCTCTAAAGTACTAGAGGGGACTAGCAAATGCCGTTAAGGTCCTATACTCGATGAAGGGAAACTCCTGATCTACACCTCCACGCGGTAGAGAGTGGCTAACGTAGACAGGGACCGAGGGATGACCCGGAGAAGTTATCACTCCAGAATTTGCTGGACAGGGCACCCTGTTGCCCTGGAAATGAGAAATCATTTCCAAAGGAGGAAGAACCAGCTGATGGTCAGCGGCATAGGATGTGGAAGGCAACGCGAAACCACCACATTATAGAACTACGGTCATCCCAAGCATCAGCAGTAAACCATGTCAGTAGCTTTTGTAAATTTTCCGGAGATAAAACTGTCCCCCAATCGGATCTCCGGTTGGGGACTGCAAAAGATACAGGCAACGTGAAGGAAAAGAATCCCAATTTTAACATTGCCACTTGGAATGTGAGAAGACTGCTTCAGTGTAGCAAGCTAGAAAAAGTAAAACTTGAAATGGAACGACTGGAAATCGATATCCTAAGCATATCGGAGATGAGATGGCCCCAACCAGGTGATTTCTGGTCTGGAGAATACAAAGTCATTTCACACCGGAACTGACCAAGATAGACCAGGAATGGGAGGAGTTGGAATAATTCTGAGGAAAAACTATGGCTCACGTGTCAAGGGATATGTACAATATAGCTCTCGAATAATACTATACAAACTTGAAACTAAACCAAAGCACACTGTGATAATACAAATATACATGACAACATCCAAAGAAGAAGATGTAGTCATTACGAAATATACGAAGAAATAAGTAATGCGATGAGATATGTTAAGGGAGATGAAAACCAGATAGCCATGGGAGACTGGAATGCGATTGTGGGTGAAGAACCGGAGGAAGGAATTGTAGGCAAATATGGACTTGGAAGAAGAAATGAAAGAGGAGATCGACTTATCGAGTTCTGCTCGGTGAACCAATTAGTTGTTGCAAACACAGTTTTCCAACATCACAAACGAAGAAGGTGCACATGGGAGGCCCTAGGAGACCTGAGGAACCAAAAGATTGATTACATTCTAGTGAAAGCACGTTTTAGAAACCAGGTAAGAAATTGCAGGAGCTATCCATCTGCAGACATAGGCAGTGATCATAACCTGGTCCTGATGAAAAGTTTGTAGAAGAATCCAGTAAAACTTAAATGGGAACTAGAAAAACTGAAAACTTAGGGATTGGCAAAGCGCTATGCTCACGAAACAGACAACCTAGCTAAAAATCTTCAACATGGTGGAGTAAATGAAGACTGGGATCAAATTATATCTGGTATATACAAAGCAGCAGAAAAGATAGTTGGAAGAATAGAACTCAAAAACAAGACGAAACAGATTACAGCAGATATTATTGAGCTTATAGAAAACAGGAGATTATACAAAAATGCAACTGATGGAAAAGCTGAATACAGAAGACTAAGGAATTTAGTTAATAGAGAAGGTAGGAAAGCCAAAGAAAATTTTTTTTGATGGAATGAACAGGGAAGTGGAAGAAAATATGCGAAACGGTAGAACTGGTTTAGCCTACAGAACAGCAAATCATTTTTTTAACAAACATAAAACAACACTTTCAGGCATAATAGAAAATAATGAGTGGAAAATGCTGCTTCGTGGAGACATGGTGAAGAGATGGAAAGAATACATAGAGGTTTGCCGGAACACCTCTTTCGGAGGAAGTAATAGGAAGAGCAAGTAGACGAAGATGACAAGGGAGATGACATTCTGCAAAAAGAATGTGACAGAGCTCTAAAAGAATTACGGGGCAACAATGCAACGGATATTGATGACATCCCTGCAGAACTAATAAAGAAAGCTGGTGACAGCATGAAAATGATACTGTATAAACTTATTAGGTCCATCTATGACACAGGAGAGATACCGACAGACTTCCAGAAATGTATCATTATTCCTATACCAAAGAAGGCATCAGCTACAAAATGCGAACAGTACCGAACTCTAAGCCTAATATCACATGCATCAAAAATTCTCATAAAAATAGTTCTGAAGAGAATTGAAGAGAAGGTGGAGGATATGCTGAGTGACAATCAGTTTGGTTTCAGAAGGGGACTGGGAACAAGAAAGGCGAGTCTGGCACTGGGACTCGTTATCGAAAAGCAATTACAGAAAAAGAAACCGACTTGTATCGCCTTTGTAGACATGGAAAAGGCATTTGATAACGTTATCTGGCAAGAGATGTTCAGAGTGCTTGAGGAAAAGTGGAATAAAGTACAAAGACATCCGTGTGGTAGTTTCTATAAGAATGAGGTGGCAGTGATTAGGAACTGTCACCAGGAACAAGAAGCAAATATTAGAAAAGTGGTACGTCAAGGATGTGTTCTCTCTCTTCTTATATTCAAGGCTTACATCCAGGAAGCTATAGACCAAGTTCGAGAAACTACTGAGGTGGGGATCAAAATTAATGGGCAGAAGATAGATATGCTACGTTATGCAGACGATATTGCTATAGTCACGGAGACAAAAGAACATCTAGAGGAAGTCCTCAGAACAATGGAAAAAATTCTATGCAATCAGCATGGAATGAGAATAAACAAGACTTAAGTGATGGTTTGCAGTACAGGAGCAGAATATGAACCTCTGAGATTGATAATTGGAAGAGAGGAGCTGGAAGTGATAGGGGAATTTACTTACCTGGGAAGCAAAATCACAAGGGATGGTAGAAGCCGGAAAGAAATTGCGAGCAGAATACAGAAGGCCAAAATTGCATTTAATCGGAGACGGAACTTACTCACCAGCAACAACATCAGTCTGAAAATAAGGAAACGTATCATGAAACGTTTCGTTTGGAATGTGGCCCTATACGGATGTGAAACTTGGACAATTGGAAGAGAAGAGGGAAGACCGCTAGAGGCCCTGGAGATGTGGTGCTATAGAAGGATGATGAAGATCAGTTGGAGAGACAAAGTAAAAAATGAAGAGGTGCTTAGAAGAGTACAGGAAACCAGATCTCTGTGGAGGTACATCCAAACAAGAAGAGACATACTTGTAGGGCACATCCTACGACACAACAACATCACTGGAACAGTAGCAGAAGGAGCTATTGAGGGAAGGAATCGGCGGGGGTGACCAAGGATATGATACATGCAACAGATCATGAATGACGTTGGATGTAACATGCGTGGAAATGAAGGGGAAGGCAGACAGATTAGGGGAATGGCGCTCTGCTGCAAACCAACCTCAGGTTCAAATGGTTCAAATGGCTCTGAGCACTATGGGACTTAACATCTGACGTCATCAGTCCCCTAGAACTTAGAACTACTTAAACCTAACTAACCTAAGGACATCACACACATCCATGCCCGAGGCAGGATTCGAACCTGTGACCGTAGCGCTCACGCGGTTCCAAACTGAAGCGCCTAGAACCGCACGGCCACTCCGGCCGGCTGTCCAACCTCAGAGATGAACACTAAAAGAAGAAAGAAGAACTTCACGTACCTAGCCCTGTTAGCAGCAGACACAACCCACCCCTATAAGAGAAGGAACTGAGAATTATTTTTTTTTTTTAAATAGACTTATGAATTTTGATTTGTAAGGTGAAGGACTGCATTGGTAACACTCTCGCTACGTAGAATTTCATGTTCTGGGGAATTACTATTGAGGACACTAACGGGAGCTATTTGCATAGATTGTTATCGATATAGTTATTAAATACCTTTTCTTTATTTATTATTATTACATACATAAAAAAAGTTTTGCATCACCTCGGTTCCGAGATTTCCGGAACCTGTACAGAAAATTGGAATAGAGATCAATGTAAACATCATTTCCGCCCTTTTTATTGCTCATGAAAAACACATTGCATGTTGTACCGCCATACAGCGAGACCTGCAGAGGTGGTAGTCCAGATTGCTCTACACACCGGTACCTCTTAACACCCAGTAGCACGTCCTCTTGCATTGATGGCATACTATCCACAAGTTCATCAAGGCACTGTTGGTTCACATTGTCCCGCTCCTGAACAGCGATTCGGTGTGGATCCCTTGGAGTATTTGATGGGCCACGTCGTCCATAAACAGCCCTTTTCAATCTATCCCAGGCATGTTCGATAGGGTCCATGTCTGGAGAACATGCTGGCCATGTCGTTATCCTGAAGGAAGTCATTCACAAGATGTGCACGATGGGGGCGCGAATTGTCGTCCATGAAGACGAATGCCTCACCTATATGCTGCCGATATGTTTGCACTATCGGTCGGAGGATGGCATTCACCTATCGTACAGCCCTTACGGCGCCTTCCATGACAACAAGCGGCGTACGTCGTCCCCACATAATGCCACCCCAAAACAGCAAGGAACCTCCACCTTGCTACCCTCATTTGACAGTGTGTCTAAGGCGTTTAGCCTGACAAGGTTGCCTTCAAACACGTCTCCGACGATTGTTTGGTTGAAGGCATATGCGACACTCATCAATAAAGAAAACGTGATTGCAATCCTGAGCAGTCCATTCGGCATGTTGTTGGGTCCATCTGTACCGCGCTGCATGGTGTCGTGGTTGCAAAGATAGACATCGCCATGGACGTCGGGAGTGAAGTTGCGCATCATGCAGCCTATTGCGCACAGTTTGAGTCGTAACATCTACACATTCAGTGGCTGCATGAAAAGCATTATTCAACATGGTGGCGTTGCTGTAAGGGTTCGAAAATTTTGGTTCAAATGGCTCTGAGCACTATGGGACTCAACTGCTGTGGTCATAAGTCCCCTAGAACTTAGAACTAGTTAAACCTAACTAACCTAAGGACATCACACATATCCATGCCCGAGGCAGAATTCGAACTTGCGACCGTAGCGGTCGCGCAGTTCCTTTAAGGGTTCCTCCGATCCATAATCCATAGGAGGAAGTTAGGAGGAGGTTAGTGTTTAACGTCCCGTCGACAACGAGTCATTAGAGACGAAGCACAAGCACGGATTAGGGAAGAATAGGGAACGAAATTGGCCGTGCCCTCTCGGAAGAACCATCCTGCCATTTGCCTGAAGCGATTTGGGGTATCACGGAAAACGTTGAAACGTCGTCCTCCCGAATGCGAGTCCAGTGTGCTAACGACTGCGCCACCTCGCTCGGTCATAACCCATAGGTAGCGGTCATCCACTGCAGTAGTAGTCCTTAGGCGCCTGAGCGATGCATGTCATCGGCAGTTCCTGTCTCTCTGTATCTCCTCCGTGTCCGAACGACATCGCGTTGGTTCACTCCGAGACGCCTGGACACTTCCCTTGTTGAGAGCCCTTCTTGGTACAAAGTAACAATGCGGACGCAATCGAACCACGGTATTGACCATCTAGGCGTGGTTGAACTACAGACAACACAAGCCGTGTACCTCCTTCCTGGTGGAATGATTGGAACTGATCGACTGTCGGACCCCTTCCGTCCAATAGGTGCTGCTCATACGTGGTTGTTTACATCTTTTGACTGGTTTAGTGACATCTCTGAACAGTTAAAGGGACTGTGCCTGTGATACAATATCCACAGTCAACGTCTATCTTCTGGAGTTCTGGGAATCGGGGTGAACTAAAACGTTTTTTGGTGTATGTATATTAAGGTCAACAGCAGTGACTTTTAATAGTTATGTCCTCCTATAACGGCGTCAACATACAACTGAAAAACGCAATTGCTAATCGTACACTGTCCACTAATACCAAAGATGAAATACCGTAAACCCATAGAAATTAATCAGAAAATTATTTTGTTTGAACACGTAGTGGCGCTCTAGAACTATTCCTATAACAGAGATAATTTAATTTTCTTACTCGTAATCTTTTAGAGTAGCCATCACTACCACCAATACACAAATCATACAGCTTTTTAACAGAAGTCATAGACCTTAAATGAACTCGCTTTGCTGTCGGGGTTTTAGTAAAATTACAGTAAAGGCTGATATACGAGGGTGAGTCAAATGAAAACCTTAAATTTGTAATAACAAATCGAAATTTCGCAGCGTTATCCTGTAAGTTTGTAAGCGTGCTACAAACAGCGTGCAGAATGGCCTGCCGGCAGGAGTGTCCGTGCGGTTCTAGGCGCTACAGTCTGGAACCGAGCGACCGCTACGGTCGCAGGTTCGAATCCTTCCTCGGGCACGGATGTGTGTGATGTCCATAGGTTAATTAGGTTCTAAGTTCTAGGCGACTGATGACCTCAGAAGTTGAGTCGCATAGTGCTCAGAGCCATTTTGAACCAGAACGGCCTGTAGGTGGCAGCATAGTGCAGATGCACACATACCGTCGCAGTATCAGTTTAAAGATGGCTTGCGACTTGCACCAGGGAAGAACAGCGTTCTATTATTCGGTTTTTGCGTAGTGAAGGTGTTAAACCTGCTGAAATTCGTCGACGAATGAAGGTTCGGTACGGTGATGCATGTTTGTCACAGCAGCAAGTCTACGAATGGAGTAGGAAGTTCGCAAATGGTGTGACTTCAATGGAAGATGCTCCTCGTCCAGGTCAGGCACAACGAGTTGTAACTCCACAGAACATTGCAGCAGTTGAAACCATAGTGAAGGAAAACCGCCGAGTGACACTGAATGACATTGTAGCATGTTTACAGATTAGTCATGGGTCAGCGCACCACATTGTGCATGATGTGCTCCAGTTTCACAAAGTGTCTGCAAGATGGGTGCCACGGCAGCTGACTCCCGAAATGAGAAAACGACGTGTTGATGCTTGTGAAGAACTTCTTCGGCGCTTTGAACGAGAAGGTGACGGCTTCCTTGCAAGAATCGTTACTGGGGACGAAACCTGGGTTCACTTCCACCAACTGGAAACGAAGAGAGCGAGCAAGGAATGGCGCCATTCCTCATCACCAAAACCGAAGAAGTTTCGAACAGAACCATCAGCACGGAAAGTTATGCTGACTCTCTTTTGGGACGAAAAAGGAAGCGACGTGGATTGCTGTCAGCAGGTGTCCTTTTGCAACATGACAATGCAAGGCCCCACACTGCCCGTACAATAAAATAATAGTTCAAATGGCTCTGAGCACTATGCGACGTAACTTCTGAGGTCATCAGTCGCCTAGAGCGTAAAACTAATTAAACCTAACTAACCTAAGGACATCACAGACATCCACGCCCGAGGCAGGATTCTAGCCTGCGACCAGAGCGTAGTAGTAGAGTAGTAGAAGGGTTTTGTGGGCACACGACAGCAAGGTCTTCAGCGCACGTTCAGTATCATAGTGAGACGTGTGTCAAGAAAAAAACTCAGAACATTTACATCAAACGGAACATAAAACACAGGGAACAATCATAAAAAAATATGTGCTCACCCACACCGAAGCGTGGGATGAAGCAGGGCGTCAGCAGTAAAACATGGACAACACAGGAAGAAAAAGGTAGAGGGAGCTAAAACAATGGAGCAAATGGAAGTGGCTGGCTGACCGCAAGGAAAAAAGGGAGGAGTCAGCCACTCTGCAATATGCTAAAACCGCCAGCCTAAAAGTTTAGGCCAGAGTCCAGACACATCACAAAACTTAAAAACCCTAGACACACACGTCTCATCGTTAGCTAAAACACAGGGCAGATCCCCATCAACTTGTGCTTCTGCCCTTGCATCACGGTATAAAACGCAGTCTGTTAAAACGTGCCGGACAGAGATGTGCACACCACAAGCATCACAAAACGCAGGATCCTCCCGTCATAATAAATAGCTATGTGTCAGAGGACAGTGCCCGATCCGAAGATGTGTGAGCGCCACATCTTCCCGCCTGAGCAGCCGGCAGGAGGAACGCCACGGCCGAGTGGTTGACTTTACCGACCGCAGTTTATGGGCCGTCACCGCCAGCCATTCGTCCTCCCACAACTCCATGCACTTCCTGTGGAGTGCAGCGATGACTGACTGCAAGGGGATAGGACACTGGACCATATCCTGCTCTCTGCAGGCCTCCTTGGCAGCCCGATCAGCCTGTTCATTGCCCCATATGCCGACATGACCAGGCACCCAGCAAAAGGATACCTCTTTACCCCGCTGTTGGAGCAAGTACAGTTGGTCATGTATCAGCTGGACCATCTCCTCAATCGGGTATAGGTTCTGCAGTGATTGTAAGGCACTAAGAGAATCGGAGCAGAGAAGAAATCGATCGCCCCGAACACGATGCATCTGCTCCAGTGCCGTCAGGATCGCGTGGAGCTCCGCTGCGAAATCGGTATATTCAGCAGGGAGGCGAATCCGGGTAACATGATCAGGGAACACCACAGAGCAGCCAAGGAAAGTCTCCTGTTTGGAGCCATCAGTATAAACGACAGTGAAAACGTGATGCACATCTAAAATGTTAAAAAACAGAGATTGGAACGTAAAATGTGGTTTGCCAGCTTTCTTAAAATTAGTCAAATCTAAAATAAGTTTGGGTCGCCGGAGGAGCCAAGGTGGAGATCTTCTCCAACCGCGACGTAAAACACGAAGACCAGCCATAGACATCGCACCGAGGCAATCCTGTGCGCGAATCCCATAGGGCTGCGTCGCACGTTGCCGGTTATGAAACAATCGTGCCAGAGGAGGCTGAGCAACGGTATGGTATGCAGGGGTGTAGGGTGTGGACAAAGTTTTATACGCCTGGCGCACTGTAAGTAGCCGTCGCCGCAGATGAAGTGGCGGTTCACCAGCCTCTGCACAGAGGCTGGGTATGGAGCTAATTCGGAATGCCCCAGTGGCCAACCGAAGCCCTTCATGGTGCACAACGTCCAACATTTTTAAGTAAGAAGGCCTCGCAGACCCATACACCGTGCACCCATAATCGAGCTGAGACCGCACAAACGCCCTGTAAAACTGGAGCAGACAAGTCCTGTCAGCTCCCCATGTACTGTGGCTAAGACATTTTAAAATACTTAAAGCCTTAAGTGACCGCCGTTTCAGGTCTTTAAGATGAGGTAACCACGTGAGCTTCGAGTCAAATATGAGCCCCAGAAATCTCACCGTGTCTTTAAAAGTAAGAGCGCTGATAACCACGCTGTTGAGCGCCCCACAAACCAAACCAAAACTAAAAGTAAGAATAGCGTCCCTCATCCTCAACTCAGGAAAGGTTAAAATCGAACAAGAACACATACAGACTTCTCGGTGGAAAACTGAAAACCACTCTTCTTCGCCCAGTCATCCAAACGCCTAAGCGAAAGTTGCAACTGACGGGTTGTCGTTGCAAGGCTTGAAGAAGAGCAGAACAAAGAGAAATCATCCACAAACAAAGAACACTGGACAGGACTTTTCACTATGGACGTAATGCTATTAATAGCGATGGCAAACAGAGTCACACTAAAAACGCTACCCTGAGGGACACCATTCTCCTGCTCAAAGCGATCAGACAGGACGTCACCAATTCGGTATCTAAAATATCGTGGCGAGAGGAAAGACTGAATAAAAAGAGGAAGACAACCACGAAAACCCCATTCGTGAAGCTGCTCCAGGATGAGACGCCTCCAAGCAGTATCTCGATGTCGAAAAATACACCTAGAAGTTGATGACCGCGTAGGAAAGCTTGTTGTATAGCCGCCTCCAAGAGGGCAAGATTATCGAAGGTGGAACGAAACCTCCTGAACCCACACTGAAAGCGACTAAGGAGACAAGGCGGCGGTTGACCATCCGCTCCAAGGTCTTCCCTATGCAACTAGTGAGGGCAATACTACGGTAGCTATTTGGGATCGTGCGGTCTTTCCCAGGTTTTAAAAAAGGGATTAAAACTGCCTCACGCCACGCGTCAGGAAAGTGACCCGACGCCCAAATGGCATTAAAAAGTGCGAGGAGGACTTCTCTGTTGCGCATTGTGAGGATCCTGTAATGGATCCTGTCGTGACCAGGGGATGTGTCACGAGCCCCAGACAATGCAGAATCCAGCTCCCACATAGAAAATGGGCAGTTGTAAACTTCATGAGAGGTGGACTGGAAGTTCAGTCTACATCTCTCAGCAACCGCTCTATGGCACTGGAAACCGGGATCCTGACTGGTTGTGGCAGTAGCTGTGGCAAAATACGCTGCCATAGTCTGGGCAATGTCTCGCGGATCCGTGTGGAGAGTGCCGTTAGTCATTACAGCAGCTATGGGGCACCTCCCTCCTCTGCCAGAAATTCTCCTGATGGTCTCCCACACAATGGAACTTTTGGTGGAACATTAATGGTGTTCAGGAACGTTTGCCACGACCTCTTCTTGCTCTCACGAATAATGCGGCGACATCTTGCCCTCGCCACACGAAAGGCTGCTAGATTCTCAGCAGTCGGCCGACACTTGAACCGACGCAGAGCCGCACGCCTGGTCCTGATTGCAGAACGGCATTCGGCACTCCACCAAGGCACAGGTGGCCTCTTCCGGTGGCCTGTGGACTGTGGAATGGATGCTGCAGCGGCGTGGTGGACCGTTTCGGTAATATGATCCACCCACATCTCAACATTCGCACTGGCTATAAAGTGTCCAGTCAGCTCCACTGAGCACCCATCGTGGTGGTCTCCTTTCGGGGCCCACGCCATCTGGCAGGTGAATCCAGATTGGGAAATGATCACTGCCGTGCAAGTCAGCGACCACTTCCCAGTGAGCACTGGCGGCAAGAGGTGGAGAGCAAAGCGAGAGATCAATGGCAGAGAACGACCCAGTCGCTGTGGAGAAATGAGTACTCTGTCCTCCATTGAGCAAGTAGGCACAGGATGACAGGAGAAGCCTCTCAATTGCTCTACGCCTGGGGCAGGTAATTGCAGAGCCCCAAAGCACATTGTGGGCATTAAAATCACCACAAATAATGAATGGCTGGGGGAGCTGGGTAAGAAGGTCGGTGAGGGCTGCTTCATCAAGAGCATCATTTGGGGGCAAGTAAAGCGAACGTACAGTCAATGGATGACGCACGTGCACGGACACAGCGACGGCCTGTAAAGTCGTCGTAAGTGAGAGAGGCGAGGAGTGGTAGTCCATCCTGACGAAAATACCTACGCCTCCTCTAGCTCTCTCTCCACGCTGGTCGTCCTTTTTGTGGAGTGTGTAGCCTCGTATCTCAGGGGATTATGATGGATGGAAATACGTCTCCTGGAGACAGAGACAAAGTGGTCTACCCTGAGAGAGTAGACGAAGTTCCTCCACATGCGTCCTGAACCCTTGCAAGTTCCACTGGAGTATGGGAGCCATCTATGTTGGGGGTAGCACCTTCATCGTGTCTCTCCGACGGGGCGGGGAGACCGCAGCAGGTGGAGGGGTAGGCGTGGGACGAGATGATTGCCCCACACATACATCGTACTCCATCAACTCTGCGGAAGAGTCAGATGCTGCCTCATGTAAAACAACATCCGCATGATCAGAGGGTTTACCACGGGATTTGACGCGCTGTTGCTGCTGTACGGTAGCTTTCTGTGGTTTGGTGGACTTTGGGGGAGCTGATGTGGGAGTGATAATTGGCGCACTGGGCTTGGTAACAGCCTCAGCCGTTGGAGGCGCCAGGGGCTGGCCCAAGTTCGCCACTGTACCTTTGTCTGCCGTTCGAGTAGGGGCTACTGGCTCTGAAACACTGGCTGCATTGCAAGTGCACTGACAGCTGCAGGTGCTGCAGGTGTTAGTGCCAACACTCACCACCTCAGTCTGCGTTGAGGCATCGACTTTTGGAGTAGGCTTTTGAACCAGGGATGCAAAAGATGTAGCAAATGTGGGAGTTTGCATCGACTTATAGATCTTCTTGGCCTCACCATAGGGGATACGCTTGGTTGTTTTTATTTCCTGGACCTTGCGTTCCTCTAAAAATATGCGGCAGTCCCTACTTCAAACAGGGTGGTTCCCAGAGCAATTAATACATTTAGCCGGAGACGAGCAACCAACTCCTTCATGAGCAGCCTGACCACAGTTTCCACAAGTCGCTTCGCCTTTACAGCCTAAGGTAGTATGCCCAAAACGCTGGCATTTAAAACAGCGCATTGGGGTCGGGAAATAAGGCCTCACACTAAGGCGAAGGAAGCCAGCTTTAACATGGTCAGGAAGTTTTGTGCTACTGAAGGTCAGAATAAAGGAGTCGGATTTGACAAGAGAGCCATCAACCCTCTTCATGATGTGTTGGACATCAACGATACCTTCTGGAGCCCACTCACGTTGCAGTTCTTCCTTGGGAATGTCAACTAGATCCCGGCATGTCACAACACCTTTGCTGTAGTTCAAGGTGCTGTGCAGTTCAGTGTCTATGGCATACTCTCCAAGGCATTTAGCAGATTGGAGGTTAGTTGCTTGCTGGGAAGTGGAAGTTTCCACTAGCAAGGTCCCATTACGCAAGCGCTTCACCGATTTTAAGGAGCCACTGATTCCCTCCAATCCCTTTTGTATATAGAAGGGCGAAACCTTCTCGAAACTACCCTCCTTCCGTTTCACAATGAGAAACACATTCGGATTACCAGAATGCATTCTGTTACCTATGACTGGACTTTTCAAAGAAGCGCCGGAGTCAGGGGGACTGACTGCACGGGCCCTCTTAAGAGACTGTGTGTTAGAACCTTCCAGCGGCCCACCCTTTCCGCTGGGAGGAAGAAAAGAGGATTTCGAAGGATCCATCTCGGTCCCACAAGCAGCTAGGGAACTAGACGTCCACCTAGACAGAGCCCCGCGTGCCCAGGTAAGCCTTATACAACTGAGGTGCGGCAGGTTCACCAGAGGTTACCCGCTATCGACTGTTCCACCTCAACAGCCATGCATCTCATCAGCGCGCAGCACACCTTGAGATTGAGGTTTTTTTTATAGAGGTTTGTTCCATCCTCGCGATCCGGGCGGTCAAGCCAGGATCCCCATTCCCTGAGACACACAACGTTCCACTGCCGCGCCGCACGGTGGTCGCTGAAGTATGCTCAGAGCTTACGGTGACAGGGGACTGGCGGCGCTTACCAGTCCCCAGCTCAGGAACCCCGGGGTCGCCAAGCCCGTACCCAGCAAATGAATGCTGAGCCCCTGGGGGCTGCGACCAGAGCGGTCGCTCGGCTCCAGACAATAGCGCCTAGAACCGCACGGCCACTCCGGCCGGCCCCGTACAACAGTTGCAACAATAACACACCTGCATTTTGAGTGTCTTCCTCATCCACCATACTCACCAGGCCTTGCCCAAAGTGATTTCCATAGGTTTGGACCACTCAAAGACGCAATGGGTGGACAGAAGTTTCGGTCTGATGAAGAGGTACGCCCGCAGTGCATAAGTGGTTACGCGGACTACCAAAAGAATTTTTTTCTAATGGAATTTATGCACTTTGTAAGCGCTGGAGGACTTGCATTGAGGGTGGGGGAGATTATGTTGAAAAGTGATACAGCTTTGTACTACTTCTGCACAATAAATAATATGTTCAAAAATATTTAAGGTTTTCATTTGACTCACCCTCGTACTTTGTTACCTTCTTACTTAGGCGTACTACCTTCATCAAAAATCCAAAATCAGTTTCAAACGTATCAATATTCACCCATACAGTCAGCGATTTATTTTGCCCGTCAGCAATGTAAACAATGTCTCTGTCTTTATGTTACGATACTATGTTCGTAAACTTTCAGCTCTAGAACAACATCAAAAAAATTCTTAGCATTTTATGCGCATTTAAATAGATTGAGAGATTGCAGTGTACTCTCACTTCTGATTCGGTTTAGGGAACACGATCCACCACGCTTTAACTTCATACATTACGATTAAATGGTGGGCAGTAGTTTATGGTCTTGTTTCCGTGCTCTAAGGAAGGAAATATGGTAAGCTTTACCTGCGTTCAAAGGAACTGGGTGTTGACTAAAACGACTGCAGTAAAAGCACGGCGTTGGTGAGCCGACAAAGCGCATTTTTTCTGGAGAACGATGAGGAGACATTTCCAGACGGCCGCTGTAATGCCACTTCTTCGGACGAGAAATGAAAATCGAAAATTAGCTCCAAAATTCCCAAAGATTTCCCCGAAACAATGTCCAAATTCCATGAAAAATGAACACGCAAACAAATTTCCAGTTATCACTATTATTTGGATGTTAACCAGTAATTGAATCAGGAATCTAATACTTAGTAATTTATTAACATACGAAAGGAAGATAGGATTCCAGTTAAATCAAACTCGAAATTCAAAATCATAATAAATCGCAAAATCATTATAATTAAAATTCCCAAAGAAAACTCTTTGTGAGTACTCTTTGAGATTCGTGAGTAATGGCTAAGGATAATTCAGTCCATTGTCACTACGTTACGAGAGTTAGCCGAAGCAGGTCATACTTTTGAATGCTCGTATATGTAGGCGCAATTAGATTGTTTTTTCAAAATTGATTATTGCGATCTACTATGACGCAGTGAAACGATACTTCAGATATTACGTTATTTAGAATTCAGATAGAGGACTTTTGATTAGATAACCTGAAGTTAACACTGTTTAGGAAGTGAACACAGATAGACAATTTCATTCGTAATAACTAATAGACTATGAAACTTGGCGGTATTTATTTATTTTTTATTTATGCATTTATTTTACCTGGCAAGATTAGGGCCTTCAGGCCCTCTCTTACACCTAACCAGGCATACTCAGATTGTACGAATTTCAGTTTGCACAGAACATTATGTACATACCACGTGTTATACAGTATTAATGTTAAAGGAAAAAATAGAGATTATAACAGTAGTACAAGGATAATTATAACAATCAAAAAATAATTATGACAATCAAGAACAATAATAATAGTAATGACTATGTATATGAAAGTAAACATTTTTATTTTATGAATGTCAGTCCTATTGCTAGTTGGGAATTTTCTCGTTATGTTCTTGCAGCTTGTGAGTTATTCACATCGAGCAGAGACATAAGACGATAGAATGGGGTGAAATAGATACAGAAGAAGTAGCTAGGTTAGACGAAGAAAAATAGAATGGTAAAATTCGACGCTATGATGGAAAGGGGAAAGAAAGAGATGAGAGGGGCAGAACAATGGTGGCTATACCGTCCCTAATATGAAAGTTTTGAGTTCCCTCTTGAATGTTGAGTGGTTCTGGATAAGACGCAGATCACAGGGGAGCGCGTTCCATAGTCGTATGGCTGAGATGGAGAACGAGACGGAGAAAGATTTTGTATTGTGTAAAGGTGCAGCCAAGATCTGCACTTAGGTGGAAGAGGGAAAACCTCAAGCCCCGAGAGAAGCTCTCTGACTCGGACCACGATCGTACAACCCGACCGGGTCCGACGTTCTGGGAGATGGACGACCGAACGTAGGAACAGAAGACGATAATTTGGATGGCCGGACAAGCTAAAAATATGGGCAGCATAAGCGGCCAGTAAACGTTGGCGCCGTAACTGCAGTGTTCACAGGGCTGGTCCGGAAAGCATCAGTGGCAAGGCGCATCCCGCTGTGAAGGATTGGGTCCAGCACCAATAACGCAGAAGGGGATGCTGAACCATAAGGCAGGCTCCCATAATCCAGATGGGACTGGATTAACGCCTGGTAGAGCCGTAAGAGGGTAAATCGGTCGGAGCCCCAGCTGGTGTGGCTCAAGCATCGCAGAGCATTTACATGCCGCCAACACATCTGTTTAAGCTGCTGAATATGAGGCAGCCAGGTCAACTGGGCATCAAAAACCACTCCCAAAAACCTATATGTCTCCACCACAGCAAGAAGTTCGCCGGCAAGGTAAAGCCGCGGCTCTGGGTGAACAGTGTGCCGACGGCAGAAATGCATTACGCAAGACCTGGCTGCCGAAAACTGGAAGCCATGCGCTACAATCCAAGACTGCGCCTTGCGGATAGCGCCCTGCAGCTGACGTTCAACAGCTGCAATTCCAATGGAGCTATAGAAGAGGCAGAAGTCTTCAGCATACAAGGACAGACGTACCCACCGCCGCAACTAGTCCGTTAATTGCTATTAAAAACAGGCAGACACTTAAAACAGATCCCTGTGGCACCCCGTTCTCCTGAACTCAGGGGAAACTAACGGGGGCCGCGACTTGCACGCGGAAGGTACGATGCGACAGAAAATTTCGGATGAAAATCGGCAGTGAACCCCGAAGACCCCAAACATGAAGCGTAGAGACGATGTGATGACGCCATGTCGTATCGTACGCCTTCCGCATGTCGAAAAAGACAGCGACCAGCTGCTGACGACGGACAAAGGCTGTACGGATGGCTGACTCCAGGCTCACCAGATTGTCGGCGGATGAGCAACCATTACGGAAGCCACCTTCAGATGGAGCCAGAAGGCCCCGAGACTCCAGTACCCAACTCAACCGCCGGCTCACCATCCATTAAAGCAACTTGCAAAGAACGTTGGTGAGGCTAATGGGGCGGTAGATGTCCACGTCCCAAGGGTTCTTGCCAGGTTTGAAAACGGGGATAACAATGCTTTCCCACCATTGCGACGGAAACTCACCAACGACGCAAATACGGTTGTAAAGGTCGAGGAGGCGTCGCTGGCAGTCCACTGGAAGGTGTTTCAGCATCTGACAGTGGATGCGATCTGGACCAGGAGCTGTATCAGGGCAAGCGGCTAGGGTACTGCGAAATTCCCACTCACTAAATGGAACATTGTAGGATTCAGGATGGCGGGTGCGAAATGAAAGGCTCCGATGTTCCATCCGCTCTTAAATGGAGCGGAAGGCTAGTGGTTAATTCGCAGAAGCGGAATTCAGAGCAAAATGCTCTGACAAGTGGTTGGCAATTACGTCGGAGTCTGTACAAACTGTTCCATTCAGTGAGAGCGCAGGGACGCTGACAGGGGTCCGATAGCCATAGAGGTGTCGAATCTTGGCCCAGACCTGCGATGGAGAGACATGGAGGCAAATGGTGGACACGTACCGCTCCCAGCACTCTTGCTTGTCTTGGGAATGATGCAGCGGGCCCGTGCACGGAGCCGTTTAAAGTCGACGAGGTTTTCTAAAGATGGATGCCGCTTGTGGCGCTGCAGCGCCTGCTGGCGATCTTTAATCGCCTTGGCGGTCGCAGGCGACCAACAAGGCACAGTCCTCCGCTGAGGGGACCCAGAAGAACGGGGAATGGCAGATTCTGCGGCAGTAACGATGCCGGTGGTGACCGAGTGAACCACCGCATCAATGGCTTCATTAGAGATAGGCTCAATAGTGGCAATGGAGAAGAACAAGTCCCAGTCAGCATTATTCATAGCCCATCTGCTAGGGCGCCCAGAAGAGTGGCGCTGTGGCAGTGACAGAAAGATCGGAAAGTGGTCACTACCACACAGGTCGTCATGCACACTCCATAGGACAGAAGGTAAGAGGCTAGGGCTGCAGATCGAAAGGTCGATGGCGGAGTACGTGCCATGCGCCACACTGAAATGTGTGAAGGCCCCATCATTTAAAATGGAAAGATCGAGCTGTGTCAATACATGCGCAACGGTGGCGCCTCGCCCTGTTGCCACTGACCCACCCCACAGAGGGTTATGGGCGTTGAAGTCACCCAGTAACAAAAAAGGTGGCGGCAGTTGGGCTATCAGCACAGCCAGAACATGCTGGTGTTTGTAGAGGGATAGACTCGCTGTGAAGGAAGTGAAGGACATAGATGCAGACGTCACCAGACACCCTTTCATAAGCTGCCCAGTTCTTATAATAACCTCGATAGCCACGGAGGGCGGGGGTTCGCATTGCTGGAAATCAAGTTTCCTGAAGAGCAATGCAGAAGAAAGGGTGAAGGCTGATAAGTTGTTGGAGCTCAGCCAGTTGGTGGAAGAAACCGCTGCAGTTCCACTTAATGATGATATTGTCCGTGGCTCAGAAAGGCGTGAAGGGACTAGGAAGGCAGTTTACGCCACTTGTTCACTCGCTGCCACCGATTCAGTACCCGCACGAGTGACATCCATGGCGTCTGAGGGACCGGCGAGATCCAGGTCTTCAGTAGATGCCAGAATCTCGACCTCGTCCTCAGACACTGAGCTTGTGGTGGGACGGGTGCCACCGCAATGTCTGGATTCTTGGGAACCTTTTTCTTTTTCTGCTTTTCTCGCTGTGCCTTCGGTCGCTCAGGCTGGGAGGTCTTCACTGGGTCAGTCTCAGGGACGGACGACGACCGTGAGGCCCTACGACCAGTGACCGGTGGTTGTTTGAGCCACTTGTTCTTGTCTGCTTTTAAACCGGACACTTGCAAAGGGAGGTCCCCAAGGGACCTCTTCCTGGCGAGAGGAGCCGAAGAAGTCTTACGCTTCTCCGGCTGGGAAGGGGGAACTGATATCCCCGACGGTTGGGGGGTGGTGTTGCTCCTGAAGTAGATAGAGCAGGAGCAACAGGGAGTGAAGTTCCCCCCACCATCAAGGGGGCAGGTGTGGCCCTTCGACTCTGAGAGCTGACTGGAAGAATTGGAGCTGATGGAACTGTAGCAGGAGTGACAGTGGCGGCATAAGAAGACGTCATGCGCACCGCTTAGCCTCAGTGTACGTCAGTCGGTCCAGGGTCGTGTATTCCATTATTTTCCTTTCCTTTTGCAGAATTGGACAGTCCAGCGAGCAAAGGGGATGGTGCCCTCTGCAGTTGATGCAGATGGATGGCAGGGCACATGGAATATCAGGATGGGATGGACGACCATGACACATGAGGGTGGAAGAACAGCAGTAAGACATATGGCCTACCTTCCAACACTTGAAGCACCGCATCGAGGGAGGGATATATGGCTTTACACCACAATGGTAGACCATCACCTTGACCTTCTCAGGTAATGTGTCACCCTCGAAGACCAAGACGAAGGCACCGGTTGCAACTTGGTGATCCCTCAGACCCCGGTCGAAGCGCCGGACGAAATGGACACCTCGTCGCTCTAAGTTGGCGCGCGGCTCGTCATCAGGCTGTAAAAGGAGATCCCTATGGAAAATAATACAATGGACCATATTTAAACTTTTATGGGGCGTGATAGTAACGGAAACATCCCCCAGCTTATTACAAGCGAGCAAGGCCCGTGACTGGGCAGAGGATGCCGTTTTTATCAATACCGAACCTGACCGCATTTTGGACAAGCCCTCCACCTCCCCAAACTTGTCCTCTAAATGCTCTACAAAGAACTGAGGCTTCACGGATACAAAGGAGTCCCCATCAGCTCTGGTACAGACGAGATACCGGGGCGAATATGTTTCACTGTCGTTCATCGACTTTCGTTCCTCCCACAGTGTGGCCAGGGAGGGGAACGATTTGGGGTCATACACATTAGGTTTAAAATGAGCCCTCGAACGCTTAGAGCCTGCTGGTGGCTGGCGACAGCAAAAGATGATATGCCACGCTTCATTGCGTGTCATCCACCCTGATGCCACCCACTCCGACCAAGGGCTTTCCCCACAGGCGCCACCCAGCTACAGCAAAGGCCACCATTGCAGGCAGTCCTGATGCCCCAGGGGGATGGGCATCTACTGCTTGGCATACGTGGGGAGTTAACGGCGCAGGCATCAGTAGAGCGATCCCTGTGTTGTCAGGGGACTACAACCAACAGGGTACATGGCGGCCCCGCCCACAACAGACTGGCTACTGTGCTGGATTTTAGGTGACATGTAGTCCATGGTTGCCGTCAGTGCAGAAAGTGGCACTGCACATTGCATGGCGGAAAGTGCACGCAGGAACGTATCCATGCCCAAGAGATGGAGAGCAAGCAGGACTGCAATGAATAGACGAATATGCTGTCGAAATTTTTCAACGCAAGATGGACACAATGCACCAAGTAAGGAGCCCTTCCCCAATCGGCTCATTCTACGGAAAAATTTTGAGATACGGTCAAAACAATCACATCAGGCCGAAACGTTTGAGACTCCTTTTAGTTGCCTCTTACGACAGCCAGAAATACCGCAGGCCTATTCTAACCACCGAACACGCAGGGGGGGAGGGGGAGGAAGATTCCAAGCACAGACCATTTGAAGCAGTACTCCCCTGGACAGAAGTCAGCATGGTGCCTTTCCATCCGAATGCGATTTCTGTGTTTCATCATCAATGTGAACATCCAACGGTTAAAGTGAACTGTAGTGGTGCATCGGAAACTACTATTTAACTCCCAGGAAAGGTGTCAAACACAGACCGTTTGAAGCAGTAATCCAGTGAATAGATGTCGACATGGTGTTTGATGTATTTGATCCCGATGCAATTTCTGTGTTTCATAGTCAATGTGACGCTCCAAGGGATACAGTAAGCCAACTGTGATGCATCGGAAACTACAAATGGCTTCCCAGGAAAGGTTCCAAAAACAGACCGTTTGAAGCAGTACTCCCCTCGAGTGAAGTCGGCATGGTGAGTATTGTATTCAATCCTGACGCTGTTTCTGTGTTTCATCGTCAATGTGAAGGTCCAACGGTTCCAGTAAACCTGCAGAGGTACATCGGAAACTACTACTGGATTCCCAGGAAATGTTCCTATCGCAGACCGTTTAATGCAGTACTATACTGGACAGAAGTCGGCATGGTGATTGATGTATTCAATCCCGATGCAGTTTCTGTGTTTCATCGTCAATGTGGAGGTCCAAGGGCTACACCAAATCAGCTCTGATGCATCGGAAATACTACTGGATTCCCAGGAAACGTTCAAATCAAGGACCGTATGAAGCAGTACTCCCTTGGACAGAAGTCGGCATGGTGCGTGTTGTATTTAATCCCGATGCATTTTCTGTGTTTCATCGTCTCTGTGAACCTGCAAGGGTTACAGTAAACCAGCTGTGATGCATCGGAAACTACTACTGGCTTCCTAGAGAAGGTTCCAAACACAGACTGTTTGAAGCAGACTGGACAGAAGTTGGCTTGGTGCCTGATGTATTCAATCCCGATGCAGTTTCTGCGTTTCATCGTCAATTAAGGTCCAATGGTTTCAGTACATTTGCGGTGGCGCATCGGAAACTACAACCGAATTCCCAGGTAAGGTTCCAAACACAGACCATTCAAAGCAGTACTATCTGGACAGAAGTCGGCATGGTGCCTGATGTATTCAATCCCGATGGAGTTTCTGTGTTTCATCGTCAATGTGAAGGTCCAAGGGTTACACTACACCAGCTGTGATGCATTGAAACTACTACTAGACTCCCAGGAAAGCTTTTAAACACAGACCGTTTGAAGCAGTACTCCTGTGGACAGAAGTCGGAATAGTGCCTGTTGGATTCAATCACGTCGCCATTGCTGTGTTTCATCGCCAATGTGAAGGTCCAAGGTAGCATCGGATGCTGATGATGATGATTAGTGTTTTATTGCGCACAACAACGAGGTTTTCAGCGCCCGTTCCCAAAAGAAATGTTGACGAGTACAGCCAAGATCTGTTAAACAAGGATCAATTCAGAGCCGATCTATGTTAGAATTGTAAATGTTCAAATTTCAAGATTGGACACAGCACATCCAAACAGGGAGATAAAACTAAAAATAAAATAGTACAATTAAAATAGTCCAAAACTGGTAAAAATATTTAACTGTGGCTAAGTGACCACTCACAAATAATGGGTGACCAAACCACTTTACAGCACATCAAGATCTCAATCCCAATATTTTGGGATGAAGCCCAGACATCACACAAAAACGTAAAACTCTAGCCACACTCGCCTCATTATTAGTTAAAATGGAGGGCAGGTCTGGTGGGAAACTTAAATCTTACCTCAAACCCGCATATAAACACAGGTCGTATCGACAGCTGTGTCCCACATGTCTGAGACGTTGGTGGCTCCTCACGACGTAACAGAAAACCATGTGTCAACGGACAATGTCCTATTCTAAGCCGTGTAAGGGCTACTTCCTCAGCTCGTCCTTGTCGGAAGGAGGTGAGCCACGGACCGACAGAACCTTCACCGCTCGCAACTTGTTATTCCTCACTTCCATCCACTGAGCCTCCCACCAACGCATGACCTTCCGAGTCACGAATGATGTTATTGCCTGTAGGGGGATGAAGCAAGCCTCCTTGGCAGCCGCGTCTGCAAGTTCATTTCCAGGAATCCCTATGTGCCCTGGAACCCAGCAGAAAATTACATCCTTACCCTGCTTTTGCAAGAGCAGGAGTGCGTCCTGCTCTTTTTGCACCATCCGATCTGCTGGGTACATCTGTTCAAGAGCGTGTAGAGCACTTTGGGAATTGGAGCAGATGATGAATTTCGTGCCATGATGTCGTCGCATATGTTCTAATGCTTGCAGAATGGCCAACAGTTCTGCATAGTAAACTGAGAACTGCTCTGGGAACCCTGTCCTACGGACAGTATCGGGAAACACAGCAGAGCAGCCCATAAAATCCCCCTGTTTAGACCCATCCGTGTAAACAGTAATAAAATCTGAATGGCGGTCTAAAATCTCAGTAAGTTTAATTTTAAAAAGGTGGTCTGGGGTACAATACTTCTTGTAAGCAGCCAGATCAAGAAGTAATCTTGGCCTTTGTAGTAGCCAGGGAGATCCCCTACTCCATCCCTGGTTGAGGACCTTAATGTCCTCCAGGTGTACCGACTCGAGACTCTCCTTTGGACGGATGCCAAACGGCTTTGTTGCCTTCGGACGGTGGCGGAAGAGACGTTCCAGTGCCGGCTGTGAAAAGGTGTTGGGCGCCAACGAAAGAGGAGTGGACTTGGCCCTGTATGCTTGCCGTACCACGAGCAGAAGACGCCGAATGGACAGCGGAGGCTCTCCAGCCTCGACACATAGACTAGCAACGGGACTCGTGCGATAAGCCCCCGTGGAAAGCCTAATACCCTCATGGTGAATCAAATCCAACATTTTGAGGTACGAAGGTCTTGCAGATCCATAAGCTTGACATCCGTATTCGGGTCGAGGTCGCACAAACGCCTTATAAAGTTGAAGCAGACGTGCCCTGTCAGCGCCCCAGGACCTATGACTGACGCATTTAAGGACGTTTAAAGCCTTGAAACAGCGGACCTTTAGATCCTTTAGGTGTGGCGACCATGTGAGCTTCTCATCAAAAATAAGCCCGAGATATTTCACTTTTTCCATAAAGGTGAGAACAGTGTCTCCTAGTTTTAAAACAGGGAGATTAAAAAGAGAACGGGAACGGTTAAAATCTACACAAACAGTCTTCTCCAAAGAGAATTTAAAGCCTGTGGTCTTAGGCCATTCCTCCAATCGCAGGATTGTCAGCTGTAATTGGCGTGTAGCAGCTGTGATGGAGGAAGACGCACAGAAAATGGAGAAATCGTCCACAAACAAGGAGCACTGTGGACGCAATTCTGTCGATGGCAATTGCGAAAGCCGTCACACTGAGGACACTTCGTTGAGGGACACCGTTCTCCTGCTTAAAACGGTCAGACAGGACATTCCCAACCTTATACCTAAAATACCTGTCCGACAGAAAGGATCTGACGACTGTGGGTAAACGCCCACGGAAACCCCACTCATAAAGCTGCCGCAAAATGTTGTGCCTCCAGGTAGTATCATACGCCTTCTCCAGGTCGAAGAAAGCCCCGATAAGGTGTTGCTTACGTAGGAAAGCATGTTATATCGCTGTTTCGAGTAGGATCAGGTTATCTAGGGTGGAATGATACCCCCTGAACCCACACTGGCAGCGGGTAAGTAAGGATCTGGATTCGAGAACCCACACCAGGCGCCTATTGACCATACGCTCAAATGTCTTTCCTACGCAGCTCGTGAGACTAACGCAACGATAACTACTGGGTTCGGTCCGATCCTTCCCTGGTTTTAAAAGTGGAATTAAAATCGATTCTTTCCACGAACTAGGAAAGTCACCTGTCTTCCAAATTTCATTAAAAAGTTGAAGGAGGACTTCCTTTGACCGCAGATCCAACTGCTGCAGCATGCTATACGATATCAGGTCTGGACCAGGTGCAGTATCCCGAGATACGGACAGTGCAGAGTCCAACTCCCACAAAGAGAAAGGCTGGTTGTATTCCTCAGTGTTGTTTGAACGGAAATCAAAAACCGGCCCTCTCCTGTGTACCCAGATAGCGAAGAAATTCTGGGTCCTGGCTAGAATCGGCCGTAATAGTTTAAAATGATTCTGCCATCGCCCGGGCGATGTCTCCTGGAGATGTTAGGAGACACCCCCGCTCACGTATAGCTGCTATTGGCGGTCGAGAGTATGGCCTTGAGATTCTCCTAATGGCTTCCCATACTTTGCTTGAAGATGTGGACCTATTGATGGAGTTCAGGAACTCACACCAAGACCTCCGTTTACTCTCCCTAACAATTCTTCTCGCCCGCGCCCGTGCTATTCGGAAAATTGCCAGATTCGCATCAGTGGGGCACCGATGGAATCTTCTCAAAGCCGCCCTTCTGTCTCTGATTGCGGTACGACAATCGTCATTCGACCAAGGGACAGGCTGCCTCATAGATGTTCCCTTTGACTTTGGTATGGATACATCAGCGGCATGGTGCATCACCACCGTAATGTGATCCACCCAATCCTGAACGCTTTCACACTGTTCGAAAACAGCCAACTGCCTGTAGAGCGTCCAGTTTCCCTTCCGGAACAACCGTTTTGGCGGCTGTTCGACACGATCCATTTCAACTGGCAGATGGAGCCAGATAGGATAATGGTCGCTGCCATGAAGGTCGTCTTCTACGACCCACTGAGCAATGTCTATGGCAGAGGACAAGCCTGAAGCGGTGCTAAAATGCGTGGCCTGACCTGTGTTCACCAGTATGATGTCGGAAGTCCTGATCAACTGATCAATCATCTGGCGTCTGGGGCGGGTTTTGTTTGAACCCCATAATGCATTATGAGCATTAAAATCTTCCAAAATGAGAAAGGGACGGGGTAGCTGATCAATGAGCTGTGCGAGGGCTTCACTGTCAATGAGCTCAGCGGGTGGTTAATACAAGGAGCACACTATGACGTTAACCTGGGCCAGGATCCGAGCTGCAACCGCTCGTCGCGTTGTGGTTAAGGGCACAGGTGAGGAGTGGAATGTGTCTTTAATGAACACTGCCACCCCACCCTGCGCTCTATTACCAGTCAGGTCGTCTTTCCTGTACATGTGATATCCTGTGAGTACAGGCGTGTCAGTCTCTTTAAAATGTGTCTCTTGCAAAGAGATGCAAAAGGGGTTTTCCTGTACTAACAGCCGCAATTCTTCAAAGCGAGTTCTGACTCCATTCAGATTCCACTGAAGTATGGGAGCCATATCAGCTGTTCGGTTTAGATTTCCCCCTGTCTTTGTGCCACGCTGGTGACACACTTGTGGAGCGAGTGGCAGCAGAGGGGCTGCCAGGTTCTGGGGAAGAGGTATCGAACTCCATGACGATTTCCTCCTCATCAGTCAGGGATGCCATAACGACATCCGATGGTGCCTTTGGCATGTTTGACGCCAACCGTCGTGCCCCTTTACCTGGTCCCGTTTTCTTTGTGGAAGTCGGGGATGGGGGAAGTGGAGAGTGTTTCTGGAGGGCCTTCGAAGGCTTCACTGTAGCTTTCTCTGCAACAGCGTTTGGTGGAGTCGGAACAGCCTGAATAGCTATATCTTTATTGGTTGTGCTCTGGCAGGTACAAACGCAGGTACAGGTATTGGTGGAGGATAATGCTACGCTGAACATGGTCTGCGTCGAAGCGTCTACTTTTGACGCACTGTTGTGCACCAAGGAGGCATAGGATGTGGCAAAGACAGGGGGTTTTGTCGCCTTATACTCTTTTTTGGCTTCCACATCAGGTAGCCCCTTGTCACCTTGATCTCCTGCATTTTTCTTTCCTCCGCAAAGATGGGGCAGTCTCTGCTCCAGACGGGATGGCTCCCAGAGCAGTTGATACACAGCGATGGAGATGTGCAGTTGGTCCCAGCTTCATGAGCTGCCTTGCCACATATACCGCAGGTCGGTTCACCTCCACAACTCATTGTCGTATGGCCATATCGCTGACATTTGAAACATCGCATAGGGTTAGGTATATAAGGCCTTACCCTAAGTCGGAGGAAACCAGCCAGAACGTACTCAGGTAAGACAGGCGAATTGAAAGTCACAATGAAGGTGGCAGATTTCCCAACAACTCCATTATTCCTACGTGTCCGTTGTTCCACGTCTACAATCCCCTGTGTTGCCCATTCTTGCTTCAGCTCTTCTACCTCGATATCCATTAAATCACGGCAGGGGACAACGCCTTTACTGTCGTTGAGGGAATTGTGCAACTCGACAGTAATATCATACTCGTCTAACTTGGTTGACTTTCGAAGCAGCTCCACTTGCTTTGCCCTAGTAGTCTCAACTAACAAGGTACCATTCCTTAGGCGTTTGATAGATTTCAGTGTGCCTGCGAGTCCTTCTAATCCTTTATGTACGTAGAAAGGAGACACTTTTTCATATGAGCCCTCCTTCCTCTTAATCATTTATGACTCCATGAGCCCTGTTACTCTGTTCTATCTGCTTATCTGGAGGACTAGCCTCCCTCATGCGCTTTACTAATTGCGAAGTTGGTGAAGGGAAATACGTGGTTGCCATGTGGGTCCTACGAGCAGCTAGGGAACTAAATGTCCGCCCAGACAGGGCCCCGCGTGCCTAGGTAAGCCTTGTACAACAGAGGCGCGGCAGGTTCCTCAGAGGACGCCCGCTAGCGACTGTTCCACCTCAACAGCCATGCATCTTATCGGGCCGCACCACACCTTACCTAGAAGGGTTTTTTATAGCGGTATGTACTATCCGCGCGATCCAGGCAATCAAGCCAAGATCCCCGGTCCCTGCGACACACAGCGTTCCACCGATGCGGTGGACGCTGAAGCATGCCCAGAGCTTACGGTGTCAGAGGACTGGCGACACACACCAGTCCACAGCTCGGGGACCCCGGGTTCGCCAAGCCCGTAGCCAGCAAATGAATGCTGAGTCCCCTGAGGGGCTGGATTCCGAGGAAAGGTTCTAAACAAAGACCGTTTGATGCAGTACTCACCTGGGCAGATATCTGCATGCTGCGTGTTGTATTCAATCGCGATGCATTTTCAGTGTTTCGTCGTCAATGTAGGGGCCAAGGGTTACAGTAAACGAGCTGTGATACATCGTAAACAACTACTGGCTTCCTAGGAAAGGTTCCAAACACACACAGTTCGAAGCATTACTACGCTGGACATTAGTCGGCATGGTGCCTGATGTATTCAATCCCGATGCATTTTCTGTGTTTCATTGACAAACTTAAGGTCCAAGTGTTACAGAAAACCAGCTATGGTGCATCGGAAACTACTACTGGATTCATAAGGATAGCTTCCAATCACAGACCGTTTGAAGCTGAACTCCGGTCGACATTTGTCGGCATGGTGGCTGTTGTATTCAATCCCGATGCAATCACTGTGTATCAGGGTCAATGGTAAGGTCCATAGGCTAACGTAAACCAACTTTGATGCATCGGAAACTATTACTGGATTCCCAGCAAAGGTTCAAAACACAGACACTTTGAAGCAGTACTCCCTTGGACAGAATGCGGCATGGTGATTTTATATTCCGTCCCGATACAGTTACTGTGTTTCATCGTCAATGTGAAGGACCAACAGTTCCAGCAATCCTGCAGTGGTGCATCGGAAACTACAACTGCATTCCCCGAAACTGTTTTAAACACATACCGTTTGAAACAACACTATCCAGGACTGAAGATGGCATCATGCCTGATGTATTCAATCCTGTTGCAATTTCTGTGTTTCATCGTCAAAGTGAAGGTCCAAGGGTTTCAGTAAACGAGCTGTGATGCATCGGTAACTTCAACTGGATTCCCAGGAAAGGTTCCAAACAGAGACCGTTTGAAGCAGTTCTATCCAGGTCAGAAGACGGCGTGATGCCTAATGTATTCAATTCCACTGCAATTTCGGTGTTTCTCCGTCAAACTGAGGATGCAAGGGTTACAGTAAACCAGCTGTGAGCATCGGTAACTAATACTCGATTCCCAGGAAAGGTTCCAAACACAGATCGTTTGAAGCAGTACTCCACTTGAAAGAAATCGTCATGGTGCATGTTATATTCAATCCCGATACAGTTTCTGTGTTTCATCGTCAATGTGAAGGTCCAAGGGTTACAGTTAACCAGCTGTGAGATATCGGAAACTACATTTGGATTCCTAGGAAAGGTTCCAGTCACAGATCGGTTGAAGCAGTACTCCCCTTGACAGAAGTCGTCATGGTGTCTGTTATATCCAATCCCGATGAAGTTTCTGCGTTTGATCGTCTATGTGAAGGTCCAACGGTACCAGTAAACCTGCACCGGAGCATGGGAAACTACTACTGGATTCCCACGAAAGGTTCCAATCACAGACCGTTTCAAACAGTACTGCCCTGGGCAGATGTCAGTATTTAGCGTGTTGTATTCAATCCCGCTGCAATTTATGTGTTTTATAGTCAATATGAAGGGCTACAGTGAACGAGCTGTGATACATCGGAAACTAATACAGCATTCCCAGGAAGGGTTCCAAAAACATACTTTTTGAAGCCGTAATCTTCTGGACAGAAGCCGGCATTGTGCCCTATGTATTCAATCCAGATGTAATTTTTGTCTTCCATCGTCTAAGTGAAGGTCCAAGAGTTACAGTAAACCTGCAGTGGTGTATCGGAAGCAGCCACTGCATTCCCAGTAAATGTTCCAAGAACAGACCGTTTGAAGCAGTACTGCCCTAGACAGAAGTTGGCATGGTGCCTGATGTATTCAATTACGATGCAATTTCTGTGTTTCATCGTCAATGTGAATATCCAAGGGTTAAATTAAACCAGCTGCGATACATCGGAAACTACTATAGGACTAACAATAAAGGTTCAAATCACAGACCATTTGAAGCAGTACTCCCCTGGACAGAAATCGGCAGGGTACCTGTTGTATTCAATCGCGCTGCAATTTCTGTGTTTCATGTTCAATGTGAAGGTCCAACGGTTCCTCTAAACCTGCATTGGTGCATTGGAAACTACTACTGGATTCCCACGAAAGGTTCCAACACAGACCGTTTGAAGCTGTACTCCCCTGGACAGAAGCCGGCATGGTTGATTGGTTTGTGGGATTAAAGGGACCAGACTGCGATGGTCATCGCTCCCTTTTTCCAAATACTAAAAACATCCACAGAGGATAAAAACGAGTAACAGAATAGATCACAGACAACACAGAACAAGAGAAACTTAGACAAAGACCAGACAAGACAAACTAAAATCACACGGAGTGTGACGGTGGTTGGCCGACCATAGGAACAAAAAAAGGAAAAGCCAACCACCGAAAACACATTAAAAACTTAGTTTAAAACCGTAGGCCAAAGGCCAGAATCAACACAAAACAATAAAATAAAACAGAAGCACTCAGATTAAATAATAAGAACCCCCTGCCCGAATAAAACGTAAAACTAAGTCAGCCATAATAAAGTCATCGGTTAAAAGGGCAGGGAGCGAGTCAGGCAGTGCAAACGACTGCCTGAGCACAGATAAAAGTGGACAGTCCAACAAAATGTGGACCACTGTCAATGCCGAGCCGCAGCGACAGAGAGGAGGGACCTCACGGCGCAATAAGTGGCAGTGGGTCATCCGCGTGTGCCCAATACGCAGTCGGCAGAGGATGACAGACTCCTTGCGAGAGTCTTGCAAGGAGGAGTTCCACACAGTCGTCGTCTCCTTGACGGCACGGAGTTTGTTAGGGGTGGCCAGACCGCGCCATTCAGCGTCCCAAAGCGAGATAACTTTGCGGCGGAAGACTGCCCTCAAATCAGTCTCCGGAAGGCCAATGTCTAGAGTGGGTTCACTGGTGGCTTGTTTGGCCAGGCGGTCAACATTTTCATTGCCTGGGATACCGACATGCCCGGGCGTCCACACAAACACCACAGAGCGGCCGCAACGCGCAAGAGTATGCGGGGACTCATGGATAGCCATCACCAGACGAGAACGAGGAAAACACTGGTCGAGAGCTCGTAAACCGCTCAGGGAATCGCTACAGATAACGAAGAACTCACCTGAGCAGGAGCGGATATACCCTAGGGCTCGAAAGATGGCGACCAGCTCAGCAGTGTAAACGCTGCAGCCAGCCGCCAAGGACCGTTGTTCGGAATGGTCCCCTAGAGTTAGCGCATACCCGACACGACCAGCAACCATCGAACCGTCGGTGTAAACAATGCCAGAGCCCTGATACGTGGCCAGGATGGAATAAAAGCGGCGGCGGAAGGCCTCTGGAGGGACTGACTCCTTTGGGCCCTGTGCCAAGTCGAGCCGAAGGCAAGGGCGAGGCACACTCCACGGGGGTGTACGCGGAGGTGCCCGGATAGGAGGTGGAACAGGGAAAAACCCAGGCCCGGAGAGAAGCTCCTTGACGCGTACGGCGATCGGACAACCCGACCGGGGCCGACGGTCTGGCAGATGGACGACTGACTGCGGGAACAGGACACGGTAATTTGGATGCCCGGGCAAGCTAAGAACATGGGCAGCATAAGCGGCCAGTAATTGTTGGCGTCGTAACCGCAGTGGAGAGACACCTACCTAAACCAGTATGCTGTCCACAGGGCTGGTCCGAAAAGCACCAGTGGCAAGGCGTATCCCGCTATGGAGGATTGGGTCCAGCACCCACAACGCAGACGGGGATGCTGAGCCATAAGCTAGGCTCCCATAATCCAGGCGAGACTGGATTAACGCCTGGTAGAGCCGCAACAGCGTAGATCGGTCGGCGCCCCAGCGGGTGTGGCTCAAACATCGCAGAGCATTGAGATGCCGCCAACACGCCTGTTTGAGCTGCCGGATATGAGGCAGCCAAGTCAACCGGGCATCGAAAACCACCCCCAAAAACCTGTGTGATTCCACCACTGAAAGAAGTTCGCCGTTAAGAGAAAGCTGCGGTTCCGGGTGGACAGTACGTCGGCGGCAGAAATGCATAACGCAGGTCTTGGCTGCCGAAAATTGGAACCCATGAGCTACAGCCCAAGACTGCGCCTTGTGGATAGCGCCCTGTAGCTGATGTTCAACAGCTGCAATGCCAGTAGAGCTGTAGTAAAGGCAGAAGTCGTCAGCAGACAGGGAAGCGGAGACAGAATTTCCCACGGCCGCAGCGAGCCCGTTAATGGCTATTAAAAACAGGCAGACACTTAGAACAGAACCCTGTGGCACACCGGTCTCCTGGACGTGGGTGGAACTATATGAGGCCGCGACTTGCACGCGGAAGGCACGATAGGACAGAAAATTTCGGATAAAAATCGGCAGAGGACCCCGAAGACCCCATCCATGAAGCGTAGAAAGGATGTGATGACGCCATGTCGTATCGTACACCCTCCGCATGTCGAAAAAGACAGCGACCAGGTGCTGACGGTGGGCAAAGGCAGTACGGATGGTCGACTCAAGGCTCACCAGATTGTCGGTGGCGGATCGGCCTTTACGGAACCCACCCTGAGACGGAGCCAGAAGGCCCCGAGACTCCAGCACCCAATTCAAGCGCCGGCTCACCATCCATTCAAGCAACTTGCAAAGAACGTTGGTGAGGCTAATGGGACGGTAGCTGTCCACATCCAGAGGGTTCTGTCCAGGTTTCAAAACGGGGATGACAATACTTTCCCGCCATTGTGACGGAAACTCGCCCTCGACCCAGAGACGGTTGCAAAGGTCGAGGAGGCGTCGCTTGCAGTCCACTGAAAGGTGTTTCAGCATCTGACAGTGGATGCGATCTGGCCCAGGAGCGGTATCAGGGCAAGCGGCAAGGGCACTGTGAAATTCCCACTCACTGAATAGAGCGTTATAGTATTCAGAAGTGTGGGTGCGAAAAGAAAGGCTCCGATGTTCCACCCGCTCTTTAATGGAGCGGAAGGCCGGGGGGTAATTCGCAAAAGCGGAACTCATAGCAAAATGCTCCGCCAAGCGGCTAGCAATGACGTCAGAGTCAGTACAAACTGCTCCATTCAGTGAGAGCGCAGGGACGCTGACTGGGGTCCGATGGCCGTAGAGGCGTCGGATCTTGGCCCACACCTGCGATGGAGAGACATGGAGGCCAATGGTGGACACATACCGCTCCCAGCACTCCTGCTTGCTTTGGCGGATAAGGCGGCGGGCCCGCGCATGCAGCCGTTTGAAGGTGATGAGGTGGTCAAGGCAGGGATGTCGCTTGTGACGCTGGAGCGCCCGCTGGCGATCTTGAATCGCTGCAGCGATCGCAGGCGACCACCAAGGCACAGTCCGCCGCCGAGTGGACCCAGAAGAACGGGGAATGGCAGATTCGGCGGCGGTAACGATGCCGGTGGTGACCGAGTGAACCACTGCATCAATGTCATCATTAGAGAGAGGCTCAATAGCGGGAATGGAGGAGAACAAGTCCCAGTCAGCGTTATTCATAGCCCACCTGCTGGGGCGCCCAGAAGAGCGATGTTGCGGCAGTGACAGAAGGATCGGGAAGTGGTCACTGCCACACAAGTCGTCATGCACTCTCCATTGGACAGACGGTAAGAGGCTAGGGCTACAGATCGAAAGGTCAATGGCGGAGTATGTGCCATGCGCCACACTGAAGTGTGTGAAGGCACCATCATTTAAAATCGAGAGATCGAGCTGCGACAATAAATGTTCTACAGTGGCGCCTCGACCTGTTGCCACTGACCCACCCCACAGAGGGTTATGGGCATTGAAGTCGCCCAATAGCAAGAAAGGTGGTGGCAATTGGGCTATCAGTGCAGCCAGGACATGCTGCGAGACATCACCATCCGGTGGAAGGTAAAGGCTGCAGACGGTAACAGCCTGTGGCGTCCACACCCTAACAGCGACAGCCTCTAAAGCGGATTGTAGAGAGACAGACTCGCTGTGAAGAGAGTTAAGGACATAGATGCAGACGCCACCAGACACCCTTTCATAAGTTGCTCGGTTCTTATAATAACCCCGATAGCCTTGGAGGGCGGGGGTTCGCATTGCTGGAAACCAAGTTTCCTGAAGAGCAATGCAGAAGAAAGGGTGAAGGCTGAGAAGTTGCCGGAGCTCAGCTAGATGGTGGAAGAAACCGCTGCAGTTCCACTGGAGGATGGTGTTTTCCATGTCTGTGAAAGGCGTGACGGAACTGGGAAGGCAGATTACGCCGCTGGGTCAACTGCTGCCTCTGATGGAGCACCCGTGCAAATGCTCTCCATTGTGTCCGAGGGACCGGTGAGATCGAGGTCCTCAGCGGACGCCAGAATCTCCACATCGTCCACAGAGGCAGAGCTTGTAGGAAGCGGTGGGACGGGTGCCCCGCTATATCTGTGGTCTTGGGGACTTTCTTCTTCTTCTGCTTGTCGCGCTGTGCTTGCGGTGGTTCAGGCTTCATGGGCTTCACTGGGTCAGTCTCAGGGACAGACGACGACCGTGAGGCCCTACGACCAGGGACTGGTGGTTGCTTCAACAACTTACGAGCGTTCTCTTTTCCACTGGTCGGAACATGTGAAGGGAGGTCCCCAAGGGATCCCTTCCTGGCGAGAGTAGCCAAAGAAGTCTTACGCTTCTCCAGCTGGGAAGGGGGAGCTGATATCCCCGATGGTTGGGAGGGTGTTGCTCCTGAAGAAGATGGAGCAGGAGCAACAGGGTGTGAAGTGCCTCCCACAATCAAGGGGGCTGTTGGATGCTGACCAATCATGGAACCAACCATATGGGACGACACAGGAGATGGAAGAACTGTCGTTGCAGCAGCGGCGTACGTTGACGTCAGTGGCACAGGATGGAGCCTCTCGTATTTCCGCCTAGCCTCAGAGTAGGTCAGGCGGTCCAGGGTTTTATATTCCATTATCTTCCGTTCTTTCTGGAAGATCCTACAGTCCGGCGAGCAGGGGGAATGGTGTGCTCCACAGTTAACACAGATGGGAGGCAGAGCACATGGAGAATCGGGATGCGAAGGACGTCCACAATCTCGACATGTGATGCCGGAAGTACAGCGGGATGACATGTGCCCAAACTTCCAGCATTTAAAACACCGCATCGGAGAAGGGATATATGGCTTCACATCACAACGGTAAACCATCACCTTGACCTTTTCGGGTAAAACATCACCTTCGAAGGCCAAGATGAAGGCACTGGTGGCTACCTGATTATCCCTCGGACCCCGATGGACGCGCCGGACGAAGTGAACACCCCGTCGTTCTAGATTGGCGCGTAGTTCATCGTCAGACTGCAGGAGAAGATCCCTGTGGAATATAATACCCTGAACCATGTTCAAACTTTTATGGGGAGTGAGGGTGACGGAAACATCCCCCAACTTGTCGCAAGTGAGCAACCTCCGCGACTGGGTGGAGGATGCTGTTTTGATGAGAACCGACCCAGAGCGCATTTTGGACAAGCCCTCCACCTCCCCGAACTTGTCCTCCAAATGCTCCACAAAAAACTGAGGATTGGTTTGCATAAAAGATTCACCATCGACCCGCGTACAGACAAGGTACCGGGGTGAATAATCGCCACTGCTGTCTTTAGCCATGCGTTCCTCCCATGGAGTGGCCAGGGAGGGAAATGATCTGGGATTGAATTGCTTGCCGTTGAGGTGAGACCTCGATCGCTTAGAGACTGCTGGGGGAGGCCCACCAGCGAGAGATGATGTACCACGCTTCATTGCGGGTCATCCGCCCTGATGCCACCCACTCCGACCAGGGGCTCTCCCCACGGGCGCCACCCAGCCACAGCAAAGACCACCTGGCAGGATGGCCTTTGCCGGGAGTCCTGATGCCCCAGAGGGATAGGCATCTACTCCTCGGCATACGTGGGGAGGTAGCAGCTCAGGCATCAGCAGTGCGATCCCTGTGTAGTCAGGGGGCTACCACCAAGAGGGTACATGACAACCCCACCACAACGGACTGGCTACTGTGCTGGATGTCGGGTGTCGAAATATCCATGTACATCACGAGGGCAAAGATGGAAGTGCACAATGGAGGGAATGCATGCTATCCGGGACACACTGCAGATGATGTGGCCGGAAGCTCGAAGGAAGTCCAACTCCATAACAATAATGGGTGTGCCAGATCTTAGAGCAAGATGGATATATAATACACCACGTAAGGCGTCCTTCCCCAAATGGTACGCACTACCAGAAAATTTTGAAAGGGAGTGGTCAAACCCCTTAGGGGACCATCACATTGAGGCCGAAACGTTTGAGACTCCTTTTAATCGCCTCTTACGACAGGCAGGAATACTGTGGGCCTATTCTAACCCCCGAACCCGCAGGGGGGAAGCCGGCATGGTGCCTGATGTATTCAATCCTGATGCAATTTCTGTGTTTTTTTAAATGAGATCTAATTTACACCTCCCACCACACCTAACCTCACACCTGTCCCACCATCAACATACGCAAACGTCCTCAACCCTATCTTGACACTCATATATCACTCCACAAACCATGCCCATCAATCAATTTACGATTCTCATCCCCTCTTTTCGAATTACAAACGTAGCCTCTATCTAAACACCAATCAACTCATTTTTCTCGTACTTTCAACAGTAAAATTAATTTTACACACACCCAGAAATACCAAACCCAGTTAAAGATTCAAACTTTTATACAAAGCATCAAGCACATACGACAATATTCAAAGCCTGGTCCCTGATCTCTACAATTTAAGTCGGAGAAAGACATATCTATTACCTTCTGCAACTTGTCTATAAACGGAACAATCTCAGTTACTACAACAGGACCTTGTTTTGACCATTCGCCGGAAATGCGCGCAATGTTGTACGCCTCAAACTAGGTACAAGTACAACAGATCCTCAACACTCTATCATCTTTATCCTTTACCATCAAACAGTGAAAAAGTCACGAAGGCACCAATGCGACCCACCTCCAGCGGGGACAAACGGAATTCACAATACTCCCCCCGAATAACTCAGAGTGCAACCATCCGAGAATTCCTTGCACGATGCTGATCCACTGTCAAACACTACCCCGTGCGCGGCGTATTGTGGATCCGCATCTGAACACCGCTCTCCATGTAACTCGCGGCGGATCCATTCGAACGTTAACCCTACTCTACCGCCGGTCCTGGGAGCAGTCCGCGAGGCGTGCATGTGCAAAGAGATACAAAAAACAGAGCAAGCGCTCTCTGAATGTGGAGGTGACTGGATACGCCTTGGTTACATTTAGAGACAATTTTAGAACACAGAACGATAACTTATGTTGCGGTCGCATGGATGGATCTGACATAAAATCGAAAGAAAAGCGAAAACTTATTAGCGCATAGATATAAACTAACCTAATATACACCGAAATGCGGTGAAAATGAGAACGTACTTGTTTATCTTCTGGTTCACAGGGGGGAATTTGTTCATGGAGTCAAGTATGCGGCAGCAAGAGGAATGCAGGAAAACGATGACTTCAAAGCGAGCCGAATAAGGAAGGCAGTCAGTTTTTCTCGTTGAGTTCGTATTATAGTGTATGTCTACTGAGGTAGCAGTGATACACGCGAGTTGAATACTGTATTTGATGCTTTTCAGGAGGACAGAGAATCACTCACGTCTAAACTTACTCACATCTGTGTTAAATCATAACAGAGGGTGTACGGGATGATCGATTGAGACAGAGCTGCAACTAGGTACGATTCAAACGTTGACTCATTTATTGTAGAGAAGGACAAGTTGTTGAAGGTAGATTTTTTTTCCAGTATTCTATTTGGATGCTTTAGTCACGTGATATAGCCAGCGTTCTAGTCATATGCGGCTACGTGTTTGGTATGTGGTTTAAAGCGCTGTCTACTTGCGATCGTTAACGGTGAACCCGTCGGTCATCAGAGGACTTCCCTCTCATGTGTGATGAAGGTTGACACATTCCTCTAAATGCACTTTGATTTACGCGATCCCCACCCCGTCGCATGCTTGGTGTAAAATCGAGACTTCAGAGTCATAACTAAGTTAGCTGTGGGTATTTGTGAGGAGCTGTAATCATTGTGTACACACTTACTCGACAGACGGGTGTTTACAGAGTCGGTGACGGGATGACTTTTAATTTTCAGATGTTGGACGCTGCTGTTATACACATCTGTTTGCTTGTAGAATGTAACAGCTGCTAATAACTATCATTTTTTATATAGACTTGATGGAGTAATGGTACTATTTCTTACTCATGATCATTGGGCACTAGACGTGTCCACAGGGCTATATTGGGCTCGTATCATAGAAAGGAAAAGTTTTACGATTGGGGTAGAGATAGCTCACCGTAAGGTGACCGGGGAGACAGGACGGAAAAGTAAGCGATCTAAAGTTATTGCCCGTTTTTAAGTGCTGAACGTTCTAGTCTTAGGAGGGTGTGTGTGTGTTTATGTTCTCTCTCTCTCTCTCTCTCTCTCTCTCTCTCTCTGTCTCTCTCTCCTACCGGAACCTTCGATGCATCGATCATGGACTCTAGAACAATACTTTACACATGATACAATGGATGATTTGCTTAAAAATCTATCGAACTGCGTTGTGTATAAATATCACTCCATTCTTTTTCTTCTTAACTGTATACTATTAAGTTAAAGCAGTTTGAGATCTGTTACTATAGATCGATATGGTGTGCTAAGCTCCAAGACTTGGTTACATTTCGAGAAATGTGGTGCACTTGGATGGTTAGGACTAGGAAAGCTCTATTTAGTCAAGAGAGGTGGAGTGTAGCTGTATTCGTCTGCACGGTTGAGGAATAATTGGGTAGCGATGTTGTGGGGTAGGTAGGTCAATGTCGAGGTGAGGATGGTCTTTGAACGTAAGAGGACTAGATAGTTCAGTGACCGCCATACGCAGAGAGATTGATCCAGTACTATGTGTGAGGTCTTAGAAATATGTATAGCATTGTCTGGTATAATTTGATCGTCTTTATGTGTTCGAGAATTAAGTGTGAATGGACGTGTTGAGCAGTCATCTATGAATGATCGCAACATGCAAAGTAGAGGATGTATGGTTTAGCTATGATACTGAAATTAAGAAAACAAGCTGTCACATGATTGGCCAGTGTTGGAATTTTTCACGATATCAGCTGTGATGGATAATATTACAGTATATCGGTGGTGTCTTATCCATCACATCTGTGCATTGGGTACGACATAATGATTGACTGACAATGCTTGCTTGAGTTGGGGGAGAAATTTTGGTTGATGGACCACAACTTCCAGGGTTGCTTGCACTGAAAACGGTGATGCTGTACTTGTGTGCAAAAATGACCAATCACTAGAAATTGAATGCAGAGTTATAAACTATTCAGTCACTACGACATATGAGTTTAAATTTAGAGGTGGTCAATCACTTTCGAGGGAAGTGGCTACAACGCCAGCAGTCTCTTCTATTTTCCTTGTGTTGTGGGTGTCCTTTATTTAAAATCATTCAATGTTATGCTATCGACTATAAGAATATGATTTATAAGGTGTAAGGTATAGTTTCCTGTGAGAGACCGTGCATCAGTCCGTGTTAATGTCTGTTTAGAATCAGACAATGACTTCGAAGTCGCTGCAGAAAGACGAAATGCTCGGCAGTGTGCAAAAGCGTGTTAGAAAACACTGGTTGCACAAGGGCCAGAGGCAGCTTCTCATTCGCTTAGAGTATGGGTGATCAAATTTTAAAGGGCTCTCTGCAGCGTGTGTGTATATTTAATATGATTTTGTTCATATAGGCATCTGTAGTTTGAGGTGTTGGATTTGGTGAGCTGTTAGGAATTCTTGGATGGTTGCACTCTGAGTTATTCGGGGGGAGTATTGTGAATTCTGTTTGTCCGCACTGGAGGTGGATCGCATTGGTGCCTTCTTGACTTTTTCACTGTTTGATGGTAGAGGACAAAGATGATAGGGTGTTGAGGATCTGTTGTACTTGTACCTAGTTTGAGGCATACAACATTGCGCGCATTTCCGGCGAATGGTCAAAACAAGGTCCTGTTGTAGTAACTGAGATCGTTCTGTTTATAGACAGATTGCAGAAGGTAATAGATATGTCTTTCTCCGACTTAAATTGCAGGTATCAGGGACTAGGCTTTGAATATTGTCGTATGTGCTTGATGGTTTGTATAAAAGTTTGAATCTCCAATTGGGTTTGGTATTTCTGGGTGCGTGTAAAATTAATTTTACTGTTGAAAGTACGAGAAAGATGAGTTGATTGGTGTTTTAGATAGTGGCTACCTTTGTAATTCGAAAAGAGGGGATGAGAATCGTAAATTGATTGATGGGCATGGTTGGTGGGGTGATATATGCGTGTCAAGATAGGGTTGAGGACTTTTGCGTATGTTGATGGTGGGACGGGTGTGAGGTTAGGTGAAGTGGGAGGTGTAAATTAGATCTTATTTTTTAAAAAAGTTGTAAAGTAGGAATAATATTGAGAAGGTTTTTTAGATGGCTGGTCACGCGACGATGCGACAGAGCCGTGTAATGTCTTGTAAGGAGCAATGCGCAGTGTGTCATAGGAGGTAAAGACATGTGCTGCTATGATGTGTCTAGCGTATGGAGGTTCCGCTTTGTAATTATGCTACGTTGATATAAAGTTGACTTTCACCCGCGTTTGGTGGTCGCGGCTCGGGATCGCGGTCCTGGATGGACGTATGTGTGTGCTTTGACCGCTGACGAGCACGTTGACCGCGCCAACACACGCTTGCGGAAGTTAAGCAGGGGCTGTGCGAGGTCTGAAATCAGACGGATGCGTGACTTCACGATCCTGTTGGCAGGGTGCGGAGTGGGGGGTACCTGCGCACGTCTGCTGAGTTATTTTTGCGAGCGGATGTGCAGGTTCTGCTATGCGTTATTAGGATAGTTTACGAGTACTGAGCGTATTTACACATCTGTGTGATGTATTATTTAGTAGCAGTTCGCTATAGTGTGTACTGAAATTATGATTGGGTGCGTGTCTGTGGGCTGTGCAACATCGTCCAGGGCACATCTGGGATTGGTGTTTTGTGATAGCCTGATAGAAGCACTGTATGGTTAAATAAGTTGTTCGAAAAAAATAAGTAGTGTTCTCAATGATTACACACGCCTGCAGCGCAGATCAGAGTCATTTGGTTTTTCTGTCACCATCTCGGTTGCATGCGAGTAGTAAATGTTTTCCCGGCCCCGTTAATCGAGTGTGTCAACGAGCTATGAGCTATTCTGAGAATAGACGTGAAGGCAGGTCCAGACCTGAGACGCCGGTGGTATACATGAAAAGAACAATGCAGCTTTCACTTGTGTCGGCTGTCACGAGCGCTCGGAAGCTGAACTTGGCTGGAGACTGGAATCCCTTTCCCCGCCGACCGCACGCGCGCGGCCTGTCTTGGAGTGTAACCTAAGGCGCACAGCCGATATCAATTTCTCCGGTGATAGGTGCGAATGCGAATGCGACTTTTGGTCGGTTTGGCAGCTGATGGTGTTTGGGCACGTCTGTTGCACTATTTTGCGAGCATGTCTGTGCACTTTGCGGTGCTTAATTTGGAGAGTTTAAGAGTACAGAGCTCGTCTGCTGATATTGTGTTCTGCATTATTTAAGAACTGTTTGCTATTGTGTGGTGAAATTAGGAGTTGTTTACGTGTTTGTGGCCTGTGTCAGATGACCACAGTCGGATCAGTGCGGGTGTTTAGTGACAAATATACTCCACGACTAAATAAAAGGGCTCCAAATAAATAGAGTGCAGCCCTTCCTTACTTCCCCGAGCAGCACAGCGCAGTCTGAGCTGTTTTTGCGCAATAACGGCAATCTGGTCAGAATGTGAGTGAGTAGAGAAATAACTGCACAAATTTATCTGTAGAGGAGTTACAGGTCTGGATTGGAATGAATATCTTGATGGGTATGGTTGTGTTGCCAAGTGTAGTGCACTACTGGAGTTCAGAAACTGCGTTATGTCAGCCTTACATATCGAAACCTATGAGAAGTAAAAGTTTGAAAAAGATATGTAGCAAATAAATAAAGTACACTCGTTCTTCCTTCCATCCGCCTATGCACTGAAATTGTTTGCGAAAATTAGCACTAGTTTGGCTATTTGGAGGTAAATGTTTTGCATTATTTATGAGTGGTTCGCATGTCTGTAGGCTGTGTTATGAGTTATTTTGAACTGTTTACGATCAGCAAGTGTGTGTCTAGAACATTATAAATGAGTTATGTAGGAGTGTTTTGCAGGTCTGCATGATGTGGGACATGTCGGTGTGATATATATACTCCATTCGTAAATAAAGTAAATTTGATCCTCGATCTGTGGACCTAGTGCAGGGTGAGTCCGTTTACCAGAAACGTGTAGGAAGAGGTTGAGTGCTGGTGGCTTAGTGTGAAACAATTTTCTTAGGTTGGTGGCGGAAGCGCAAGTGAGCTTTGTTTACTGGCAGATTTCAAACTTGGTGCTGGTTCCTAGGAGGAGGAGGTGGCGTTCTGGTCTTCGAAAAGTAGTTGACATTAAGGGGTTGAACACGTTTGCGTACGTATATGAAATTGTAAATTCAATTATTTAATATAGCTGGGGTGGTGAGAGTGAATTAGTGAGCGTTCTCGCGACGAGCAAACATGCTGATATACGGTCGTGGTGGATTTCACTGTCGGTCAAACTCTGACGCCAAACGTATTCTTTGTACGGCACGTGGTCAACAGGTTCCATCGTGTCCAGCGTTAAGTGCTCGCGGGCGTGGCTGACCGTTTGTGGCGGAGCCCTGAGGCGCCACTCGCCGCCTAGCTGGCGCCCCGGGCCGTGGGGTTGTTCTTGACGTCAGCGGGCCAGGGGGCGGGCTCAGCTGGCCGCGCATACGTCAGCTGCGCTCTGGAGTTTTGCTGTGTGAGCATGGAGAAGTCAGTTGGGACACACTATGTCCGTCACGTGTATGGAGGGTGTGTGACGTAAGCGGGGCGGCGACGCAGTGATTGTACAGTTATTACGCGCGCGCGAGACAAGTAGCGGGCGTTATAGTGCGGTCCAAAGGTGCTCATATAGTCATGGCGGATTCCACTGTCGAGCAAACTTTGCCGCCAAAAGTGTTGCACTGCGTTCTCGCTCGCACAGACACACGTGGCGAACGACTGTGTGAGGTCGGCATCGACAGGTTTGAATGTGGCGCCGAAAGGGTTGCAGGGAAACGGCAGACCGTTGTGCGATTCAGCTCAGAGGTGGTGGTGGTTATTGGTATGTTTAAGGGGGACTAAACAGCTAAGGTCATCAGTCCCCCATTCCAAAAACAGGCGAGACATAAATGCATGAAGCAGGTAAAACCCCAAGGGGAAGGAGACTCCCCCCAGACCCTAAAAGAACACAAATGTGGTAACGAACACTACAGACACGAAGAGTACAGATGAACTCCAGACAAAAAGAAACAGAAGAAAAGAAGATGGCCGGAGACTGGTTGACTGACAACGACGACAAAAAAGGGAAAGAGTCAACCAACCGACTACACACTAAAACCTGCAACCAAATATGAGAGACTCGAGGACAAGAGACATACAAAGGGAAAGGAGCAGGACCTCCCTAAAGGGAACCATAAAAAGGACTACCACGGATAAAATTTAAAACGTCATCAGCCATGGAGGCATTGTCGCTTAAAACCAAAGGCAAAGTGCCCGGGAGATTAAAGGACTGCCGGAGGGTGCGCAGTCGGGGACACTCCAATAAAATGTGGGCGACCGTCAGCTGAGACCCACACCGACACAGGGGGGGATCCTCCTGACGCAAAAGATGGCCGTGCGTCAGGTATGTATGGCCGATGCTGAACCGACACAGGATTACAAAGTCCCTGCGAGAAGCCCGCAGGGAGGAGCGCCACACATCGGTCGTCTCCTTAACAGCCCGCAGTTTATTCGGGGATGTCAGACCACGCCACTCAGCAGACCACATCCCAAGCACCTTATGGCGCAACACCAACTGCTGATCTCGAGCCGGGAGGCCGATCTCCAAAGCTGGGGCGTCGATCGCTCCTTTGGCCAGCCTGTCGACACGTTTGCTCCCCGGGATGCCAACGTGACCTGGCATCCAAACAAAGACCACCGAACGTCCAGAGCGGGTAATGGTGGAAACAGACTCCCGAATAGAGGACACCAGAGGAGAAGAGGGATAGCAGCGATCGATGGCCTGGAGGCTGCTCAGGGAGTCACTGCAGATGACGATGGACGTCCCTGAGCAGGAACGCATATGCTCAAGAGCGCGCAATATGGCCACCAGCTCTGCAGTAAAAATGCTGCAGCCAGCCGGCAAGGAGCGCTGTTCAACATGGGCAGCGTGAGCAAAAGCGTAGGCAGTGCGGCCATCAACCAGGGAACCATCAGTGTAGACAGCCTCACAGCCCGGAAAGGAGGCGAGGAGCGCAAGAAAACGGCGACGGAGGGCCACAGGCGGAACCGAGTCCTTGGGTCCCTGTGCCAAGTCCAGACGGATGGATGGCCGGGCAAACACCATGGAGGCGTAGGTGCACGGACCCGGAAGGGAGGCAGAAGAGGGAATGAGCCCAGTTGCGACAGCAGGGACTGGACGCGGACAGCTATGGAAAGCCCAGACCGAGGTCGCCGTTCGGGCAGATGGAGGACCGTGATAGGGAAAAGCAGGCGACGATTGGGATGGCCTGGCGAGCAGTGCACGTGGACAGCATAGTCGGCGAGCAGCCTATGGCGGCGAATCCGCAGCGGGGGAACCCCGGCCTCCACCAGTAGACTATCCACGGGACTCGTACGAAAAGCGACAGTTGCAAGCTGAACCCCACAGTGGTGTATGTGGTCTAACAACGTCAACACTGAGGGTGATGCAGACCCATAGGCCAGGCACCCATAATCAAGCCTGGACTGCACAAGGGCTCTGTACAATCGCAACAACGTGCAGCGATCCGCACCCCAAGAAGTGTGGCTGAGGCAGCAGAGGGCGTTGAGGTGCCGCCAGCACTTTTGCTTCAGCTGAGCAATATGAGCAACCCATATGAGCTGGGCATCAAACACGAGTCCTAAGAAGGGGCAAGTGTCCACCACTTCAAGCAGGTGGCCGTCAAGGTAAAGTTCAGGATGAGGGTGGACCGTCCGACGCCTGCAGAAGTGCATAACGCGAGTCTTGGCTGCAGAGAACTGAAAACCATGAGTCAGAGCCCATGATGCTGCCTTGCGAACGGCTACTTGCAGCCTGCGTTCGGCGACCCCCGTAGTCGTGGAGCTAAAGGAGATGCAGAAGTCGTCGGCATACAAAGAAGGAGACACCGACGACCCCACGGCTGCAGCCAGACCATTAATGGCCACCAGAGATAAGGAGACGCTCAACACCGAGCCCTGTGGGACCCCATTCTCCTGTGTATAAGATGAACTAGAGGCGGCACCGACTTGCACCCGGAAAGAGCGGCGCAATAAAAAGGATTGAAGAAAAGATGGGAGCTGACCACGAAGACCCCACTCATGCAACGTAGCAAGGATGTGATGCCTCCATGTGGTGTCATACGCCTTCCACAGATCAAAAAATACAGCAACGAGATGCTGACGTCGGGCAAAGGCCATACGGATAGCAGATTCCAGCCACACCAAATTGTCCGCTGCAGACCGGCCCCGACGGAAGCCACCCTGGGATGGAGCGAGGAGACCGCGCGACTCAAGGACCTAACACAAACGCCGCCCCACCATACGTTCGAGCAATTTGCACAAAACGTTGGTGAGGGTAATGGGACGATAGCTGTCCATCGCCAGTGGGTCCGCACCGGGCTTCAAGATGGGGACAATAACACCCTCTCGCCATTGCGACGGGAACACGCCCTCGCTCCAAATGCGGTTAAAGATGGTGAGGATGTGTCTCTGGCAGTCCCTGGAGAGATGCTGCAGCATCTGCGCGTGGATGCAGTCTGGTCCTGGTGCTGTATCGGGGCAATCGGCGAGGGCAGCGAGGAATTCCCTCTCGCTGAAAGGAGCATTGTATTTTTCAGAACGAAGCGTGTGGAATGACAATGGCGTCTGCTCGGCTCGCTCCTTTAGAGAGCGAAAGGCGTGGGGATAAGTTGCAGTCGCAGAGCTCTGAGCAAAGTGCGCAGCAAGGTGTTCAGCAATGGCGGCCGCGTCCGTGCAGACAGCGCCGTCCAGAGAGATCCCAGGGACACCCATAGGGGTCTGGTATCCATAAATCCGCCGGATCCGGGACTACACGAGCGAGGGTGAGACACGGGAGCCCAGGGATGAGACGTACCTCTCCCAGCACGCCTGCTTACGCTGGGCAATAAGACGACGGGCCAGGGCACGGAGCCTCTTAAAGGCGATGAGGGTCTCTAGAGACGGGTGCCGCCTATGACGCTGGAGAGCCCGTCTACGGTCGCGAATAGCCTCAGCAATCTCCGGCGACCACCAGGGGACAGCCTTCCTCCGAGGGAGTCCAGAAGAGCGGGGGATGGCAGCCTTGGCCGCCGAAATAATTGACGTGGTTAAGACACGGACCGCCTCGTCAATGTCACCCTGTGGGGGGACTCATGGTTGCAGCGGAAGTAAAAGCCGGCCAGTCAGTCCTGTGGAGAGCCCAGCGGGGCAGGCGCCCAGAAAAATGACACTGGGGCAGTGACAAATAGATGGGAAAATGGTCACTACCACACAGGTCAGGATGCACTCTCCAGTGGAGAGATGGGACAAGTCCGGGGCTGCAAAGAGAGAGATCGATGGCCGAGAACGAGCTGTGGGCCACACTGAAACGCGTGGGAGCACCGGTGTTCAAGAGGCTAAGGTCGAGCTGAGCCAACAAATGTTCGACAGCACGACCGCGGTCATCGGAGACAGTCGCACCCCATAGAGGGTTGTGGGCATTGAAATCGCCCAGCAACAAGAAAGGGGGCGGCAGTTGGGCTATCAGAGCAACCAGACATGCTGTGCGACAGCACCATCCAGTGGAAGGTAAATACTGCAGACGGTAATAGCCTGTGGCGTCCACACCCGAACAGCGACAGCCTCTAAAGCTGTTTGTAGAGGTACAAACTTGCTATGAAGAGAGTTAAGGACATAGATGCAGACGCCACCAGACACCCTTTCATAAGCTGCCCGGATCTTAAAATAACCCCGATAGCCACGGAGGGCGGGCGTTCCCATTGCTGGAAACCAAGTTTCCTGCAGAGCAATGCAAAGGAAAGGATGAAGTTGGCGGATCTCAGCTAGATGGTGGAAGAAACCGCTGCAGTTCCACTGGAGGATGGTATTGGCCATGGATGGGAAAAGCGTGAAGGGACTGGGGAGGCAGATTACGCCTCCTGGGCCCCTGCTGCTATTGAGTCACCACCTGGACGACAGCCATCTATTGCGTCAGAGGGACTGGCGAGATTCATGTCCTCAGCGGACGCCAGGATCTCCACCTCATCCTCAGATGCAGAGCTTGTAGGAAGCGATGGAATGGGTGCCACTGCAATGTCGGTAGCCTTGGGGAGTTTCTTCTTCTTCTGCTTCTCGCGCTGTGCCTTTGGGGGTGCAGGCTGGAAGGGCGGCACTGGGTCAGTCTCAGTGACACACGACGACCGTGTGTTCCGACGACCAGGGACCGGCAGTTGTTTAAGCCACTTGCGGCTGTCGGCCTTGGTACCAGTCAGAACTTGAGAAGGGAGGTCCCCAAGGGACCCCTTCCTTACGAGAGTAGCCGAAGAAGTCTTACGCTTCTCCGGCTGGGAAGGGGGAACTGATGTCCCCGATGGTTGGGGGGGTGTTGCTCCTGAAGTAGATGGAGCAGGAGCAACAGTGGGTTTAGTGCCCCCCACCATCAAGGGGGCAGGTGTGGGACTTCGACTTTGAGAGCTGACTGGAGCGGATGGAACTGTAGCAGGAGTGACAGTTGCGGCATAAGAAGCTGTCATGCGCACTGGATGAAGCCGATCATATTTCCCCTTCGCCTCAGTGTATGTCAGGCGGTCGAGCGTCTTGATTTCCATGATCTTCCATTCCTTCTGCAGAATCGGACAGTCTGGCGAGCAAGGCGGATGGTGCGCACCACAGTTCACACAGATTGTAGGCGGGGCACAGGGATGATCAGGATGGGATGGTCGACCGCAATCGCGACAGACGAGGTCAGAAGCACAGCGTGAAGACATATGGCCAAACTTCCAACACTTGAAGCACTGCATCGGGGGAGGGATATACGGCTTGACATCGCAACGGTACACCATCACCTTGACCTTCTCAGGTAACGTGTCACCCTCGAAGGCCAAGATGAAGGCACCGGTGGCAACTTGATGATTCCTCGGACCCCGGTGGACGCGCCGGACGAAATGGACACCTTGGCGCTCCAAGATGGCGCGCAGCTCGTCATCGGACTGTAAAAGGAGATCCCTGTGGAAGATAATGCCCTGGACCATATTCAGACTTTTATGGGGCGTGATAGTTACGGAGATATCCCCCAGCTTAGTACAAGCGAGCAAGGCCCGCGACTGGGCGGAGGATGCCGTTTTTATCAACACCGATCCGGACCGCATCTTGGACAAGCCCTCCACCTCCCCAAACTTGTCCTCTAAATGCTCTACAAAGAACTGAGGCTTCACGGATATAAAAGATTCCCCATCAGCTCTGGTACAGACAAGATATCTGGGCGAATACGTCTCACGTTCATTCAATGCCTTTCGTTCCTCCCATGGTGTGGCGAGGGAGGGGAACGTTTGGGGTCATAAACGTTACCTTTAAAATGTGCCCTCAAACGCTTAGAGACTGCTGGTGGCTGGACACCAGCAAGAGAAGATGTGCCACGCTTCATTGCGTGTCATCCACCCTGATGCCACCTACTCCGACCAAGGGCCCTCCCCACGGGCGCCACCCAGCCGCAGCAATAGCCACCTGACAGGATGGCCATTGCCGGGAGTCCCGATGCCCCAGAGAGATGGGCATCTACTCCTTGGCATACGTGGGGAGTTAACGGCGCAGGCATCAGTAGAGCGATCCCTGTGTTGTCAGGGGGCTACAACCACGAGGGTACATGGCGGCCCCACGACAACGGACTGGCTACCGTGCTGGATCTTAGGTGCAAAAATGTCCAAGGCCGTCGTCGCAGTTAAAAGAAACACTGCAGAGTGCAGTGTGGGAATCGCACCCAGGGACGTATCCTCGCCCAAGAGATGGAAAACGAGCGGGACACCATTGCAACGACGAAAAAGCCGGCTAAAGGTCTCAATGCACGACGGATACAGTGCACCATGTAAGGCGCCCTTCCCCAATTGGCTCGCTCTTCGGAATAATTTAGAAAGATGGAGGTCAAACCCGAGAGGGGACCATCACATAAGGCCGAAACATTTGAGACTCCTTTTAGTCGCCTCTTACGACAGGCAGGAATACCGCGGGCCTATTCTAACCCCCGAACTCGCAGGGGGGTCAGCTCAGAGGGTGACAATTTTGGCGGGAAACGTGTGGAGGCGACGAATGCACGTGGTGAGCGGACAAGGGGCCGCTGTGAAGTCATACTCGACAAGTTCCAGCGTGTCCAGCGAAAACATGTTTACGACGTGGGAGCGATCGCTGGGCTCACCCCCCGTGCTAGTGGCCGGCTGCCTCAAGCGACAGGCGTAGGCAGTGTCTACGCGCGCTGGCCAGGGGGTGGCAAGGATTTGAACTAATTCAGCTGGAGTGCGGACGTCATGGTGACTGCACTTTGATATCAAAGATGTGTGTGCTGACTGTGTCGGAGAACAAGTGATGACAGTACTGCTTGAAATAAGGTCTTCAGTCCCTTCCCCCCTGCAAAATCAAAGGACGTGAATTACGTTACTATAAGTGTAGTTTATTATTTGACGCGATTATAATAGGCTACCAGTGAAAAACGATAAGTGACAGAGAAAGCTCGTACATGTGATCAATTATGGCGTTGGGGATTTGAACTTATGATAGATTTTTTTATGGATGTAAGGAGAATGGCTTTCTCACCGAGAAAATCGGACATCTGCAATGGATAATAAATGATAATAATACATGGAAGTACAGTTTTCGAGAGAATATTGTGTTGGAAATTGAATTTAGCGCAATTTTCAAGTGGAGATAGGCCTATAATAATAAATGATAATGAATGATAATAATTAATGATAAATGACAATGATTGATAATGAATAATAATAAATAAAAGTAAGGTTTTGCAGCCATTATCGTGTAGGAATTTGAATTTGGAGGGAATTTTCTAGTGGAGGCAGGTCAATAATAATAAATAATTATAAATGATAATAAATAATAATAAATGATAACGAATGACAATGAATGATAACGAATGACAATGAATGATAATGAATGTTAATAAATGATAATGAATGTTAATGAATGATAATCAATAATAATAATAAATCCAAGTACGGTCTTTGCATGCATTATCCTGTTGGAATTCACACTTGTTGCCATTTTTTTTCTTTTGGAGTCTTAGGTTAGTGGACGTAGCACAAATGGACTATTTTCTCGCCAAAATTCAAACTTCCCGACGTTTTTTCTTCAGGTTAGGTTAGTGGAGGAAGCACAACTGGACTATTCTCCCGCCAAAAGCCGCCATCTTGGATCACGTCATGCGATGTTGCCAAGTCTACATGCCGCTATCTTGGATGACGTCATCACAGCCATCTTGAATCAATTTGGCACAATGGAGAGTGGGGTGGCACATAGGTTGTCCCCCTACTTGTAATTTCTGTGTTTCATCGTCAATTTGAATTTCCAAGGGTTACTTTAGACCAGCTGTGATACATTTGAAACTACTATAGGACTAATAATAAAGGTTCAAATCACAGACCATTTGAAGCAGTACTCCCCTGTGCAGAAATGGGAAGGGTACCTGTTGTATTCAATCCCGCTGCAATTTCTGTGTTTCATGATCAATTTGAAGATCCAACGGTTCCAGTAAACCTGCAGTGGTGCATCGGAAACTACTACTGGATTCCCACGAAAGGTTCCAACACAGACCGTTTTAAGCTGTACTCCTCTGGACAGAAGCTGGCATGGTGCCTGATGTATTTAATCCCGCTGCAATTTCTGTGTGTCATAGTCAATATGAAGGTCCAAGGGCTACAGAGATCGAGCTGTGATACATTGTAAACTACTACATGATCCCCAGGAAGTGTTCCCAACACATTCCGTTTGATGCAGTACTCTTCTGGACAGAAGTCGGCATGGTGCGTGATGTATTCAAACCTGATGCAATTTCTGTGTTTCATCGTCAAGGTTAAGATCCAAGGGTTACAGTAAATCAGGTGTGATGCGTCTAGAACTACTCTTGGATTCCCAGGAAAGGTTCCAAACTCAGACCGTTTGATGCAGTACCCACCTGGGCAGATGACTGCATGCTGCGTGTTGTATTCAATCGCGATGTATTATCAGTGTTTCATCAATAAAGTTAAGGTCCAAGGATTACAGAAAACCAGCTTTGAAGCATCGGAAACTACTACTGGATTCATAGAAAAGGTTTCAAACACAGACCCTTTGAAGCAGTACTCCCTTGGACACAAGTCAACATGGTACCTTCGTTATTCAATCCCGATGCATTTTCTATGTTTCATCGCCAATGTGAATGTCAAAGGGTTACATTAAACCAGCTATGATGCATCAGAAACTACTACAGCAATCTCAGGGAAGGTTGAAATCACAGACCATTTGAAGCAGTACTCCACTGGACAGAAGTCCGCATGGCGACTGATATATTCAATCCCAATGCAATTTCTGTGTTTCTTCGTCAATGTGAAGTTCCAACGGTTCCAGTAAACCTTCAGTGGTGCATCGCAAACTACTACTGGATTCCCATGAAAGGTTACAAACACAGACCCTTTGATGCAGTACACACCTGGGCAGATGTATGCACGCTGCGTGTTGTATTCAATCGCAATGCATTTTCAGTGTTTCATCGTCAGTGTGAAGGTCCAACTGTTACAGTGAACTTGCAGTGGTGTATCGAAAACTACTACTGGAATCCAATTAAAGTTTCCAAACACAAACCGGGTGAAGCAGTACTCCCCTTGACTGAAATCAGCACACAGAGTCTGAAGCAGTATTACCCTGGACTGAAGCCGGCATCGTGCCTGCTGTATTCAATCCCGAAGGTCCAAGGGTTGCAGTAAATCTGCAATGGTAGGTCGAAAACTACTACTGGATTCCCAGCAAAGGTCCCAAACACAGACTGTTGGAAGCAGTACTCCCCTGCACAGATGTCAAAATGGAGCCTGATGTATTTAATCCCGATGCAACTTCTCTGTTTTATAGTCAATGTGAAGGTCCAAGGGCAACAGTAAACCAGCTGTAATGCATCGGAAAGTACTACTGGTTTCCCAGGAAATGTTCCAAACACAGGGTGTTTGAAGCTGTACTCCAATGGACAGAAGTCGGCATGGTGCCTGGTGTATTCAATCCCGATGCATTTTCTGTGTTTCATCGTCAATGTGAAGGTCCAACGGTTCCAATAACGCTGCAGTGGTGCATCTGGGGCTACTACTGGATTCATAGGAAAGATTCCAAATACAGACCGTTTCAAGCAGTACTCCCCTGGACAGAAGTCGGTATGGTGCGTGTTGTATTCAATCTCGATGCATTTTCTGTGTTTCATCGTCAATGTGAAAGTCCACGGGTTACATTAAACCAGCTGTAATACATCGTAAAATAGTACAGGACTCCCAGGAAAGGTTCAAATGACATACCATTTGAAGCAGTACTCCCCTGGACAGAAGTCGGCATGGTGCCTGATGTATTCAACCACGATGCAGTTTCTGTGCTTCATCGGCAATGTGAAGGTCCAAGGGTTACAGTAAACCAGCTGTGATGCATCGGAAACTACTACTGGACCCGCAGGAAAGGTTCCAAACACAGACCGTTTGATGCAGTAATCCCCTGGATAGATGTCAGCATGGTGCTAATCTATTCAATCCCGATGCAATTTCTGTGTTTCATCGGCAATGTGAAGGTCCTAGAGTTACAGTAAACCAGCTGTATTGCATCGGAAAATACTACTAGATTCTCAGGAAAGGTTTCAATCACAGTACGCCCCTGGAGACCTGTCATCATGGTGCATGTTGTATTCAATCACGATGCATTTTAAGTGTGTCACCGTAAATGTTAAGGTCCAACGGTACCAGTAAACCTGCAGCGGTGCATCGGAAATTACTACTGGATTTCCAGGAAAGATTTAAAGCACAGACCGTTCAAAGCAGTAATTCCTTGGGCAGATGTTAGCATGGTGCGTGTTGTACTCAATCGTGATGCATTTTCTGTGTTTCATCGTCAATGTGAAGGTCCAACGGTTCCAACAACGCATCAGTTGTGCATCTGGGGCTACTACTGGATTCATAGGAAAGGTTCCAAATACAGACCGTTTCAAGCAGTACTCCCCTGGACAGAAGTCGGTATGGTGCGTGTTGTATTCAATCTCGATGCATTTTCTGTGTTTCATCGTCAATGTGAAAGTCCACGGGTTACATTAAACCAGCTGTAATACATCGTAAAATAGTACAGGACTCCCAGGAAAGCTTCAAATGACATACCATTTGAAGCAGTACTCCCCTGGACAGAAGTCGGCATGGTGCCTCATGTATTCAATCCCGATGCAATTTCTGTGTTTCAGCGTCAATGTGAAGGACCAAGGGCTACAGTGAACAAGCTGTGATGGATCGGAGACTAGGACTGGCTTCCCAGAAGAATGTGAAGTTCAAATGATTCCCGTAAACCTGCGGAGTAGATTTGTATTGGGGTTTCTGCCCCTCTGGTCCCAGTTCATGGAATCTATTCAAATCCATATATCGACCCTATGAGACCAGCACCACTTAACTAAAGGAACAAGGGCATGATAATGATTACAAAAGAAAATTAAGGAGTAATAGTAATCACAACAGGAGAAGATTTATTTCGTTCAAGAACACCACGAAAGTAGAAGAGTTAAAGGAACAAAGAAGATAGAATTCGAACCCATTAAAATCAGAGCACTGCAACTCCAATTGAAACAAAACCAAATCGAAATAAATAAGTTACTTATAGAAAAATCTAAATGAAATCGTAAGTAAATACAACACATCGATATGAAGATAAAAACAGATATCTCTTCCTGGAACAACTAATCAGACCTCTCTTCAAGTATACAATCAAAAGGGTGTCAGAATCGGACCTACCTTACACTACACATCGATGAAGTTAGATATGAAAAAAAAATTAAGAAAATATTGAAAAAATGAAGAAAATTTTTGAAAAACTGAAGAAAATTTTGAAAAATGGAGAAAATTTTGAAAATGAAGAAAATTATGGAAAATGAAGAAAATTTTGGACAACTCCGTGGGGTACCCCCTTTGACCCTCAAAAATGGCCGAAAATGATTAGTTTATTTTTGGTGAAGATAAAAATTGAAAGACTATAAATAAGATGCATGGTCTGAAGGGCACTCAGGGAGTCAGAACAGATGAGGAACTTAAGACTGGGAACACACCTCATCTGCTCCAATGCCCGCAAGATCGCAAACAATTCGGCATCAAAGATGGCAAACGCCGCAGGAAGCCGTAACATGACGACTCGATCAGGGAAAACAACAGCACAACCAACAGAGTCCCCCAGTTTAGAGCCATCCGTAAATACTGGTACATGGTCGGGATGCTGGTTTAAAATATCATAAAATAAGGAGGTAAAAACAAACGCAGGAGTGCAGCTCCTCCGGTACTCCGACAAGTCTAAAAGGACGCTGGGCCTCTGGAGCAACCAGGGAGGCAGCCGAGTAAAACCTTGTCGTTGGGGGGCCACACGCTCCACAGCAAGGGACTCAAGCAAATGCTTGGCACGAATCCCAAATGGTCTCGTTGCCCTGGGACGACTGGAAAAGAGACGTTCCATAGGCGGTCGGGCAACGGTAGGGTACGCAGGGTAGGTAGGACAGGCAAGGAATTGACACACCCGTCGCACCATGAGGAGTTTCCACCGGATGGCGAGCGGCGGTTCCCCTGCCTCAACACACAGGCTGGGACGGGACTGGTACGGAAGGCACCAGTGGCCAGCCTGATACCCTCATAGTGTACTGCATCAAGAATCTTCAGATACGAAGGCCTCGCTGACCCATACACGGTGCAACCATAGTCAAGACGCGATCGGACGAAAGCCCTATAAAACTGCAGCAGACGCGTCCCATCTGCTCCCCAGGACCCATGGCTCAGACACTTCAAAATATTCAGTGCCTTCAGGGCCCGCACCTTGAGGTCTTTAAGGTGAGACAACCACGACAACTTGGAATCAAAAGTGAGGCCCAGGAACCGCACAGTGTCGCTAAAAGGAAGAATGGTGTCCCTCAGACGCAATTCAGGGGAGGTAAAAAGACGTCGAGAACGATTAAAATGAACACACACACATTTGTCTGCAGAAAAGGTAAAACCCGTCTTCGCAGTCCATGCCTCTAATCGCTGTATCGTAAGCTGCAACTGCCGACTAGCAGTGACAAGACTGGAGGAAGAACAGAAAACAGCAAAATCGTCCACAAACAAGGAGCATTGGACAGGACTCCGGATAGTGGACGTGATACTGTTAATGGCGACGGCAAAGAGGGTGACACTTAAAACGCTTCCCTGAGGAACACCATTCTCCTGCACATACAAATCAGATAGCACATTACCAACCCTATAACAAAAGAGGCGGTGGGAAAAAAAGGACCGGATGAAGGTGGGGAGACGGCCACGAAAGCCCCACTCATGGAGTTGATTGAGGATATGGTGGCGCCAAGTAGTGTCATACGCCTTATGAATGTCAAAGAAGACACCAAGACAATGCTGTTTACGTAGGAAGGCCTGCTGGATGGCCGCCTCCAGCAGGGTCAAGTTGTCTACAGTCGAACGACATCTCCAAAAGCCACACTGAGAGTGGCTAAGGAGCTGCCTGGTCTTGAGCAGCCAAACCAGGCGACGGTTGACCATGCGTTCCAACGTCTTCCCGACACAGCTCGTCAAAGCAATACTTCGATAACTGCTGGGATGCGTGCGGTCCTTCCCCGGTTTGAGGAGAGGAATCAAAATCGCCTCCCTCCACGAGTCAGGGTATTTGCCGGATAACCATATCATATTAAAACAATGCAGGAGAACTTCCTTGGATGGCAGCAACAAGTGCTGCAGCATGCTGTACCGGATTTGATCATGACCAGGCGCAGTACCATGAGCCATAGACAGCGCCGAATCCAGTTCCCACATTGTGAAGGGGCAGTTGTAGGGTTCAGAATTTAGAGACCGGAAGTCCAAGTGACCCCTCTCGATGGCAGTTCGGTAGCGGCAGAAATCTGGATCACAGTTAATAGTGGCGGTAGAGTCCGCAAAATGCATGGCCAGTGTCTGGGCAATGTCTCTCGGCGCCGTGAGGAGACATCCCTGATGCAGCAATGCCGTGACAGGTAGTTGGCTGCGTTTCCCGGAAATCCTCCTGATGGCTTCCCATACTTTCGTAGAATTAGTGGAGCGGGAGATGGAGTTCAAGAACAATTGCCATGACCGTCGTTTGCTCTCTTTAATCACTCGCCGCGCTTTGGCCCTAGCCACCCGAAAGGCCGCAAGATTGTCAGCTGAGGGACGGCACTTGAAGCAGCGCAGAGCTGCACGGTGGGCTCGGATGGCGGAGCGGCACTCAGTGGTCCACCAGGGGACAGGACGCCTCTTGGGATTACCGGATGACCGTGGAATGGACAATTCAGCAGCATGGGAGATCACGGCTGTAACATGGTCTACCCATTCGTGGACGCTGGCATGGTGTTCCAAAACAGCCAGTCGGCTGAAAAGTATCCAGTCAGCTCTGCAGAGGTGCCACCGAGGCGGCACTGATAATGCCACAGCCTCATCCAGGAGGCGAACCCAAAGGGGGAAGTGGTCACTAGAATGGAGGTAAGCAACAACCTCCCACAGAGCAGAATCCGCGAGTGCTGGAGAGCAAAAGGAAAGGTCAATAGCCGATGACGACCCGGAAGCAGTACAGAAATGAGTGGGAGCACCAGAGTTGAGGATGCACAGTTCTTCAGACATCATGAGGCTTTCCAGAATGCGACCCCTGGGGCAAGTAGTCGGAGAGCCCCATAAGACATTATGAGCATTGAAGTCCCCCAGCAGAAGAAATGGGCGGGGGAGTTGGCTAATAAGGTCTGTGAGAACCTCAGAGTCTATCACATCCTGAGGTGGTAAGTAGACTGAACAGACTGTGAGCCTCCGACCCACAAGAAGGTCAACTGCAACTGCTTGCAAGTCTGTAACGAGAGGGAGCTCAGATAAGGGGTGCATGTCACGGAAAAAAACCGCAACACCACCCTTTGCCCTTTGCCCCGTCAGATCATCTTTCCGATATACGGTATAGCCCCGTAAAGAAGGAGCATCAGCGGCCCGAAAATGTGTCTCTTGGAGACATAAGCACAAAGGGCACTCTCGTACAAGGAGTTGTAATTCGGCCACATGCGTCCTGAACCCATTCAGGTTCCACTATAATATGGGAGCCAGTGATTAGGGTGGCTGAACTTTCACCCTTCCTCTGTGCTTCGGAGGAGAGCCCGTACCCGCCGGAGATTTATTCCTGGGGCGAGAAGATCGCCCCCGGTCGACATCAATGTCCATCAGCTCCGATGACGACCCACGGGAGATGTCAGACAGTACGATGGCCTCGTCATCGGACCGACCCTGACTAGTCTCCTCAGGTGGCAAAACCTTCACCTTCGGCGTCTTTGTCTTGGAGGGCTTAGAATGCAGAGCCTTGTCTACAGGAGGAGCTTTACTCGCCGGGGCAGAAGGCGCCATAGGGGGAGAGGCAGGAAGTACCCCAATGTCAGCAACCACAGCCTTGTCCGACGTTGCAGGGAGAGCCGCAGGTTGCAAAACAACCGCAGCAGCACAAGTGCACTGGCAAACGCAGGTATTAGTGCTAACACTAGCAACCTCCGTTTGCGTAGCAACAGTGGCCATTGGTACCGGTTTCTTCAGAGCGGAAGCGAAAGATGTTGTAAACACAGGAGGTTGCATGGCCTTAAAGAGCTTCTTGGCCTCACCATAGGGGATGCGCTTAGATGTTTTAATCTCCTGTATCTTCCGTTCTTCGAGATAGATGGGGCCGACCCGGCTCCAGACAGGGTGACTCCCAGAGCAATTCACGCACTTCACAGGCGATGAACAATCGGCTCCTTCATGGGCAGGCTGACCACATTTACCACAAGTGGCTATCCCATTGCACCCCAACGTAGTATGCCCAAAGCGCTGACATTTAAAACAGCGCATTGGGTTGGGGAAATATGGCCTTACTGGCAAACGTAACAACCCCGCTTTGACATGCTCTGGGAGTCTCGGGCAACTGAACGTGAGAATAAACGAGTCGGATTTGACTAGGGTCCCATCGACTCGTTTCATAATATTCTGCACGTCAACAATACCGTCATCAGCCCATTCAGATTTTAACTCATCTGTGGGGATATCCACCAAGTCCCTACATGTCACAACACCCTTACTATAGTTCAGAGTGGAGTGGAGCTCGGCCTCGATAGCGTACTCTCCGAGACAGGTTGCTTTCCTAAGAGAAGCGACTTGACGGGAACTAGAAGTCTCAACTAACAGTCCCATTGCGAAGTCGCTTCACAGATTTAAGTGTTCCTGCAATCCCCTCAAGACCCTTGTGGATGTAAAAGGGAGAAACCCTCTCAAAGCTACCCTCCTTTCGTTTAAGAATCAAAAACACATTCTGATTATCAGCATGTGCTCTGTTACGACAGTCTGATAAATCTCGATCAACACCAGGCGCTGGAGGACTCGCAGCACGAAGTCGCTTCTTCGATGGGGTGTGTTTTCCTACCAGTGGCCCACCCAAGCTACTGGTAGGGGGAAATGTAGAGGTCGAAGGGTCCATTGCGGTCCCACGAGCAGCTAGGGAACTAAAGGTCCGCTCAGACAGAGCCCCGCGTGCCTGAGTAAGCCTGATACAACTGGGGTGCGGATGGTGCCCCAGAGGTTGCCCGCTTGCGACTGTTCCACCCCAACAGCCATGCATCTCATAGGCGCGGAGCACACCGGAAGATTGAGGGGTTTTTATAGAGGTTGTCCTTCCTCGCAATCAGGCGGTCAAGCCAAGATTACCATTCCCCGCAGCACACAACATTCCACCGCCGCGCCATACAGTGCTCGCTGAAGCATGTCCGGGGGTTACGGTGACAGGAAACTGGTGGCGCCGACCAGTCCCCAGCTCAGGACCCCAGGGTCGCCAAGCCCGTACTCAGCAAATGAATGCTGAGCCCCTGGGGGGTTAACAGTCCTATAGCAGGAGGCGTGTGTGTGTGTGTGTGTGTGTGTGTGTTTGAGTGTGTGTTGGGGCTTATGAGCGCTCAACGTCGAGGTCATCAGCACCCTGACACACATTAGAAGGAACGAATGGGGACAGACCCAATGAAACTGAAGCACACACTGCCATATCAGATTAAAACATTCGAGGAGGATTTCCTTTGACACCGCTGGCAGATGTCGAAGCGTGGAGTACCGGATGCGGTCGTGACCTGGTGCAGTGTCAGAAGTCTCAGTAAGTGCCGATTCAAGTTCCCACATGGATAAAGTGGAGTTATAGGGCTCAGAACCGTTCGACCGAAAGTCCAAGTTTGCTCTTTCGACAGTCGCACTGTAGCGACGAAACGCTTGATCCTGGTTTGCGGTGGCAGTACTTTGTGCAAAATGCTCTGCCAGCGTCTGAGTAATGGCTCTGGGTGTCGTTTGGAGGCATCCCTGGTTCAGGACTGCAACTATTGGTAAATGGCTGCGTTTACCGGAAATCTTCTGGATGGCTTCCCATACTTTTGTGGAACAAGTGGAACGGTTGATGGAGTCCAGGAACTCCTGCCATGACCCTTTCTTGCTCTCCTTAATGACACGGCGTGCCAGGCTCTCGCGATTTGAAAGGCGGTAAGATTGACCGCTGTTAGGCGTTATTTAAATCGTCGAAGAGCTGCACGCCTGTCCCAGATGGCTGAATGACACTCTTCTGTCCACCAAGGCACAAGGCGCCGCTTAAGAGGGCCAGAAGACTTTGGTATGGACAGGTCAGCAGCATGATGGATCACAAGTGTGAAGTGATCCACCCAGTCCTGTACGCTGTTGTGGCGTTCAAAGACACCAACTGACTGAACAGTGGCCAGTTAGACCTGCCAATCATCGACGATGGTGGTCGCTGCTCCAGCAATACACCATCCAGGAGATGAATGCGGATGGGGAAGTGATCGCTGGAATGAAGGTCGTCAATGACCTCCCAGTGAACAGAGTTGGTGAGGGTTGTAGAGCAGAAAGATAGGTCAATGGCTGAGAAAGATCCAGTAGCAGCAGAGAAATGAGTCAGAGTACCAGTGTTGAGGATGCACAACACTTGAGATGTTAGGAGGCTCTCCAAAACTCGACCTCGAGCACAAAGACAAGCGGAGCCCCACAGGACATGATGGGCATTGAAGTCGCCCAGGAGGAGAAATGGGCAGGGGAGTGTGATAAGATCTGTGAGAGCCTCTAAGTTCACTGCATCCAGAGGAGGTAAATAAAGGGAGCAGACGGCAAGCCGCCGACGTGAATGAATTGCAACTGAAACTGCTTGCAGGTCAGTATCCAGTGGGAGAGCAGAGGAGTGGTGGTCATTATTGACAAACACAGCGACTCCGCCTTTGGCCCTTTCCCCAGTCAGGTCATCCTTGCGATATAGCGTATAGCCCCTTAGTACAGGATCATCAGATGGTTTTAAATGCGTTTCCTGTAAACACAAGCATTGGGGGAGTTGCCGTGCTATGAGGTTCAGTTCCTCCACATGTGCCCGGAATCCATTCATGTTCCACTGTAGAATAGGAGCCATCTATCAGGGTGGGAGTACCTTCATCCTCACTTTCTGTCGGGGAGGACAGCCCACAACAGGTGGAGGCTCAGTTTTGGGGCGAGATGATTGCCCCATTCTGACATCAACCTCCATCGCCTCTGAAGAGGAGTCGAGAGAGACGTCAGAGAGAATGACATCGACATCAGCAGACTGTATAACTTCAGTCTCCTTCAGTGGGCAAGTCTTTACCTTTGGCTTTGGCTTAGATTTTTTGGTTTGAGGTGGCACTGGAGCCAAAACCTCAGAAGCAGTAGGTGGTGTAGCGGCACTGGGCAGTACACAAGACTGGACCCGGAAAGGGGCAGGAAGGTCCAAGATGTCAGCTACCACGGCCTGGTCAGAAGGCCGGGGGGGAGCAGCAGGCTTCACAGGAACGCAGCAGCACACGTACATTGACAAGCGTAGGTGCTAGTGCTGACAGTAGCAACCTCTGTTTTTGTAGCGGCATCGGTTTTCAAGAATGGCTGTTTCAGAACGGAAGAAAAGGAGGCAGCGAACGTGGGCGGCTGCATGGACTTGTAGATTTTCTTTGCCTCACCATACGGGATGCGTTTGGTGGTTTTAAGTTCCTGGATCTTCCGTTCCTCAAGGAAAACTCTGCATTCCCTACTCCACACAGGGTGATCCCCAGAGCAGTTGACACACTTGGGAGGAGAGGAGCAACCAACTCCCTCATGGGCGGCTTTACCACATTTCCCGCAAGTGGCTTCCCCTTTACAGCTGAGAGTAGTGTGTCCAAAGTGTTGGCATTTAAAACACCGCATGGGGTTGGGGTAATAAGGCCGTACACTGAGACGTAGAAAACCTGCCTTCACATGCTCTGGCAATTTGGTGCTGTTAAACGTAAGGATAAATGAGTCAGATTTCATGAGAGCACCATCCACCCATTTCATAACGTGTTGCACGTCAATTCCTTCCCGGGACCATTCAGACTTCAGTTCGTCTTGGGGAATGTCAACGAGATCTCTGCAAGTCACAACACCCTTGATGTAGTTCAAGATGTTGTGAAATTCAGTCTCTATTGCAAACTCCCCAAGAAATTGTGCCTTCTGAAGGTTCTGGACTTGCTGGAAGCTAGATGTTTCAACCAGCAAGATGCCATTTCGCAAGCGCTTTACAGATTTTAATGCGCCAGCAATACCTTCTAAGGCCTTCTGTATATAAAATGGTGAAACTTTTTCGAAACTCCCATCTTTTCTTTTAATTATAAGAAACACATTCTGCGAAGCAGCATGCGTTCTGTTACTACTAACTGTATCAGGAGGACTGGCTACACGAGCCTTCTTGTTAGGTTGGGTGTTAGAACCTACCAGCGGCCCATCGTTTCCGCTGGGAAGAGGAGAAGAAAAGTTCGAGGGTTCCATCTCGGTCCCACGAGCAGCTAGGGAACTAGAAGTCCACCTAGACAGAGCCCCGCGTGCCTAGGTAAGCCTTACACAACTGAAGTGCGGCAGGTTCCCCAGAGGTTGCCCGCTAACGACTGTTCCACCTCAACAGCCATGTATCTCATCAGCACGCAGCACACCTTAAGATTGAGGGGTTGTTTATAGCGGTTTATTCCATCCTCGCGATCCGGGCGGTCAAGCCAAGATCCCCATTCCCTGAGACATACAACGTTCCACCGCAGCGCCGCACGGTGGTCGCTGAAGTATGCTCAGAGCTTACGGTGACAGGGGACTGGCGGCGCTTTCCAGTCCCCAGCTCAGGAACCCCGGGGTCGCCAAGCCCGTACCCACCAAATGAATGCTGAGCCCCTGGGGTCTATAGCACGAGCAAGCTTAATGTTGTTAAGAAGGAACAAGCCCTCAAAAGCAGGCTCGAAACTTGGTTATTTGAACAACAAGAAATAACACCTTCTGATGATCCTGTTACAGCATTTTGAAAACAAACATCCAAAGCCATGATTAAGAAAATTGAGAGCGCTCTTCGCAAACAAAATGCACTTAAAGTTAATATTCTATTAACGTGTGATTATAAGAAAGGAAGAGTAATACAAGAGTTTAACTTTAAGTCTAAAAACGAAAGAATCTTAGAATCAACAAACCTAACCAGATATATGGCACAAGTTAGAAAACGTTTACTTAGAGAGATGAGTGAGTTTCAAGGAAGAGGTTCTGGCTGGTCTCTCCACGTAATTAAAACACTTGAATTAAGACTTAACACATTTATGCCTTATGCAGAAAATTCTTACTTTGATCTTCCAAAATTTGTTAAATCGAAAAAATCTGTACTTAAAATCAAAAATAATGATAACAAGTGTTTCTTATACTGTCTAAAACCTTATTTACCTCCACCACTTCGCAATGATCATAGTCCTGATCGAGTTTCTAAGTATATTAATTTGAAGGATGATATTGATGACGCATTTAAAGATATAACATTTCCTGTCGCACTCAAATATATCCCCAGAATTGAAAGACGAACTGGATTACAAATAAATGTGTTTGGCTATGATTCAAAAGGAGTGATTTATCCTCTCTATCCAGATAAAGCATGAAAAACTTCTGATAAATCTGTCGATCTTTTATTAGCAACTAAAGGGCTGCAGAGACACTGCTGCTTGATTCTAAACCTTTCTCATCTAATTTCTGCTCAGGTAAGTAAACACAAAGAAAAGAAGTAAATTTGCAGAGGTTGTATGCTACACTTTAACAACGAAGCAAAATATAACAATCACATCCAAGACTGTCGTGCTAATGATGCTGTGAAAATACTAATGCCAGAAGAGGGTTCAAAAATTTACTTTAAGAACATTCAAAATATAACGTAGCTGCCATATGTGATTTATGCTGACTTTGAATGTCTAAACTGTAAAATTGATCCTAACAATCACAATCCTACCAAACAAACAAGAAAATGTCAGAAACATAAACCATGTAGTTTCGCTTACTGTGTTATTAAAAATGAAACGTTAACTGAATTTAAACAGTGCAGGGGTTCAGAAGCATCAAAGAAATTTATTGAAGACCTAACAGAAGAGGCCAAGAAGATTCGCCAATATATAAAAATGTTGTACCTCTAGAAATGACTGAAGAAGATGAAGCCTTATTCGATAGTTCAGAATCATGTTTCTACTGTAACCGATGATATACAACCGAAAATTATAAGACTAGACACCACGTTGATCTTACTGGCCAGTTTATAGCACCAGCATGTAATAATTGTAAACTTAAACTACCTACATTCGTTCCAGTGTTTATGCATAATCTTAGTGGCTATGATTCTCATTTGTTTATCAGAGAATTAGGCTGCACAAATGAAGAAATAGATCTTTTTCCAAACAACGAAGAAAGATACATATCATTTACTAAGCATGTTAAAGAAGGCGTTAAGTTAAGGTTTGTTGACTTGTTTAGATTTATGTCCAAATCTCTTGCCTCTTTAGCTAATAATCTTAAACCAGAGCAAATGCCTCACACAAGAAAATACTTTAACAAAGATTCATTAAAACTTGTAAGCCAAAAGGGAGTATACCCTTACGATTTTATGGCTTCAGGAGACAAGTTTAAAGAAACACAACTTCCACCTATAGAAGCCTTTTACAACAGCCTTGAACCATCAGATATAACGAGTGAAGATTATAAACATGCTAAAAAGATATGGAAACACTTTGATATGAATAACATGGGTGACTATCATGATTTGTATTTAAAAACAGATGTGTTATTACTAGCTGATGTGTTTGAATGTTTTAGAACTACATGCAGGAGCATTTATGATTTAGATCTCGCATGGTATTACAAAAGTCCTGGATTGGCTTGGGATGCTATGCTAAAATGACTCGAATAAACTTAGATATGATAACTGATTATGATATGATCCTAATGATTGAAAAAGGTATAAGAGGAGGAATTTCCCAACGCTGTCAAAGATATACTAAAGCGAACAATAAATATATGAAAAAAATAATACAAATGAAGAAAGTAGTTACCTTGCCTATCTTGATGCAAACAACTTATATGGATGGGCTATGAGTCAATATTTACCTTGCTAACTAAACAACAGATAAAAGATCTTGATATTGAAAACATACCAAAGAACAGCAAAACTGGCTATATATTTGAAGTTGATTTAGAATGCCCTAAAGAACTATATGATCAACACAAAGACTTTCCATTAGCTTTAGAAAACATGTGCCCACCAGATTCCAATCAACCCAATCTACTATGAACTCTACACAATAAAGAAAAGTATGTTATTCACTATAGAAACCTTCAGCAGGGCTTAAAATTAGAATTAAACTTAAAGAAAATTCACAGAGTAATTCAGTTCAAACAGTCTGCTTGGCAAAAGAAATATATAGATTTCAACACACAAATGAGAACCCAGGCAACCAACGATTTTGAAAAGGACTTTTATAAACTGATGAATAACAGTGTATTTGGAAAAACTATGGAGAACATTAGAAACCGAGTTGACATACGAATTGTGGCTGATGCTAAGAAGTGTCTTAAACTCATATCAAAACCTAACTTTAATCATAGAACTATTCTTACAGAGTCGTTAGTCATAGTTCACATGAACAAGACTAAAGAGCTCTTCAACAAACCGATTTATGTGGGAATGAGTATTCTTGAATTATCCAAAGAGCTTATGTACGATTTCCACTACAACATAATGAAACCTAAATATGGAAAAACATTAACATTTGCTATAAGGATACTGACAGTTTAGTCTATCACATCAGAACGCAAGACTTTTGCCAAGATATGAAACAAATGATTGAACACTTTGATACAAGCGATTATCCCCAGAATAACATATACAACTTGCCTCCAGTTAATAAGAAAGTCTTAGGTAAAATGAAAGATAAACTATCAGCCAAAATCATGACAGAGTTTGTTGGATTAAGATCAAAAATGTATGCAATTAAATATGATGACAAAGAAACTAAGAAAGCTAAAGGAATTAAAACAAGCACTGTAAAGAAAGAGATACTTTGATGACTATAAGGACTGTTTAACACAACAACGCGAAATTTACAAGTCTATGAAACTAATACAAAGCAAACATAATGATGTGTATACAATTGAATTAAACAAACTTGCTCTGAGTTACAAAGATGACAAACGATATGTACTACCAAACGGAATAAACACATTACCTTGGGGACACTATAAAATTGAACAAGAGTTAAATAAATAATAAACATGCAGAGCTAAGTCTTCCATTTATGTTTATTAGTTATTAAGTCTGTGTATGTGCATGCTTTCGTATTAGTGCTTTCATAGGCGGTGCTTATAAAAGACACCATGTGGTACCCCCTTTGACCCTCATTAAATTTATAAACTTAGATGACATGTATGTTTCCAATTCTTGTGTTGAAAAAGAAATAAATGAACGTAAACCAGACTTACATTTAAAGTTTAAGATGAAGACAAGGCGTTGTAAGAATGCACCAAGCAAATGTGTAGAAAGAGTTATGTATTTAAGTGTTTAATTGTTATGTTTAGCTTTTAGTTATTAAAAAAGCTTTGATGGTATTAACCATAGAAGCACAAATTCAAATAATAAACAAATATAAAACAATTAGATGATTGGATTATCTTCTGTAAGTATATTTAACATTGGCCAATCAGCTTCTACACCTTCTTTTAATGCTATTTGTTTTTGAATATATTCCCAAGGTATAACTAACGAATCAAATGAGTGTTGTTTAAATATTGGTTTGTCTATTTTGTAAAGGTAATGATTAGAAGTATATTTTTAACAAACTTATAATTTTTTCTTCTTGTAGCTAAATCTGATAACTTACAATGTGTCTAACGATATTCTTCTAATTGTTTTTTTGTGTATCTCATTATTTCGATGTAAGCTTTTTGATAAACACTATAACCTAAGTAATCGAACAAATGTATTACATCTTGTTGTTCTTCGTCTTCGAAAGTTAATTTGTCTTTAGTAATGTAAAGTTTAAAGTCTTTGTCTTTCTAATACGAGCTGCAATAATACCAGGGAATACTTATAGCAGGCCTGGTGCCTGTTGTATTCAATCCTGATGCAGTTCCCGGGGTGAAGGTCCTACGGTTTCAGTAAATGTGCAGTGGTGCATTTGAAACTGCTACTGAACTCCCAGGAAAGGTTAAAAACAAAAACCATTTGACGCAGTACTCCCCTGCCCAGAAGTCAGTATGGTGCCTGATGTAATCAATCCTGCTGCAGTTTCTGTGTTTCATTATCCATGTGGAGGTTCAACGGTGCCAGTAAACCTGCAGTGGTGCAACTGTAACAAATACATGACTCCCAGGGAAAGTTCCAATCACAGACCGTTTGAAGCTGTACGCCCCTGGACAGAAGTCGCCATTGGGCGTGTTGTATTCAATCCTGATGAAGTTTCTGTTTTTCATCGTCAATGTTAAGGTCCAACAGTTGCCGTACATTTGCAGTGTTGCATCTGAAACTACTACTAGAATGCCAGGGATTATTCCATACACAGAACATTTGAAGCAATACACCAAAGACAGAAGTCGGCATGGTTCCTGAAGTATTCAATCCTGATGCCATTTCTGTGTTTCATTGTCAATGTGAAGATCCAACGGTTCCAGTAAACCTTCAGTGGTGCATCTGAAGCTATTACTGGTTTACAGGAAAGGTTCCTAACGCAGAATGTTTGAAGCAGTACTCTCATGGGCAGAAGTCGGCATGGTTGGGGTTGGTTTGTGGGATGATGATGTTTGGTTTTGTGGGGCGCTCAACTGCGTGGTTATCAGCGCCCGTACAATTTCCCAACCTTTGCTCAGTCCAATTTCGCCACTTTCCTGGATGATGATGAAATGATGAGGCAGGTGAAAATCCCTGACCTCGCCGGGAATCGAACCCGGGACCCCGTGCTCGGGAAGCGAGAACGCTACCGCGAGACCACGAATGGCGGACATTGGTTTGTGGGATTAAAGGGACCAGACTGCAATGGTCATCGGTACCTTGTTCCAAAACTTAAAAACACCCACGCAGAGTAAAAAACGGATAATAGACACAACAGACGACACAGGACAAGAAAAACTCAGACATAGAACAGACAAAACAAATTAAAATCACACGGAGTGTGGGGATGGTTGGCCAACCAAAAAAAAAAAAAAAAAGGGAAAAGCCAACCACCGAGAGACACATTAAAAACTGTCTCAAATCGTAGGCCAAACGCCATAATCAACAAAATAACTTAAAAAACACAGATTAAACGATAAAAACCCACTGCCTGAATAAAACGTAAAACTAAGCCAGCCATAGCAGCGTCATCAGTTAAAAGGGCAGGGAGCGTATCAGGCAGCGCAAATGTCTGCCTGACCACAGCTAAAAGGGGGCAGGCCAACAAAATGTGGGCCACTGTCAAAGCCGCCCGCAGCGACATAGAGGAGGGTCCACCCGGCGCAGTAAATAACTGTGTGTCAGCCGGCAAAGGACTACTGAGTCCCTGCGAGTGGCTCGCAGGGATGACCGCCATACGGCTGTCATCTCCTTGACAGCACAGAGTTTATTATGGGTGGTCAGTTCTCCCATTCATCGTCCCATAGCGCAAAAACTTTGCGGTGTAAGACTGCCCTCAAATCAGTCTCCGGGAGGCCAACGTCCAGAGATGGTTTACTGGTGGCCTCCTTCACCAGGCGGTCAACAAGGTTCATTGCCCAGGATACCTACATGACCGGGGGTCCACACAAAGACCACAGAGCGGCCCCAACGGGCAAGAGTATTCAGGGAATCCTGGATAGCCATCACCAGACAAGAACGAGTGGAACACTGGTCGATAGCTCATAAACCGCTCAGGGAATCGCTACAGGTAACGAAGGACTCACCTGAGCAGAATCGGATATACTCTAGGGCACGAAAGATGGCGACCAGCTCAGCAATAAAAACGCTGCAGCCATCCGGCAAGGATCGTTGTTCGTAGTGGTCCCCTAGAGTCAGAGCATAACCGACCCGACCAGAAACCATCGAACCATCAGTGTATACAACGCCAGAGCCCAGATACGTGGCTAGCATGGAATAAAAGCGGTGGCGGAAGGCCTCCAGAGGGACTGAGTCCTTTGGGCCCTGTGCCAAGTCGAGCTGAAGGCAAGGGCAAGGCACGCACCACGGAGGTGTATGCAAAGGGGCCCGGAAAGGAGGTGTAAAAGGGAAAACCCCAAGCCTAGAGAGAAGCTCTTTGACGCAGACTGCGACCGTACAACCTGACCGGGGCCGACGTTCTGGCAGATGGACGACCGACTGCGGGAACAGAAGACGATAATTTGGATGCCCGGGCAAGCTAAAAACATGGGCAGCACAAGCGGCCAGTAAATGTTGGCGCCTCAACAGCAGTGGAGGGACGTCTGCCTCTACAAGTATGCTGTCCACAGGGCTGGTCTGGAAGGCACCAGTGGCAAGTCGTATCCCGCTGTGTAGTATTGGGTCCAGCACCCGCAATGCAGATGGGGATGCTGAGCCATAAGCCAGACTCCCATAATCCAGACGGGACTGGATTAATGCCTGGTAGAGCCATAAGAGGGTAGATCAGTCAGTGCCCCAGCTGGTGTGGCTCAAACATCGCAGAGCATTGAGATGCCGCAGTCTGTTTAAGCTGCCGAATATGAGGCAACCAAGTCAACCGGGCATCAAAAACAACTCCCAAAAACTTATGTGTCTCCACCATAGCAAGAAGTTCGCCGTCAAGATAACGCCGCGGCTCAGGATGGACTGTTCGGCGCCGGCAGAAATGCATAACGCAGGTCTTGACAGCCGAAAACTGAAAACCATGCGCTACAGCCCAAGACTGTGCCTTGCGGATAGCGCCCTGCAGCTGACGTTCAGCAGCTGCAATGCCATTAGAGCTATAGTAAAGGCAGAAGTTGTCAGCATACAAGGACGCTGAGACAGACGTACCCACCGCCGCAGCGAGCCCGTTAATTGCTATTTAAAACAGGCAGACAGATCCCTGTGGCACCCCGTTCTCCTGAACTCTGGAGGAACTATGGGAGGCCGCGACTTGCACGCGGAAGGTTCGATGCGCCAGGAAATTGCGTATGAAAATCGGCGGCAGCGGACCCCGAAGACCCCAATTATGAAGTGTAGAGAGGATGTGATGGCGCCATGTAGTATCGTGCGCCTTCCGCATGTCGAAAAAGACAGCGACCAGGTGCTGACGGCAAACAAAGGGCGTACAGATGGCTGACTCCAGGCTCACCAGATTGTCGGCGGCAGAGCGGCCTTTACTGAACCCACCCTGAGATGGAGCCAGGAGGCCCTGTGACTCGAGTACCCAACTCAATCACCGGCTTACCATCCGTTCGAGTGACTTGAAAAGAACGTTTGTGAGGCTAATGGGGCGGTAGCTGTCCACCTCCAAAGGGTTCTTGCCAGGTTTCAAAACGGGGATAACAATGCTTTCCCGCCATTGTGACAGAACTCACAGTCGACCCAGAGACGGTTGTAAAGGTCGAGGAGCCGTCGCTGGCAGTCCACTGAAAGGTGTTTCAGCATCTGACAGTGGATGCGATCTCGCCCAGGAGCGGTATCAGGGCAAGCGGCTAGGGTACTGTGAAATTCCCACTCACTGAATGGAACATTGTAGGATTCAGGATGGTGGGTGCGAAATGCAAGGCTCCGACGTTCCATCCGGTCTTTAATGGAGCGGTAATTCGCAGAAGCGGAACTCAGAGCAAAATGCTCTGCCAAGCGGTTGGCAATTACGTCGGAGTCGGTACAAACTGCTCCATTCAGTGAGAGCGCGGGGATGCTGTCAGGGATCCGATAGCCATAGAGGCGTCGAATCTTGGCCCAGACCTACGATGGAGTGACACGGAGGCCAATAGTGGAGACATACCGCTCCCAGCACTCCTGCTTGCGTTGACGGATAAGGCGGCGGGCCCGCGCACGCAGCCGTTTGAAGGCGATGAGGTGTTCTATGCAGGGATGTCGCTTGTGACACTGGAGCGCCCGCTGGCGATCTTTAATCGCTTCAGCGATATCAGGCGACCACCACGGCACAGTCCTCCGCCGAGGGGACCCAGAAGAACGAAGAATGGCAGATTCTGCGGCAGTAACGATGCTGGTGGTGACTGAGTGAACCACCGTATCAATGGCTGCATGAGAAACAGGGTCAATAGCGGCAGTGGAGGAAAACAAGTCCCAGTCAGATTTATTCATAGCCCATCTGCGAGGGCGCCCAGAGGACAGACGCTGTGGCAGTGACAGAAAGATCAGAAAGTGGTCACTACCACACAGGTCGTCATGCACACTCCACTGGACTGACGGTAAGAGGCTAGGGCTGCAGATCGAAAGGTCGATGGCGGAGTACGTGCCATGCGCCACACTGAAGTGTGTGAAGGTACCATAATTTAAAATCGAAAAATCGATCTGTGCCAATAAATGCTCAATGGTGGTGCCTCGACCTGTTGCCACTGACCCACCATACAGAGGGTTATGGGCGTTGAAGTCGCTCAGTAACAAAAAAGGGTGGCGGCAATTGGGCTACCAGCGCAGCCAGGACATGCTGCGCGATATCACCATCCGGTGGAAGGTAAAGACTGCAGACGGTAACAGCCTGTGGCATCCACACCTGACAGCGACAGCCTCTAAAGGTGTTTGTAGAGGGACAGACTCGCTGTGAAGAGAGTGAAGCACATAGATGCAGACGCCACCAGACACCCTTTCATAAGCTGCCCGGTTCTTATAATAACCTCGATAGCCACGAAGGGCGGGGGTTCGCATTGCTGAAAACCAAGTTTCCTGAAGAGCAATGCAGAAGAAAGGATGAAGGCTGATAAGTTGTCGGAGCTCAGCTAGTGGTGCAAGAAACCGCTGCAGTTCCACTGGAGGATGATATTGTCCATGGCTGAGAAAGGCGTGAAGGGGCTGGGAAGGCAGATTACGCCGCTGGGTCACCTGCTGCCTCCAATTGAGCACCTGTGCTAGTACTATGCATGGTGTCTGAGGGACGGCGAGATAGAGGTCCTCAGCGGACGCCAGAATCTCCACCTCGTCCTCAGATGCAGAGCTTGTAGGAAGCGGTGGGACGGGTGCCACCGCCATGTCGTTATTCTTGGGGACTTTCTTCTTTTTCTGCTTCTCTCGCTGTGCCTTCGGTGGTTCAGGCTTGGAGGGCTTCACAGGGTCAGGGACGGACGACGACCGTGAGGCCCTACAACCAGGGACCAGTGGTTGTTTGAGCCACTTGCGGGTGTCTGCTTTTGTACCGGTCGGAACTTGCGAAGGGAGGTCCCCAAGGGAACCCTTCCTGGCGAGAGGAGCCAAAGAAGTCTTACGCTTCTCTGGCTGGGAAGGGGGAACTTATGTCCCCGATGGTTGGGGGGTGTTGCTCCTGAAGTAGATGGAGCAGGAGCAACAGGTTGTGAAGTGCCCCCCGCAATCAAGGGGGCTGGTGGATTTTGACCAATCACAGGTCCAACCAGACGAGATGACACAGGAGATGGGAGAACCATCGTTGCAGCAGTGGCGTAGGTCGACGTCATTGGTACAGGATGGAGCCGCTCATATTTCTTCCTAGCCTCTGGGTAGGTCAGGCGGTCCAGGGTCTTATATTACATTATCTTCCTTTCTTTCTGGAATATCCTACAGTCTGGCGAGCAGGGGGAATGGTGTTCTCCGCAGTTAACACAGATAGGAGGCAGGGCACATGGAGTATTGGGATGCGAAGGATGTCCACAATCTCGACACATGATGCCGGAAGTACAGCGAGATGACATGTGCCCAAACTTCCAGCATTTAAAACACCACATCAGAGGAGGGATATATGGCTTCACATCACAACGGTAAACCATCACCTTAACCTTTTCGGGTAAGACATCACCCTCGAAGGCCAAGATGAAGGCACCGGTGGCTACCTGATTATCCCTCGGACCCCGATGGACGCGCCGGACGAAGTGAACATCACGTCGTTCTAGGTTGGCGTGTAGTTCATCGTTGGACTGCAGAAGAAGATCCCTGTGGAATATAATACCCTGAACCATGTTGCGACTCTTATGGGGCGTGATGCTAACGGAAACATCCCCCAACTTGTCACCAGCGAGCAACCTCCGTGACTGGGCATAGGATGAGTACTGACCCAGAGCGCATTTTGGACAAGCCCTCCACCTCCCCGAACTTGTCCTCTAAATGCTCCACAAAAATCTGAGGCTTGGTTGGCATAAAATATTCACTATCAACATGTGTACAGACGAGATCACATTAAGGCCGAAACGTTTGAGACTCCTTTTACTCGCCTCTTACGACAGGCAAAGACCACCTGGCAGGATGGCCTTTGCCGGGAGTCCCAATGCCCCAGAGAGATAGGCATCTACTCCTCGGCATACGTGGGGAGGTAGCAGCTCAGGCATCAGCAGTGTGTAGTCAGGAGGCTACGACCAAGAGGGTAAATGACGACCCCACTACAATGGACTGGCTACTGTGCTAGTTGTCGGGTGTCGAATATACATTAATAAAGGGAGCAAAAGTGGAACTGCAGAATGGAGGGAATGTAGGCTACACGGAACACACTGCAGCTGATGTGGCCGAAGGCTCAGTGTAAGTCCAACTCCACGACAGTAGCGAATAAGCCAGATCTTAGAGCAAGATGGATATAGAATGCACCACGTAAGGCGTCCTTCCCCAAATGGTACGCACTAACGGAAAATGTTGAAATGGAGTGGTCAAACACCGTACGGGGCCATCACATTAAGGCCGAAACGTTTGAGACTCCTTTTACTCGCCTCTTACGAAGGCAGGATTACCGCGGGCCTATTCCTACCACCGAACCAGCAGGGGGAGATCGGCATGGTCCGGATATATTCAATCAAGATCCAGTATCTAAGTTTCATCGTCAATGTGAAGATCCAACGGTTCCACTAAACCTGCAGTGGGGCAGTGATACTACTACTGGATCCCCAGGAAAGGTTCAAAGCACATCCCGTTTGAAGCATTATTCCCTTGGACAGAATTCGGCATGGTGACTGTTATATTCAATGCCTATGCAATTTTTGTGTCTCATCGTCAATGTGAAGGTCCAACGGATAAAGTAAACCTGAGTGGTGCATTTGAAACTACTACTGCACTCCCATGGAATCTTCCAAACACAGACCGTTTGAAGCAGGACTCCCCTAAACAGAAGTGGGATTCGTGCCTGTTGTAGAAAATCCGGTTGCAGTTTCAGTGTATTATCGTCAATTGGAAGGTGTATCTGTTTCTATAAACATACACCGGTGCATCTGAAAGTACTACTGGATTCCCAAGAAAGATTCCAAACACAGTCCGTTTGCAGCAGTACTCTGCCTGACAGCAAACAGCGTGGTGCCTGATGTATTCAGTCCCATCCAGTTTCATTGCTGCATAGTCAATGTGTAGGTCCAAGGGTTACAGTAAACCAGCTGTGATGCATTGACAACTACTCCTGGACTCCCAGCAAAGGTTTCAAACACAGACCGATTCAAGCAGTACTCCCCTAGATAGAAGTCACAATGGTGCTGATGTGTTCGATCCCGTTGCAGTTTCTGTGTTTCATCGTCAATGTGAAGATCCAACGGTACCAGCAAACCCGCAGTGGTGCATCTAAAACTACTACTATACTCCAAGGAAAGACTCCAAGCACATACCATTTGAAGCGTTACTTCCCTAGTCAGAATTCGGCATGGCATCGGACGTATTCAATCGCGATGCAATTTCTGTATTTCATCGTCAGTGGGAAGGTCCAAGGGTTACAGTAATCCACAAGTGATGACTCGGAACTACTACTGGACTGCCAGGGAAGGTTCCAAACACTGAACGTTTAAAGCACGACTCCCCTGGACAGAACTCGGCTTGGTGCTGAGGTATTTAATCCCGATAAGGTTTCATTGTTTTATCATCAATTGGAAGGCCCATCGGTTCCCCTAAACATGCAGTGCTGCACTACAAACTACTATTGGATTCCCAGGAAATGTTCCAAACACATACCGTTTAAAGCGTTACTTCCCTGAACAGAATTCGGCATGGTGCCTGATGTATTCAATCCCGATGCAGTTTCTGTGTTTCATCGGCAAAGTGAAGGTCCAAGGATTCAGTAAAACAGCTGTGAGGCGTCGGAAACTACTACTGGACCCCCAGGAAAGGTTACAAACACAGACCGTTTAATGCAGTACTCCCCTGGAAACAAGTCAGCATGTTGCTAATCTATTCAATCACGATGCAGTTTCTCTGTTTCATCATCAATGTGAAGGTCCAAGGTTTACAGTAAAACAGCTTTGATGCATCGGAAACTACTACTGTACCCCAAGGAAAGGTTCAAAACGCAGATTGCTTGAAGCAGTACTCCCCTGGATAGAAGTCGGCATGGTGCTGATTTATTCAATCACGATGCAGTTTCTGTGTTTCATCGGCAATGTGAAGGTCCAAGGGTTACAGTAAAACAGCTGTGATTCATCGGAAACCATTACTGGACCCCCAGGAAAGGTTCCAAACACAGACCGTTTGATGCAGTACTCCCCTGGAAACAAGTCAGCATGGTGCTAATCTATTCAATCACGATGCTGATTCAGTGTTTCATCGGCAATGTGAAGAACCAAGGGTTACAGAAAACAGATGTGATGCAACGGAAACTACTACTGGACCCCCAGGAATGGTTCAAAACGCAGACTGTTTGAAGCAGTACTCCCCTTGATAGAAGTCGGCATGGTGCTTACGTATTCAATCACGATGCAGTTTCTGTGTTTCATCGGCAATGTGAAGGTCAAAGGGTTACAGTCAAACAGCTGTGATGCATCGGAAATTACAAGTGAACCCCCAGGAAAAGTTCCAAACACAGACCGTTTGAAGCAGTACTCCCCTGGATAGAAGTCACCAACGTGTTGATGTATTCAATCACGATGCAGTTTCTGTGTTTCATCGGTAATTTGAGGGTCCAAGGGTTACAGTAAAACAGCTGTGATGCATCGGAAACTACTACTGGACCCCCAGGAAAGGTTCCAAACACAGACCGTTTGATGCAGTACTCCCCTGGATAGAAGTCAGCTTGGTGCTAATCGATTCAGTCACGATGCAGTTCCTGTGTTTCATCGGCAATGTGAAGGTCCAAGGGTTACAGTAAAACAGTTGTGATGCATCGGAAACTACTACTGGACCCCCAGGAAAATTCCAAACACAGACCGTTTGATGCAGTACTCCCCTGGAAACAAGTCCGCATGGTGCTAATCTATTCAATCACGATGCAGTTCTTGTGTTTCATCAGCAATGTGAAAGTCCAAGGGTTACAGTAAACCAGGTGTGATGCATTGGCAACTACTCCTGGACTCCCAGCAAAGGTTTCAAACAGAGACCGATTCAAGCAGTACTCCCCTAGATAGAAGTCAGCATGGTGCTGATGTGTTCGATCTCGTTGCAGTTTCCGTGTTTCATCGTCAATGTGAAGTTCCAACAGTTCCAGTAAACCTGCAGCGGTGCATCTAAAACTACTACTATACTCCGAGGAAACATTCCAAGCACACACCATTTGATGCGTTACTTCTCTAGTCAGAATTCGGCATGGTACCGGACGTATTCAGTCCCAATGCAATTTCTGTATTTCATCGTCAGTGGGAAGGTCCAAGGGTTTTTGTAATCCATACGTGATGCATCGGAACTACTGCTGGACTGCCAGGGAAGCTTCCAAACACTGAACGTTTGATGCACGACTCCCCTGGACAGAACTCGGCTTGGTGCTGATTTATTCATTCTCGATACGGTTTCAGTGTTTTATCATCAATTGGAAGGCCCATCGGTTCCTCTCAACATGCGGTGCTGCACTTGAAACTACTACTGGATTCCCTGGAAATGTTCTAAACACAGACCGTTTGAAGTGTTACTTCCCTGGACAGAATTCGGCATGGTGCTAATCTATTCAATCACGATGCAGTTTCTATATTTCATCAACAATGTGAAGGTCCAAGGGTTACAGTAAAACAGCCTTGATGTATCGGATACTACTACTGGACCCCCAGGAAAGGTTCCAAACACAGACCATTTGATGCAGTACTCCCCTGGATAGAAGTCAGCATGGTGCTAAACTATTCAATCACGATGCAGTTTCTGTGTTTCATCGGCAATGTGAAGGTCTTAGGGTTACAGTAAAATAGCTGTGATGCATCGGCAACTACTACTGGATCCCCAAGAAATGTTCCAAACACAGACCGTTTCATGCAGTACTACCCTGGAAACAAGTCAGCATTGTGCTAATCTATTCAATCACAATGTGGTTCCTGTGTTTCATCGGCAATGTGAAGGTCCAAGGGTTACAGTAAAACAGATGTGATGATCGGGAACTACTACTGGACCGCCAGGAAAGGTTCAAAACGCAGATTGTTTGAAGCAGTACTCCCCTGGATAGAAGTCGGCATGGTGCTTATGTATTCAAACACGATGAAGTTTTTGTGTTTCATCGGCAATGTGAAGGTCCAAGGGTTACAGTAAAACAGCTGTGATGCATCGGAAACTACTACTGGACTCCCAGGAAATTTTCCAAACACAGACCGTTTGATACAGTACTCCCCTGGATAGAAGTCAGCTTGGTGCTAATCTATTCAGTCACGATGCAGTTCCTGTGTTTCATCGGCAATGTGAAGGTCCAAGGGTTACAGTAAAACAGCTGTGATGCATCGGAAACTACTACTGGACCCCAGGAAAGGTTACAAACACAGACCGCTTGATGCAGTACTCCCCTGGAAATAAGTCACCATGGTGCTAATCTATTCAATCACGATGCAGTTTTTGTGTTTCAGCAGCAATGTGAAGGTCCAAGGGTTACAGTAAAACAGCTGTGATGCATCGGAAACTACTACTGGACCCCCAGGAAAGGTTCCAAACACAGACCGTTTGAAGCAGTACTCCCCTGGATAGAAGTCAGCATGGTGCTGATTTATTCAATCACGTTGCAGTTTCTGTGTTTCATCGGCAATGCGAAGGTCCAAGGGTTACAGGAAAACAGCTGTGAGCTTCGGAAACTACTACTGGACCCCCAGGAAAGGTTCAAAACGCAGATTGTTTGAAGCAGTACTCCCCTGGATAGAAGTCAGCACGGTGCTGATGTATTCAATCACGATGCAGTTTCTGTGTTATATCGGCAAGGTTAAGGTCCAAGGGTTACAGTAAAACAGCTGTTATGCATCGGAAACTTCTACTGGACCCCGAGGAAATGTTCCAAACACAGACCGTTTGATGCAGTATTCCCCTCGATAGAAGTCAGCATGGTGCTAATCTATTCAATCACGATGCAGTTTCTCTTGTTCATCGTCAATGTGAAGTTCTAACGGTCCCAGTAAACCTGCAGTGGTGCATCTAAAACTACTACTATACTCCGAGGAAACATTCCAAGCACATACCATTTGAAGCGATACTTCCCGACTCAGAATTCGGCATGGTACCAGACGTAACCAATCGCGATGCAATTTCTGCATTTCATCGTCAGTGGGAAGGTCCAAGGGTTACAGAAAAACAGCTGTGATGCATAGGAAACTACTACTGGACCCCCAGGAAAGGTTCCAAGCACAGGCCATTTGATGCAGTATTCCCCTGGATAGACGTCAGCATGGTGCTAATCTATTCTATCACCATGCAGTTTCTGTGCTTCATCGGCAATGTGAAGGTCCAAGGGTTACAGTAGAACAGCTGCGATGCATCGGAAACTACTCCTGGATCCCCAGGAAATGTTCAAACACAGACTTTTTGAAGCAGTACTCCCCTTGATAGAAGTCAGCATGGTGTTGATCTATTCAATCACGATGCAGTTTCTGTGTTTCATTGGCAATGTGAAGGTCCAAGGATTACAGTAAAATAGCTGTTATGGATCGGAAACTTCTACTGGACCCCGAGGAAAGGTTCCAAACACAGACCGTTTGATGCAGTACTCCCCTGAAAACAAGTCAGCATGGTGCTAATCTATTCAAACACGATGCAGTTTCTGTGTTTCATCGGCAATGTGAAGGTCCAAAGGTTACAGTAAAACAGCTGTGATGCATCGGAAACTACTACTGGTCCCCAGGAAAGGTTCAAATCGCAGATTGTTTTAAGCAGTACTACCCTGGATTGATGTCGGCATGGCGCTGATGTATTGAATCACGATGCAGTTTCTGTGTTTCATCGGCAATGTGAAGGTCCAAGGGTTACAGTAAAACAGCTGTGATGCATCGGAAACTACTACTGGACCCCCAGGAAAGGTTCAAAACACAGACCGTTTGATGCAGCACTCCCCTGGATAGAAATCGGCAAGGTGCTGATGTATTCAATCACGATGCAGTTTCTGTTTGTTATCGGCAATGTGAAGGTCCAAGGGTTACAGTAAAACAGCTGTGATGCATCGGAAACTACTACTGTACCCCCAGGAAAGGTGCACAACGCAGATTGTTTGAAGAGGTACTCCCCTGGATAGAAGTCGGCATGGTACTGATGTATTCAATCACGATGCAGTTTCTGTGTTTCATCGGCAATGTGAAGGTCCAAGGGTTACTGTAAAACAGCTGTGATGCATCGGAAACTACTACTGGACCCCCAGGAAAGGTTCAAAACACAGACCGTTTGATGCAGCACTCCCCTGGATAGAAATCGGCAAGGTGCTGATGTATTCAATCACGATGCAGTTTCTGTTTTTCATCGGCAATGTGAAGGTCCAAGGGTTACAGTAAAACAGCTGTGATGCATCGGAAACTACTACTGGAGCCCCAGGAAAGGTGCACAACGCAGATTGTTTGAAGAAGTACTCCCTTGGATAGAAGTCGGCATGGTACTGATGTATTCAATCACGATGCAGTTTCTGTGTTTCATCGGCAATGTGAAGGTCCAAGGGTTACTGTAAAACAGCTGTGATGCATCGGAAACTACTACTGGACCCCCAGGAAAGGTTCAAAACACAGACCGTTTGATGCAGCACTCCCCTGGATAGAAATCGGCAAGGTGCTGATGTATTCAATCACGATGCAGTTTCTGTTTTTCATCGGCAATGTGAAGGTCCAAGGGTTACAGTAAAACAGCTGTGATGCATCGGAAACTACTACTGGAGCCCCAGGAAAGGTGCACAACGCAGATTGTTTGAAGAAGTACTCCCCTGGATAGAAGTCGGCATGGTATTGATGTATTCAATCACGATGCAGTTTCTGTGTTTCATCGGCAATGTGAAGGTCCAAGGGTTACTGTAAAACAGCTGTGAAGCATCGGAAACTACTACCGGATCCCCAGGAAAGGTTCCAAACACAGACCGTTTGAAGCAGTACTCCCCTGGATAGAAGTCAGCATGGTGCTAATCTATTCAAACACGATGCAGTTTCTGTGCTTCATCGGCAATGTGAAGGTCCAAGGGTTACAGTAAACCAGCTGTGATGCATCGGAAACTACTACTGGACCCGCAGCAAAGGTTCCAAACACAGACCGTTTGATGCAGTAATCCCCTGGATAGATGTCAGCATGGTGCTAATCTATTCAATCACGATGCAGCTTCTGTGTTTCCTCAGCAATGTGAAGGTCCAAGGGTTACAGTAAAATAGCTGTGATGCATCGGAAACTACTACTGGACCCCCAGGAAAGTTTCAAAACGCAGATTGTTTGAAGCAGTACTCCCCTGGATAGAAATCGGCATGGTGCTTATGTATTCAATCTCGATGCAGTTTCTTTGTTTCATCAGCCATGTGAAGGTCCAAGGGTTACAGTAAAACAGTTGTGATGCATCGGAAACTACTACTGGACCCCCAGGAAAGGTTCCAAACACAGACCGTTTGATGCAGCACTCCCCTGGATAGAAATCGGCAAGGTGCTGATGTATTCAATCACGATGCAGTTTCTGTTTTTCATCGGCAATCTGAAGGTCCAAGGGTTACAGTAAAACAGCTGTGATGCATCGGAAACTACTACTGGAGCCCCAGGAAAGGTGCACAACGCAGATTGTTTGAAGAAGTACTCCCTTGGATAGAAGTCGGCATGGTACTGATGTATTCAATCACGATGCAGTTTCTGTGTTTCATCGGCAATGTGAAGGTCCAAGGGTTACTGTAAAACAGCTGTGATGCATCGGAAACTACTACTGGACCCCCAGGAAAGGTTCAAAACACAGACCGTTTGATGCAGCACTCCCCTGGATAGAAATCGGCAAGGTGCTGATGTATTCAATCACGATGCAGTTTCTGTTTTTCATCGGCAATGTGAAGGTCCAAGGGTTACAGTAAAACAGCTGTGATGCATCGGAAACTACTACTGGAGCCCCAGGAAAGGTGCACAACGCAGATTGTTTGAAGAAGTACTCCCCTGGATAGAAGTCGGCATGGTATTGATGTATTCAATCACGATGCAGTTTCTGTGTTTCATCGGCAATGTGAAGGTCCAAGGGTTACTGTAAAACAGCTGTGAAGCATCGGAAACTACTACCGGATCCCCAGGAAAGGTTCCAAACACAGACCGTTTGAAGCAGTACTCCCCTGGATAGAAGTCAGCATGGTGCTAATCTATTCAAACACGATGCAGTTTCTGTGCTTCATCGGCAATGTGAAGGTCCAAGGGTTACAGTAAACCAGCTGTGATGCATCGGAAACTACTACTGGACCCGCAGCAAAGGTTCCAAACACAGACCGTTTGATGCAGTAATCCCCTGGATAGATGTCAGCATGGTGCTAATCTATTCAATCACGATGCAGCTTCTGTGTTTCCTCAGCAATGTGAAGGTCCAAGGGTTACAGTAAAATAGCTGTGATGCATCGGAAACTACTACTGGACCCCCAGGAAAGTTTCAAAACGCAGATTGTTTGAAGCAGTACTCCCCTGGATAGAAATCGGCATGGTGCTTATGTATTCAATCTCGATGCAGTTTCTTTGTTTCATCAGCCATGTGAAGGTCCAAGGGTTACAGTAAAACAGTTGTGATGCATCGGAAACTACTACTGGACCCCCAGGAAAGGTTCCAAACACAGACCGTTTGATGCAGCACTCCCCTGGATAGAAATCGGCAAGGTGCTGATGTATTCAATCACGATGCAGTTTCTGTTTTTCATCGGCAATCTGAAGGTCCAAGGGTTACAGTAAAACAGCTGTGATGCATCGGAAACTACTACTGGAGCCCCAGGAAAGGTGCACAACGCAGATTGTTTGAAGAAGTACTCCCTTGGATAGAAGTCGGCATGGTACTGATGTATTCAATCACGATGCAGTTTCTGTGTTTCATCGGCAATGTGAAGGTCCAAGGGTTACTGTAAAACAGCTGTGATGCATCGGAAACTACTACTGGACCCCCAGGAAAGGTTCAAAACACAGACCGTTTGATGCAGCACTCCCCTGGATAGAAATCGGCAAGGTGCTGATGTATTCAATCACGATGCAGTTTCTGTTTTTCATCGGCAATCTGAAGGTCCAAGGGTTACAGTAAAACAGCTGTGATGCATCGGAAACTACTACTGGAGCCCCAGGAAAGGTGCACAACGCAGATTGTTTGAAGAAGTACTCCCTTGGATAGAAGTCGGCATGGTACTGATGTATTCAATCACGATGCAGTTTCTGTGTTTCATCGGCAATGTGAAGGTCCAAGGGTTACTGTAAAACAGCTGTGATGCATCGGAAACTACTACTGGACCCCCAGGAAAGGTTCCAAACACAGACCGTTTGATGCAGTACTCCCCTGGATAGAAGCCAGCATGGTGCTGATGTGCTCGATCCCGTTGCAGTTTCTGTGTTTCATCGTCAATGTGAAGTTCCAACTGTTCCTGTAAACCTGCAGTGGTGCATCTAAAACTACTACTATACTCCGAGTAAACATTCCAAGCACATACCATTTGAAGCGTTGCTTACCTAGTCAGAATTAGGCATGGTACCGGACGTAATCAATCGCGATGCAATTTCTGTATTTCATCGTCCGTGGGGAGGTCCAACGGTTACAGTAAAACAGCTGTGATGCATAGGAAACTACTACTAGACCCCCAGGAGAGGTACCAAACACAGGCCATTTGATGCAGCACTCCCCTGGATAGAAGTCAGCATGGTGCTAACCTATTCGATCACGATGCAGTTTCTGTGTTTCATCGGCAATGTGAAGGTGCAAGGGTTACAGTAAATCAGCTGTGATGCATCTTAATCTACTACCGGACCCCCAGGCAAGGTTCCAAACACAGATCATTTAATGCAGTACTACCCTGGATAGAAGTCGGCATGGTGCTGATGTATTCAATCACGATGCAGTTTCTGTGGTTCATCGGCATTGTGAAGGTCCAAGCATTACAGTAAAACAGCTGTGATGCATCGGAAACTACTACTGGACCCCCAGGTAAGGTGCACAACGCAGATTGTTTGAATAAGTACTCCCCTGGATAGATGTCGGCATGGTGCTGATGTATTCAATCACGATGCAGTTTCTGTGTTTCATCGGCAATGTGTAGGTCCAAGGGTTACAGTAAAACAGCTGTGATGCATCGGAAACTACTACTGGACCCCCAGGTAAGGTTTAAAACGCAGATTGTTTGACGCAGTACTCCCCTAGATTGAAGTCACCATGTTGCTGATGTGTTCGATCCCAATGCAGTGTCTGTGTTTCATCGTCAATGTGAAGTTCCAACGGTTGCATTAAACCTGCAGTGGTGCATCTAAAACTACTACTATACTCCGAGGAAACATTCCAAGCACATACCATTTGAAGCGTTACTACCCTAGTCAGAATTCGGCATGGTACCGGACGTAATCAATCGCGATGCAATTTCTATATTTCATCGTCAGTGGGAAGGTCCAAGGATTGCAGTAATCTACACGCGATGCAACGGAACTACTACTGGACTGCCAGGGAAGGTTCCAAACAGTGAACGTTAGAAGCACGACCCCACTGGACAGAAATCGGCTTAGTGCTGATGTATTCAATCTCGATACGGTTTCAGTGTTTTATCATCAATTGGATGGCCCATCGGTTCCTCAAAACTTGCAGTGATGCACTTGAAACTACTACTGGATTCCCAGGAAATGTACGAAACACATACTGTTTGAAGCGCTACTTCCCTGGACAGAATTCGGCATTGTGCCCGATGTATTCAATCCCGATGCAGTTTCTGTGTTTCATCGGCAATGTGAAGGTCCAAGGGTTACAGTAAAACAGCTGTGATGCATCGGAAACTGCTACTGGACCCCCAGGAAAGGTTCCAAGCACAGACCGTTTGATGCAGTACTCCCCTGGATAGAAGTCAGCATGGTGCTAAGCTATTCATTCACGATGCAGTTTCTGTGTTTCATCGGCAATGTGAAGGGCCAAGGGTTACAGTAAAATGGGATTGGTGCATCGGAAACTACTACTGGACCCCCAGGAAAGGTTCAAAACGCAGATTGTTAGAAGCAGTAATCCCTGGATAGAAGTCGAGATGGTGCTGATGTATTCAATCACGATGCAGTTTCTGTGTTTCATCAGCAATGTGAAGGTCCAAGTGTTACAGTAAAACAGCTCTGATGCATCGGAAACTACTACTGGACCCCCAGGAATGGTTCAAAACGCAGGTTCTTTGAAACAGTACTCCCCTGGATAGAAGTCACCAAGGTGTTGATGTATTCAATCACGATGCAGTTTCTGTGCTTCATCGGAAACGTGAAGGTCCAAGGGTTACAGTAAAATAGCTGTGATGCATCGGAAACTACTACTGGGCCCCCAGGAAATGTTCAAAACGCATATTGTTTGAATAAGTACTCCCCGGGATAGAAGTCCGCATGGTGCTGATGTATTCGACCACGATGCAGTTTCTGTGCTTCATCGGCAATGTGAAGGTACAAGGGTTACAGTAAACCAGCTGTGATGCATCGGAAACTACTACTGGACCCGCAGGAAAGGTTCCAAACACAGACCGTTTGATGCAGTAATCCCCTGGATAGATGTCAGCATGGTGCTAATCTATTCAATCACGATGCAGCTTCTGTGTTTCCTCAGCAATGTGAAGGTCCAAGGGTTACAGTAAAATAGCTGTGATGCATCGGAAACTACTACTGGACCCCCAGGAAAGTTTCAAAACGCAGATTGTTTGAAGCAGTACTCCCCTGGATAGAAGTCGGCATGGTGCTTATGTATTCAATCTCGATGCAGTTTCTTTGTTTCATCAGCCATGTGAAGGTCCAAGGGTTACAGTAAAACAGCTGTGATGCATCGGAAACTGCTACTGGATCCCCAGGAAAGGTTCCAAACACAGACCGTTTGATGCAGTACTCCCCAGGATAGAAGTAAGCATGGTGCTAATCTAATCATTCACGATGCAGTTTCTGTGTTTCATCGGCAATGTGAAGGTCCAAGGGTTGCAGTAAAACAGCTGTGATGCATCGGAAACTACTACTGGACCCCCAGGAAAGGTTCCAAACACAGACCGTTTGAAGCAGTACTCCCCTGGATAGAAGTCAGCATGGTGCTGATGTATTCAATCACGATGCAGTTTTGTGTGTTTCATCGGCAATGTGAAGGTCCAAGGGTTACAGTAAAACAGCTGTGATGCATCGGAAACCACTACTGGACCCCAAGGTTAGATTTAAAACGCAGATTGTTTGACGCAGTACTCCCCTGGATAGAAGCCAGCATGGTGCTGATGTGCTCGATCCCGTTGCAGTTTCTGTGTTTCATCGTCAATGTGAAGTTCCAACGGTTCCAGTAAACCAGCAGTGGTGCATCTAAAACTACTACTATACTCCGAGTAAACATTCCAAGCACATACCATTTGAAGCGTTGCTTACCTAGTCAGAATTAGGCATGGTACCGGACGTAATCAATCGCGATGCAATTTCTGTATTTCATCGTCCGTGGGAAGGTCCAACGGTTACAGTAAAACAGCTGTGATGCATAGGAAACTACTACTAGACCCCCAGAAGAGGTACCAAACACAGGCCATTTGATGCAGTACTACCCCGGATAGAAGTCGGCATGGTGCTGATGTATTCAATCACGATGCAGTTTCTGTGGTTCATCGGCACTGTGAAGGTTTAAGGGTTACAGTAAAACAGCTGTGATGCATCGGAAACTACTACTGGACCCCGAGGAAAGGTTCCAAACACAGACGGTTTGATGCAGTACTCTCCTGTAAACAAGTCAGCATGGTGCTAATCTATTCAATCACGATGCAGTTACTGTGTTTCATCGGCAATGTGAAGGTCCAAGGGTTACAGTAAAACAGCTGTGATGCATCGGAAACTGCTACTGGATCACCAAAATATATTACAAACACAGACCGTTTGTTGCAGTACTCCCCTGGATAGAAGTCGGCATGGTGCTGTTGTATTCAATCACGTTGCAGTTTCTGTGTTTCATCGGCAATGTGAAGGTCCAAGAGTTACAGTAAAACAGCTGTGATGCATCGGAAACTACTACCGGACCCCGAGGAAAGGATCCAAACACAGACTGTTTGATGCAGTACTCCCCTGTAAACAAGTCAGCATGGTGCTAATCTATTCAATCACGATGCAGTTTCTGTGTTTCATCGGCAATGTGAAGGTATAAGGGTTACAGTGAAACACCTGTGATGCATCGTAAATTACTACCGGACTCCCAGGAAAGGTTCCAAACACAGACCGTTTGATGCAGTACTCCCCTGGAAACAAGTGAGCATGGTGCTAATCTATTCCATCACGATACAGTTTCTGTGTTTCATCGGCAATGTGAAGGTCCAAGGGTTACAGTAAAACAGCTGAGATGCATCGCAGCTACTACTGGACCCCCAGGAAAGGTTCCAAACACAGACCGTTTGATGCTGTACTCCCCTGGATAGAAGCCGGCATAGTGCTAATCTTTTCAATCACGATGCAGTTTCAGTGTTACATCGGCAATGTGGAGTTCCAAGGGTTACAGTGAAACAGCTGTGATGCATCGGAAACTACTACTGGCCCCACAGGAAAGGTGCACAGCTCAGATTATTTGAAGCAGTACTCCCCTGGATAGAGGTCAGCATGGTGCTAATCTATTCAATCACCATGCAATTTCTGTGTTTCATCGGCAATGTGAAGGTCCAAGGGTTACAGGAAAACAGTTGTGATGCATCGAAAACTACTACCGGATCCCCAGGAAAGGTTCCAAACACAGACCGTTTGATGCTGTACTCCCCTGGATAGAAGTCGGCATGGTGCTAATCTATTCAGTCACGATGCAGTTTCTGTGTTTCATCGGCAATGTGAAGGTCCAAGGGTTACAGTAAAACAGCTGTGATGATTGTAAACTACTACTGGACACCCAGGTAAGGTGCACAACGCAGATTGTTTGAAGAAGTACTCCCCTGGATAGAAGTCGGCATGGTGCTGATGTATTCAATCACGATGCTGTTTCTGTGGTTCATTGGTAATCCGAAGGTCCAAGGGTTACAGTAAAACAGCTGTGATGCGTCGGAAACTACTACTGGACCCCCAGCAATGGTTCCAAACACAGACCGTTTCATGCAGTACTCCCCTGGAAACAAGTCAGCATGGTGCTAATCTATTCAATCACGATACAGTTTCTGTGTTTCATCGGCAATGTGAAGGTCCAAGGGTTACAGTAAAACAGCTGAGATGCATCGCAGCTACTACTGGACCCCCAGGAAAGGTTTTAAACACAGACCGTTTGATGCTGTACTCCCCTGGATAGAAGCCGGCATAGTGCTAATCTTTTCAATCACGATGCAGTTTCAGTGTTACATCGGCAATGTGGAGTTCCAAGGGTTACAGTGAAACAGCTGTGATGCATCGGAAACTACTACTGGCCCCACAGGAAAGGTGCACAGCTCAGATTATTTGAAGCAGTACTCCCCTGGATAGAGGTCAGCATGGTGCTAATCTATTCAATCACCATGCAATTTCTGTGTTTCATCGGCAATGTGAAGGTCCAAGGGTTACAGGAAAACAGTTGTGATGCATCGGAAACTACTACCGGATCCCCAGGAAAGGTTCCAAACACAGACCGTTTGAAACAGTACACCCTGGATAGAAGTCAGCATGATGCTGATGTATTCTATTACGATGCAGTTTCTGTGTTTCATCAGCAATGTGAAGGTCCAAGGGTTACAGTAAAACAGCTGTGATGCATCGGAAATTACAACTGAACCCCCAGGAAAGGTTCCAAAAACAGACCGTTTGAAGCAGTACTCCTCTCGTTAGAAGTCACCAAGGTGTTGATGTATTCAATCACGATGCAGTTTCTTTGTTTCATCGGCAATGTGAAGGTCCAAGGGTTACAGTAAAACAGATGTGATGCATCGGAGCTACTACTGGACCCCCAGGAAAGGTTCCAAACACAGACCGTTTGATGGAGTACTCCCCTGGATAGAAGTCGGCATGGTGCTGATGTATTCAATCACGATGCAGTTTCTGTGTTTCATCGGCAATGTGAAGGCCCAAGAGTTACAGTAAAACAGTTGTGATGCATCGGAAACTACTACCGGATCCCCAGGAAAGGTTCCAAACACAGACCGTTTGAAACAGTACTCCCTGGATAGAAGTCAGCATGATGCTGATGTATTCTATTACGATGCAGTTTCTTTGTTTCATCGGCAATGTGAAGGTCCAAGGGTTACAGTAAAACAGATGTGATGCATCGGAGCTACTACTGGACCCCCAGGAAAGGTTCCAAACACAGACCGTTTGATGCTGTACTCCCCTGGATAGAAGTCGGCATGGTGCTAATCTATTCAGTCACGATGCAGTTTCTGTGTTTCATCGGCAATGTGAAGGTCCAAGGGTTACAGTAAAACAGCTGTGATGATTGTAAACTACTACTGGACACCCAGGTAAGGTGCACAACGCAGATTGTTTGAAGAAGTACTCCCCTGGATAGAAGTCGGCATGGTGCTGATGTATTCAATCACGATGCTGTTTCTGTGGTTCATTGGCAATCCGAAGGTCCAAGGGTTACAGTAAAACAGCTGTGATGCGTCGGAAACTACTACTGGACCCCCAGCAATGGTTCCAAACACAGACCGTTTCATGCAGTACTCCCCTGGAAACAAGTCAGCATGGTGCTAATCTATTCAACCACGATACAGTTTCTGTGTTTCATCGGCAATGTGAAGGTCCAAGGGTTACAGTAAAACAGCGGTGATGCATCGGAAACTCCTACTGGATCCCCAGGAAAGGTTCCAAACACAGACCGTTGGATGCAGTACTCCCCTGGATAGAAGTCAGCATGTTGCTAAGCTATTCTATCACGATGTGTTTCTGTGTTTCATCGGCAATGTTAAGGTGAGAGGGTTACAGTAAAACAGTTGTGATGCATCGGAAACTACTACCGGACCCCCAGGAAAGGTTCCAAACACAGACCGTTTGATGCAGTACTTTCCTGGATGGAAGTGTGCATGCTGCTGATGTATTCTATTACGATGCAGTTTCTGTGTTTCATCAGCAATGTGAAGGTCCAAGGGTTACAGTAAAACAGCTGTGATGAATCGGAAATTACAACTGAACCCCTACGAAAGGTTCCAAAAACAGACCGTTTGAAGCAGTACTCCTCTCGTTAGAAGTCACCAAGGTGTTGATGTATTCAATCACGATGCAGTTTCTTTGTTTCATCGGCAATGTGAAGGTCCAAGGGTTACAGTAAAACAGATGTGATGCATTGGAGCTACTACTGGACCCCCAGGAAAGGTTCCAAATACAGACCGTTTGATGCAGTACTTTCCTGGATGGAAGTGTGCATGCTGCTGATGTATTCTATTACGATGCAGTTTCTGTGTTTCATCAGCAATGTGAAGGTCCAAGGGTTACAGTAAAACAGCTGTGATGAATCGGAATTACAACTGAACCCCAGGAAAGGTTCCAAAAACAGACCGTTTGAAGCAGTACCCCTCTCGCTAGAAGCCACCAAGGTGTTGATGTATTCAATCACGATGCAGTTTCTTTGTTTCATCGGCAATGTGAAGGTCCAAGGGTTACAGTAAAACAGCTGTGATGCATCGGAATCTACTACTGGCACCCCAGGAAAGGTGCACAACGCAGATTGTTTGAAGCAGTACTCCCCTGGATAGAAGTCGGCATGGTGCTGATGTATTCAAACACGATGCAGTTTCTGTGTTTCATCGGCAATGTGAAGGTCCAAGGGTTACAGTAAAACAGCTGTGATGCATCGGAAACTACTACCGGACCCGCAGGAAAGATTCCAAACACAGACCGTTTGATGCAGTACTCCCCTGGATAGAAGTCGGCATGGTGCTGATGTATTCAATCACGATGCAATTTCTGTGTTTCATCGGCAATGCGAAGGTCCAAGGGTTACAGTAAAACAGCTGTGATGCATCGGATACTACTTCTGGACCCCCAGGAAAGGTTCAAAACGCAGATTGTTTGAAGCAGTACTCCTCTGGATAGAAGTCGGCATGGTGCTTATGTATTCAATCTCGATGCAGTTTCTGTGTTTCATCAGCAATGTGAAGGTCCAAGGGTTACAGTAAAACAGCTGTGATGCATCGGAAACTACTACTGGACCCCAAGGTTAGATTTAAAACGCAGATTGTTTGACGCAGTACGCCCCTGGATAGAAGTCAGCATGGTGCTGATGTGCTCTTTCCCGTTGCAGTTTCTGTGTTTCATCGTCAATGTGAAGTTCCAACGGTTCCAGTAAACTTGCAGTGGTGCATCTAAAACTACTACTATACTCCGAGTAAACATTCCAAGCACATACCATTTGAAGCGTTACTTACCTAGTCAGAATTAGGCATGGTACGGGACGTAATCAACCGCGATTCAATTTCTGTATTTCATCGTCAGTGGGAAGGTCCAAGGGTTGCAGTAATCTACACGCGATGCATCGGAACTACTACTGGACTGCCAGGGAAGGTTCCAAACAGTGAACGTTAGAAGCACGACTCCACTGGACAGAACTCGACTTAGTGCTGATGTATTCAATCTCGATACGGTTTCAGTGTTTTATCATCAATTAGAAGGCCCATCGGTTCCTCTAAACATGCAGTGCTGCACTTGAAACTACTACTGGATTCCCAGGAAATGTTCGAAACATATACTGTTTGAAGCGTTACTTCCCTGTACAGAATTCGGGATTTGTGCCTGATGTATTCAATCCCGATGCAGTTTCTGTGTTTCATCGGCAATGTGAAGGTCCAAGGGTTACAGTAAAACAGCTGTGATGCATCGTAAACTACTACCGGACCCCCAGGAAAGGTTCCAAACACAGACCGTTTGATGCAGTATTCCCCTGGATAGAAGTCGGCATGGTGCTGATGTATTCAATCACGATGCAGTTTCTGTGTTTCATCGGCAATGTGAAGGTCCAAGAGTTACAGTAAAACAGCTGTGATGATTGTTAACTACTACTGGACCCCCAGGTAAGGCGCACAACGCAGATTGTTTGAAGAAATACACCCCTGAATAGAAGTCGGCATGGTGCTGATGTATTCAATCACGATTCAGTTTCTGTGTTTCATGCGCAATGTGAAAGTCAAAGGGTTACAGTAAAACAGCTGTGATGCATGGGAAACTACTACTGGACTCCCAGGAAAGGTTAAAACGCAGATTGTTTGAAGCAGTACTCCCCTGGATAGAAGTCGGCATGGTGCTGATGTATTCAATCACGATGCAGTTTCTGTGTTTCATTGGCAATGAGAAGGTCCAAGGGTTACAGTAGAACAGCTGCGATGCATCGGAAACTGCTACTGGACCCCCAGGAAAGTTTCCAAGCACAGACCGTTTGATGCAGTACTCCCCTGGATAGAAGTCAGCATGGTGCTAAGCTATTCATTCACGATGCAGTTTCTGTGTTTCATCGGCAATGTGAAGGGCCAAGGGTTACAGTAAAATAGGATTGGTGCATCGGAAACTACTACTGGACCCCCAGGAAAGGTTCAAAACGCAGATTGTTAGAAGCAGTAATCCCTGGATAGAAGTCGAGATGGTGCTGATGTATTCAATCACGATGCAGTTTCTGTGTTTCATCAGCAATGTGAAGGTCCAAGTGTTACAGTAAAACAGCTCTGATGCATCGGAAACTACTACTGGACCCCCAGGAATGGTTCAAAACGCAGGTTCTTTGAAACAGTACTCCCCTGGATAGAAGTCACCAAGGTGTTGATGTATTCAATCACGATGCAGTTTCTGTGCTTCATCGGAAACGTGAAGGTCCAAGGGTTACAGTAAAATAGCTGTGATGCATCGGAAACTACTACTGGGCCCCCAGGAAATGTTCAAAACGCATATTGTTTGAATAAGTACTCCCCTGGATAGAAGTCCGCATGGTGCTGATGTATTCGACCACGATGCAGTTTCTGTGCTTCATCGGCAATGTGAAGGTCCAAGGGTTACAGTAAACCAGCTGTGATGCATCGGAAACTACTACTGGACCCGCAGGAAAGGTTCCAAACACAGACCGTTTGATGCAGTAATCCCCTGGATAGATGTCAGCATGGTGCTAATCTATTCAATCACGATGCAGCTTCTGTGTTTCCTCAGCAATGTGAAGGTCCAAGGGTTACAGTAAAATAGCTGTGATGCATCGGAAACTACTACTGGACCCCCAGGAAAGTTTCAAAACGCAGATTGTTTGAAGCAGTACTCCCCTGGATAGAAGTCGGCATGGTGCTTATGTATTCAATCTCGATGCAGTTTCTTTGTTTCATCAGCCATGTGAAGGTCCAAGGGTTACAGTAAAACAGCTGTGATGCATCGGAAACTGCTACTGGATCCCCAGGAAAGGTTCCAAACACAGACCGTTTGATGCAGTACTCCCCAGGATAGAAGTAAGCATGGTGCTAATCTAATCATTCACGATGCAGTTTCTGTGTTTCATCGGCAATGTGAAGGTCCAAGGGTTGCAGTAAAACAGCTGTGATGCATCGGAAACTACTACTGGACCCCCAGGAAAGGTTCCAAACACAGACCGTTTGAAGCAGTACTCCCCTGGATAGAAGTCAGCATGGTGCTGATGTCTTCAATCACGATGCAGTTTTGTGTGTTTCATCGGCAATGTGAAGGTCCAAGGGTTACAGTAAAACAGCTGTGATGCATCGGAAACCACTACTGGACCCCAAGGTTAGATTTAAAACGCAGATTGTTTGACGCAGTACTCCCCTGGATAGAAGCCAGCATGGTGCTGATGTGCTCGATCCCGTTGCAGTTTCTGTGTTTCATCGTCAATGTGAAGTTCCAACGGTTCCAGTAAACCAGCAGTGGTGCATCTAAAACTACTACTATACTCCGAGTAAACATTCCAAGCACATACCATTTGAAGCGTTGCTTACCTAGTCAGAATTAGGCATGGTACCGGACGTAATCAATCGCGATGCAATTTCTGTATTTCATCGTCCGTGGGAAGGTCCAACGGTTACAGTAAAACAGCTGTGATGCATAGGAAACTACTACTAGACCCCCAGAAGAGGTACCAAACACAGGCCATTTGATGCAGTACTACCCCGGATAGAAGTCGGCATGGTGCTGATGTATTCAATCACGATGCAGTTTCTGTGGTTCATCGGCACTGTGAAGGTTTAAGGGTTACAGTAAAACAGCTGTGATGCATCGGAAACTACTACTGGACCCCGAGGAAAGGTTCCAAACACAGACGGTTTGATGCAGTACTCTCCTGTAAACAAGTCAGCATGGTGCTAATCTATTCAATCACGATGCAGTTACTGTGTTTCATCGGCAATGTGAAGGTCCAAGGGTTACAGTAAAACAGCTGTGATGCATCGGAAACTGCTACTGGATCACCAAAATATATTACAAACACAGACCGTTTGTTGCAGTACTCCCCTGGATAGAAGTCGGCATGGTGCTGTTGTATTCAATCACGTTGCAGTTTCTGTGTTTCATCGGCAATGTGAAGGTCCAAGAGTTACAGTAAAACAGCTGTGATGCATCGGAAACTACTACCGGACCCCGAGGAAAGGATCCAAACACAGACTGTTTGATGCAGTACTCCCCTGTAAACAAGTCAGCATGGTGCTAATCTATTCAATCACGATGCAGTTTCTGTGTTTCATCGGCAATGTGAAGGTATAAGGGTTACAGTGAAACACCTGTGATGCATCGTAAATTACTACCGGACTCCCAGGAAAGGTTCCAAACACAGACCGTTTGATGCAGTACTCCCCTGGAAACAAGTGAGCATGGTGCTAATCTATTCCATCACGATACAGTTTCTGTGTTTCATCGGCAATGTGAAGGTCCAAGGGTTACAGTAAAACAGCTGAGATGCATCGCAGCTACTACTGGACCCCCAGGAAAGGTTCCAAACACAGACCGTTTGATGCTGTACTCCCCTGGATAGAAGCCGGCATAGTGCTAATCTTTTCAATCACGATGCAGTTTCAGTGTTACATCGGCAATGTGGAGTTCCAAGGGTTACAGTGAAACAGCTGTGATGCATCGGAAACTACTACTGGCCCCACAGGAAAGGTGCACAGCTCAGATTATTTGAAGCAGTACTCCCCTGGATAGAGGTCAGCATGGTGCTAATCTATTCAATCACCATGCAATTTCTGTGTTTCATCGGCAATGTGAAGGTCCAAGGGTTACAGGAAAACAGTTGTGATGCATCGAAAACTACTACCGGATCCCCAGGAAAGGTTCCAAACACAGACCGTTTGATGCTGTACTCCCCTGGATAGAAGTCGGCATGGTGCTAATCTATTCAGTCACGATGCAGTTTCTGTGTTTCATCGGCAATGTGAAGGTCCAAGGGTTACAGTAAAACAGCTGTGATGATTGTAAACTACTACTGGACACCCAGGTAAGGTGCACAACGCAGATTGTTTGAAGAAGTACTCCCCTGGATAGAAGTCGGCATGGTGCTGATGTATTCAATCACGATGCTGTTTCTGTGGTTCATTGGTAATCCGAAGGTCCAAGGGTTACAGTAAAACAGCTGTGATGCGTCGGAAACTACTACTGGACCCCCAGCAATGGTTCCAAACACAGACCGTTTCATGCAGTACTCCCCTGGAAACAAGTCAGCATGGTGCTAATCTATTCAATCACGATACAGTTTCTGTGTTTCATCGGCAATGTGAAGGTCCAAGGGTTACTGTAAAACAGTTGAGATGCATTGCAGCTACTACTGGACCCCCAGGAAAGGTTTTAAACACAGACCGTTTGATGCTGTACTCCCCTGGATAGAAGCCGGCATACTGCTAATCTTTTCAATCACGATGCAGTTTCAGTGTTACATCGGCAATGTGGAGTTCCAAGGGTTACAGTGAAACAGCTGTGATGCATCGGAAACTACTACTGGCCCCACAGGAAAGGTGCACAGCTCAGATTATTTGAAGCAGTACTCCCCTGGATAGAGGTCAGCATGGTGCTAATCTATTCAATCACCATGCAATTTCTGTGTTTCATCGGCAATGTGAAGGTCCAAGGGTTACAGGAAAACAGTTGTGATGCATCGGAAACTACTACCGGATCCCCAGGAAAGGTTCCAAACACAGACCGTTTGAAACAGTACACCCTGGATAGAAGTCAGCATGATGCTGATGTATTCTATTACGATGCAGTTTCTGTGTTTCATCAGCAATGTGAAGGTCCAAGGGTTACAGTAAAACAGCTGTGATGCATCGGAAATTACAACTGAACCCCCAGGAAAGGTTCCAAAAACAGACCGTTTGAAGCAGTACTCCTCTCGTTAGAAGTCACCAAGGTGTTGATGTATTCAATCACGATGCAGTTTCTTTGTTTCATCGGCAATGTGAAGGTCCAAGGGTTACAGTAAAACAGTTGTGATGCATCGGAAACTACTACCGGATCCCCAGGAAAGGTTCCAAACACAGACCGTTTGAAACAGTACTCCCTGGATAGAAGTCAGCATGATGCTGATGTATTCTATTACGATGCAGTTTCTTTGTTTCATCGGCAATGTGAAGGTCCAAGGGTTACAGTAAAACAGATGTGATGCATCGGAGCTACTACTGGACCCCCAGGAAAGGTTCCAAACACAGACCGTTTGATGCTGTACTCCCCTGGATAGAAGTCGGCATGGTGCTAATCTATTCAGTCACGATGCAGTTTCTGTGTTTCATCGGCAATGTGAAGGTCCAAGGGTTACAGTAAAACAGCTGTGATGACTGTAAACTACTACTGGACACCCAGGTAAGGTGCACAACGCAGATTGTTTGAAGAAGTACTCCCCTGGATAGAAGTCGGCATGGTGCTGATGTATTCAATCACGATGCTGTTTCTGTGGTTCATTGGCAATCCGAAGGTCCAAGGGTTACAGTAAAACAGCTGTGATGCGTCGGAAACTACTACTGGACCCCCAGCAATGGTTCCAAACACAGACCGTTTCATGCAGTACTCCCCTGGAAACAAGTCAGCATGGTGCTAATCTATTCAACCACGATACAGTTTCTGTGTTTCATCGGCAATGTGAAGGTCCAAGGGTTACAGTAAAACAGCTGTGATGCATCGGAAACTCCTACTGGATCCCCAGGAAAGGTTCCAAACACAGACCGTTTGATGCAGTACTCCCCTGGATAGAAGTCAGCATGTTGCTAAGCTATTCTATCACGATGTGTTTCTGTGTTTCATCGGCAATGTTAAGGTGAGAGGGTTACAGTAAAACAGTTGTGATGCATCGGAAACTACTACCGGACCCCCAGGAAAGGTTCCAAACACAGACCGTTTGATGCAGTACTTTCCTGGATGGAAGTGTGCATGCTGCTGATGTATTCTATTACGATGCAGTTTCTGTGTTTCATCAGCAATGTGAAGGTCCAAGGGTTACAGTAAAACAGCTGTGATGAATCGGAAATTACAACTGAACCCCTACGAAAGGTTCCAAAAACAGACCGTTTGAAGCAGTACTCCTCTCGTTAGAAGTCACCAAGGTGTTGATGTATTCAATCACGATGCAGTTTCTTTGTTTCATCGGCAATGTGAAGGTCCAAGGGTTACAGTAAAACAGATGTGATGCATTGGAGCTACTACTGGACCCCCAGGAAAGGTTCCAAATACAGACCGTTTGATGCAGTACTTTCCTGGATGGAAGTGTGCATGCTGCTGATGTATTCTATTACGATGCAGTTTCTGTGTTTCATCAGCAATGTGAAGGTCCAAGGGTTACAGTAAAACAGCTGTGATGAATCGGAAATTACAACTGAACCCCAGGAAAGGTTCCAAAAACAGACCGTTTGAAGCAGTACCCCTCTCGCTAGAAGCCACCAAGGTGTTGATGTATTCAATCACGATGCAGTTTCTTTGTTTCATCGGCAATGTGAAGGTCCAAGGGTTACAGTAAAACAGCTGTGATGCATCGGAATCTACTACTGGCACCCCAGGAAAGGTGCACAACGCAGATTGTTTGAAGCAGTACTCCCCTGGATAGAAGTCGGCATGGTGCTGATGTATTCAAACACGATGCAGTTTCTGTGTTTCATCGGCAATGTGAAGGTCCAAGGGTTACAGTAAAACAGCTGTGATGCATCGGAAACTACTACCGGACCCGCAGGAAAGATTCCAAACACAGACCGTTTGATGCAGTACTCCCCTGGATAGAAGTCGGCATGGTGCTGATGTATTCAATCACGAAGCAGTTTCTGTGTTTCTTCGGCAATGTGAAGGTCCAAGGGTTACAGTAAAACAGCTGTGATGCATCGGGAACTACTACTGGACCCCAAGGTTAGATTTAAAACGCAGATTGTTTGACGCAGTACGCCCCTGGATAGAAGTCAGCATGGTGCTGATGTGCTCTTTCCCGTTGCAGTTTCTGTGTTTCATCGTCAATGTGAAGTTCCAACGGTTCCAGTAAACTTGCAGTGGTGCATCTAAAACTACTACTATACTCCGAGTAAACATTCCAAGCACATACCATTTGAAGCGTTACTTACCTAGTCAGAATTAGGCATGGTACCGGACGTAATCAACCGCGATTCAATTTCTGTATTTCATCGTCAGTGGGAAGGTCCAAGGGTTGCAGTAATCTACACGCGATGCATCGGAACTACTACTGGACTGCCAGGGAAGGTTCCAAACAGTGAACGTTAGAAGCACGACTCCACTGGACAGAACTCGACTTAGTGCTGATGTATTCAATCTCGATACGGTTTCAGTGTTTTATCATCAATTAGAAGGCCCATCGGTTCCTCTAAACATGCAGTGCTGCACTTGAAACTACTACTGGATTCCCAGGAAATGTTCGAAACATATACTGTTTGAAGCGTTACTTCCCTGTACAGAATTCGGGATTTGTGCCTGATGTATTCAATCCCGATGCAGTTTCTGTGTTTCATCGGCAATGTGAAGGTCCAAGGGTTACAGTAAAACAGCTGTGATGCATCGTAAACTACTACCGGACCCCCAGGAAAGGTTCCAAACACAGACCGTTTGATGCAGTATTCCCCTGGATAGAAGTCGGCATGGTGCTGATGTATTCAATCACGATGCAGTTTCTGTGTTTCATCGGCAATGTGAAGGTCCAAGAGTTACAGTAAAACAGCTGTGATGATTGTTAACTACTACTGGACCCCCAGGTAAGGCGCACAACGCAGATTGTTTGAAGAAATACACCCCTGAATAGAAGTCGGCATGGTGCTGATGTATTCAATCACGATTCAGTTTCTGTGTTTCATGCGCAATGTGAAAGTCAAAGGGTTACAGTAAAACAGCTGTGATGCATGGGAAACTACTACTGGACTCCCAGGAAAGGTTAAAACGCAGATTGTTTGAAGCAGTACTCCCCTGGATAGAAGTCGGCATGGTGCTGATGTATTCAATCACGATGCAGTTTCTGTGTTTCATTGGCAATGAGAAGGTCCAAGGGTTACAGTAGAACAGCTGCGATGCATCCGAAACTACTACTGGATCCCCAGGAAAGGTTCCAAACAAAGACCGTTTGATGCAGTACTCCCCTGGATAAAAGTCAGAATGGTGCTAATCTATTCGATCACGATGCAGTTTCTGTGTTTCATCGGCAATGCGAAGTTCCAAGGGTTACAGAAAAAACAGCTGTGATGCGTCGGAAACTAATACTGGACCCCGAGGTAAGGTTCCAAACACAGACGGTTTGATGCAGTACTCCCCTGTAAACAATTCAGCATGGTGCTAATCTATTCAATCACGATGCAGTTTCTGTGTATCATCGGCAATGTGAAGGTATAAGGGTTACACTGAAACACCTGTGATGCATCGTAAATTACTACCGGACTCCCAGAAAAGGATCCAAACACAGACCGTTTGATGCAGTACTCCCCTGGATAGAAGTCGGCATGGTGCTGATGTATTCAATCACGATGCAGTTTCTGTTTTTCATCGGCAATGTGAAGGTCCAAGGGTTACAGTAAAACAGCTGTGATGCATCGGAAACTACTACTGGACCCCCAGGAATGGTTCCAAACACAGACCGTTAGATGCAGTACTCCCCTGGAAACAAGTCAGCATGGTGCTAATCTATTCCATCACGATACAGTTTCTGTGTTTCATCGGCAATGTGAAGGTCCAAGGGTTACAGTAAAACAGCTGAGATGCATCGCAGCTACTACTGGACCCCCAGGAAAGATTCCAAACACAGACCGTTTGATGCTGTACTCCCCTGGATAGAAGTCGGCATGGTGCTAATCTTTTCAATCACGATGCAGTTTCAGTGTTACATCGGCAATGTGGAGTTCCAAGGGTAACAGTGTAACAGCTGTATTGCATCGGAAACTACTACTGGCCCCACAGGAAAGGTGCACAGCTCAGATTATTTGAAGCAGTACTCCCCTGGATAGAGGTCAGTATGGCGCTAATCTATTCAATCACCATGCAATTTCTGTGTTTCATCGGCAATGTGAAGGTCCAAGGGTTACAGTAAAACAGTTGTGATGCATCGGAAACTACTACCGGATCCCCAGGAAAGGTTCCAAACACAGACCGTTTGAAACAGTACTCCCTGGATAGAAGTCAGCATGATGCTGATGTATTCAATCACGATGCAGTTTCTGTGTTTCATCAGCAATGTGAAGGTCCATGGGTTACAGTAAAACAGCTGTGATGCATCGGAAATTACAACTGAACCTCCAGGAAAGGTTCCAAAAACAGACCGTTTGAAGCAGTACTCCTCTCGTTAGAAGTCACCAAGGTGTTGATGTATTCAATCACGATGCAGTTTCTTTGTTTCATCGGCAATGTGAAGGTCCAAGGGTTACAGTGAAACAGCTGTGAAGCATCGGAATCTACTACTGGCACCCCAGGAAAGGTGCACAACGCAGATAGTTTGAAGCAGTACTCCCCTGGATAGAAGTCGGCATGGTGCTGATGTATTCAAACACGATGCAGTTTCTGTGTTTCATCGGCAATGTGAAGGTCCAAGGGTTACAGTAAAACAGCTGAGATCCATCGCAGCTACTACTGGACCCCCAGGAAAGGTTCCAAACACAGACCGTTTGATGCTGTACTCCCCTGCATAGAAGTCGGCATAGTGCTAATCTTTTCAATCACGATGCAGTTTCAGTGTTACATCGGCAATGTGGAGTTCCAAGGGTTACAGTGAAACAGCTGTGATGCATCGGAAACTACTACTGGCCCCACAGGTAAGGTGCACAGCTCAGATTATTTGAAGCAGTACTCCCCTGGATAGAGGTCAGCATGGTGCTAATCTATTCAATCACCATGCAATTTCTGTGTTTCATCGGCAATGTGAAGGTCCAAGGGTTACAGGAAAACAGTTGTGATGCATCGGAAACTACTACCGGATCCCCAGGAAAGGTTCCAAACACAGACCGTTTGAAACAGTACACCCTGGATAGAAGTCAGCATGATGCTGATGTATTCTATTACGATGCAGTTTCTGTGTTTCATCAGCAATGTGAAGGTCCAAGGGTTACAGTAAAACAGCTGTGATGCATCGGAAATTACAACTGAACCCCCAGGAAAGGTTCCAAAAACAGACCGTTTGAAGCAGTACTCCTCTCGTTAGAAGTCACCAAGGTGTTGATGTATTCAATCACGATGCAGTTTCTTTGTTTCATCGGCAATGTGAAGGTCCAAGGGTTACAGTAAAACAGATGTGATGCATCGGAGCTACTACTGGACCCCCAGGAAACGTTCCAAACACAGACCGTTTGATGGAGTACTCCCCTGGATAGAAGTCGGCATGGTGCTGATGTATTCAATCACGATGCAGTTTCTGTGTTTCATCGGCAATGTGAAGGCCCAAGAGTTACAGTAAAACAGTTGTGATGCATCGGAAACTACTACCGGATCCCCAGGAAAGGTTCCAAACACAGACCGTTTGAAACAGTACTCCCTGGATAGAAGTCAGCATGATGCTGATGTATTCTATTACGATGAAGTTTCTTTGTTTCATCGGCAATGTGAAGGTCCAAGGGTTACAGTAAAACAGATGTGATGCATCGGAGCTACTACTGGACCCCCAGGAAAGGTTCCAAACACAGACCGTTTGATGCTGTACTCCCCTGGATAGAAGTCGGCATGGTGCTAATCTATTCAGTCACGATGCTGTTTCTGTGTTTCATCGGCAATGTGAAGATCCAAGGGTTACAGTAAAACAGCTGTGATGATTGTAAACTACTACTGGACACCCAGGTAAGGTGCACAACGCAGATTGTTTGAAGAAGTACACCCCTGGATAGAAGTCGGCATGGTGCTGATGTATTCAATCACGATGCAGTTTCTGTGTTTCATGGGCAATGTGAAAGTCCAAGGGTTACAGCAAAACAGCTGTGATGCATGGGAAACTACTACTGGACTCCCAGGAAAGGTTAAAACGCAGATTGTTTGAAGCAGTACTCCCCTGGATAGAAGTCGGCATGGTGCTGATGTATTCAATCACGATGCAGTTTCTGTGGTTCATTGGCAATCTGAAGGTCCAAGGGTTACAGTAGAACAGCTGCGATGCATCCGAAACTACTACTGGAACCCCAGGAAAGGTTCCAAACACAGACCGTTTGATGCTGTACTCCCCTGGATAGAAGCCGGCATGGTGCTAATCTATTCAGTCACGATGCAGTTTCTGTGTTTCATCGGCAATGTGAAGGTCCAAGGGTTACAGTAAAACAGCTGTGATGATTGTAAACTACTACTGGACACCCAGGTAAGGTGCACGACGCAGATTGTTTGAAGAAGTACTCCCCTGGATAGAAGTCGGCATGGTGCTGATGTATTCAGTCACGATGGTGTTTCTGTGGTTCATTGGCAATCTGAAGGTCCAAGGGTTACAGTAAAACAGCTGTGATGCGTCGGAAACTAATACTGGATCCCGAGGAAAGGTTCCAAACACAGACGGTTTGATGCAGTACTCCCCCGTAAACAATTCAGCATGGTGCTAATCTATTCAATCACGATGCAGTTTCTGTGTTTCATCGGCAATGTGAAGGTATAAGGGTTACAGTGAAACACCTGCGATGCATCGTAAACTACTACTGGACCCCCAGCAATGGTTCCAAACACAGACCGTTTCATGCAGTACTCCCCTGGAAACAAGTCAGCATGGTGCTAATCTATTCAACCACGATACAGTTTCTGTGTTTCATCGGCAATGTGAAGGTCCAAGGGTCACAGTAAAACAGCTGTGATGAATCGGAAATTACAACTGAACCCCTACGAAAGGTTCCAAAAACAGACCGTTTGAAGCAGTACTCCTCTCGTTAGAAGTCACCAAGGTGTTGATGTATTCAATCACGATGCAGTTTCTTTGTTTCATCGGCAATGTGAAGGTCCAAGGGTTACAGTAAAACTGATGTGATGCATTGGAGCTACTACTGGACCCCCAGGAAAGGTTCCAAATACAGACCGTTTGATGCAGTACTACCCTGGATTGAAGTCAGCATGGTGCTAATCTATTCAATCACGATGCAGTTTCTGTGTTTCATCGGCAATGTTAAGGTGCAAGGGTTACAGTAAGACAGTTGTGATGCATCGGAAACTACTACCGCACCCCCAGGAAAGGTTACAAACACAGACCGTTTGAAGCACTACTCCCCTGGATAGAAGTCAGCATGGTGCTGATGTATTCAATCACGATGCAGTTTCTGTGTTTCATCGAGTATGTGAAGGTCCAAGGGTTACAGTAAAACATCTGTGATGCGTCGGAAACTTCTACTAGACCCCCAGGAAAGGTTCCAAACACAGACCGTTTGATGCAGTACTCCCCTGTAAACAAGCCAGCATGGTGTTCATTTATTCAATCACGATGCAGTTTCAGTGTTTCATCGGCAATGTGGAGGTCCAAGGGTTACAGTGAAACAGCTGTGATGCATCGGAAACTACTACTGGCCCCACAGGAAAGGTGCACAGCGCAGATTGTTTGAAGCAGTACTCCCCTGGATAGAAGTCAGCATGGTGCTAATCTTTTCAATCACGATGTAGTTTCAGTGTTACATCGGCAATGTGGAGTTCCAAGGGTTACAGTGAAACAGCTGTGATGCATCGGAAACTACTACTGGCCCCACAGGAAAGGTGCACAGCTCAGATTATTTGAAGCAGTACTCCCCTGGATAGAGGTCAGCATGGTGCTAATCTATTCAATCACCATGCAATTTCTGTGTTTCATCGGCAATGTGAAAGTCCAAGGGTTACAGGAAAACAGTTGTGATGCATCGGAAACTACTACCGGATCCCCAGGAAAGGTTCCAAACACAGACCGTTTGAAACAGTACACCCTGGATAGAAGTCAGCATGATGCTGATGTATTCTATTACGATGCAGTTTCTGTGTTTCATCAGCAATGTGAAGGTCCAAGGGTTACAGTAAAACAGCTGTGATGCATCGGAAATTACAACTGAACCCCCAGGAAAGGTTCCAAAAACAGACCGTTTGAAGCAGTACTCCTCTCGTTAGAAGTCACCAAGGTGTTGATGTATTCAATCACGATGCAGTTTCTTTGTTTCATAGGCAATGTGAAGGTCCAAGGGTTACAGTAAAACAGATGTGATGCATCGGAGCTACTACTGGCCCCCAGGAAACGTTCCAAACACAGACCGTTTGATGGAGTACTCCCCTGGATAGAAGTCGGCATGGTGCTGATGTATTCAATCACGATGCAGTTTCTGTGTTTCATCGGCAATGTGAAGGCCCAAGAGTTACAGTAAAACAGTTGTGATGCATCGGAAACTACTACCGGATCCCCAGGAAAGGTTCCAAACACAGACCGTTTGAAACAGTACTCCCTGGATAGAAGTCAGCATGATGCTGATGTATTCTATTACGATGCAGTTTCTTTGTTTCATCGGCAATGTGAAGGTCCAAGGGTTACAGTAAAACAGATGTGATGCATCGGAGCTACTACTGGACCCCCAGGAAAGGTTCCAAACACAGACCGTTTGATGCTGTACTCCCCTGGATAGAAGTCGGCATGGTGCTAATCTATTCAGTCACGATGCAGTTTCTGTGTTTCATCGGCAATGTGAAGGTCCAAGGGTTACAGTAAAACAGCTGTGATGATTGTAAACTACTACTGGACTCCCAGGTAAGGCGCACAACGCAGATTGTTTGAAGAAATACACCCCTGGATAGAAGTCGGCATGGTGCTGATGTATTCAATCACGATGCAGTTTCTGTGTTTCATGGGCAATGTGAAAGTCAAAGGGTTACAGTAAAACAGCTGTTATGCATGGGAAACTACTACTGGACTCCCAGGAAAGGTTAAAACGCAGATTGTTTGAAGCAGTACTCCCCTGGATAGAAGTCGGCATGGTGCAGATGTATTCAATCACGATGCAGTTTCTGTGTTTCGTTGGCAATGAGAAGGTCCAAGGGTTACAGTAAAACAGCTGCGATGCATCCGAAACTACTACTGGATCCCCAGGAAAGGTTCCAAACAAAGACCGTTTGATGCAGTACTCCCCTGGATAAAAGTCAGAATGGTGCTAATCTTACCGATCACGATGCAGTTTCTGTGTTTCATCGGCAATGCGAAGGTCCAAGGGTTACACTAAAACAGCTGTGATGCGTCGGAAACTAATACTGGACCCCGAGGAAAGGTTCCAAACACAGACGGTTTGATGCAGTACTCCCCTGTAAACAATTCAGCATGTTGCTACTCTATTCAATCACGATGCAGTTTCTGTGTATCATCGGGAATGTGAAGGTATAAGGGTTACAGTGAAACACCTGTGATGCATCGTAAATTACTACCGGACTCCCAGGAAAGGTTCCAAACACAGACCGTTTGATGCAGTACTCCCCTGGATAGAAGTCGGCATAGTGCTAATCTTTTCAATCACGATGCAGTTTCAGTGTTACATCGGCAATGTGGAGTTCCAAGGGTTACAGTGAAACAGCTGTGATGCATCGGAAACTACTACTGGCCCCACAGGAAAGGTGCACAGCTCAGATTATTTGAAGCAGTACTCCCCTGGATAGAGGTCAGCATGGTGCTAATCTATTCAATCACCATGCAATTTCTGTGTTTCATCGGCAATGTGAAGGTCCAAGGGTTACAGTAAAACAGCTGAGATGCATCGCAGCTACTACTGGACCCCCAGGAAAGGTTCCAAACACAGACCGTTTGATGCTGTACTCCCCTGGATAGAAGTCGGCATAGTGCTAATCTTTTCAATCACGATGCAGTTTCAGTGTTACATCGGCAATGTGGAGTTCCAAGGGTTACAGTGAAACAGCTGTGATGCATCGGAAACTACTACTGGCCCCACAGGAAAGGTGCACAGCTCAGATTATTTGAAGCAGTACTCCCCTGGATAGAGGTCAGCATGGTGCTAATCTATTCAATCACCATGCAATTTCTGTGTTTCATCGGCAATGTGAAGGTCCAAGGGTTACAGGAAAACAGTTGTGATGCATCGGAAACTACTACCGGATCCCCAGGAAAGGTTCCAAACACAGACCGTTTGAAACAGTACACCCTGGATAGAAGTCAGCATGATGCTGATGTATTCTATTACGATGCAGTTTCTGTGTTTCATCAGCAATGTGAAGGTCCAAGGGTTACAGTAAAACAGCTGTGATGCATCGGAAATTACAACTGAACCCCCAGGAAAGGTTCCAAAAACAGACCGTTTGAAGCAGTACTCCTCTCGTTAGAAGTCACCAAGGTGTTGATGTATTCAATCACGATGCAGTTTCTTTGTTTCATCGGCAATGTGAAGGTCCTAGGGTTACAGTAAAACAGATGTGATGCATCGGAGCTACTACTGGACCCCCAGGAAACGTTCCAAACACAGACCGTTTGATGGAGTACTCCCCTGGATAGAAGTCGGCATGGTGCTGATGTATTCAATCACGATGCAGTTTCTGTGTTTCATCGGGAATGTGAAGGCCCAAGAGTTACAGTAAAACAGTTGTGATGCATCGGAAACTACTACCGGATCCCCAGGAAAGGTTCCAAACACAGACCGTTTGAAACAGTACTCCCTGGATAGAAGTCAGCATGATGCTGATGTATTCTATTACGATGCAGTTTCTTTGTTTCATCGGCAATGTGAAGGTCCAAGGGTTACAGTAAAACAGATGTGATGCATGGGAGCTACTACTGGACCCCCAGGAAAGGTTCCAAACACAGACCGTTTGATGCTGTACTCCCCTGGATAGAAGTCGGCATGGTGCTAATCTATTCAGTCACGATGCAGTTTCTGTGTTTCATCGGCAATGTGAAGGTCCAAGGGTTACAGTAAAACAGCTGTGATGATTGTAAACTACTACTGGACACCCAGGTAAGGTGCACGACGCAGATTGTTTGAAGAAGTACTCCCCTGGATAGAAGTCGGCATGGTGCTGATGTATTCAGTCACGATGCTGTTTCTGTGGTTCATTGGCAATCTGAAGGTCCAAGGGTTACAGTAAAACAGCTGTGATGCGTCGGAAACTAATACTGGACCCCGAGGAAAGGTTCCAAACACAGACGGTTTGATGCAGTACTCCCCCGTAAACAATTCAGCATGGTGCTAATCTATTCAATCACGATGCAGTTTCTGTGTTTCATCGGCAATGTGAAGGTATAAGGGTTACAGTGAAACACCTGCGATGCATCGTAAACTACTACTGGACCCCAGCAATGGTTCCAAACACAGACCGTTTCATGCAGTACTCCCCTGGAAACAAGTCAGCATGGTGCTAATCTATTCAACCACGATACAGTTTCTGTGTTTCATCGGCAATGTGAAGGTCCAAGGGTCACAGTAAAACAGCTGTGATGAATCGGAAATTACAACTGAACCCCAACGAAAGGTTCCAAAAACAGACCGTTTGAAGCAGTACTCCTCTCGTTAGAAGTCACCAAGGTGTTGATGTATTCAATCACGATGCAGTTTCTTTGTTTCATCGGCAATGTGAAGGTCCAAGGGTTACAGTAAAACAGATGTGATGCATTGGAGCTACTACTGGACCCCCAGGAAAGGTTCCAAATACAGACCGTTTGATGCAGTACTACCCTGGATTGAAGTCAGCATGGTGCTAATCTATTCAATCACGATGCAGTTTCTGTGTTTCATCGGCAATGTTAAGGTGCAAGGGTTACAGTAAGACAGTTGTGATGCATCGGAAACTACTACCGCACCCCCAGGAAAGGTTACAAACACAGACCGTTTGAAGCAGTACTCCCCTGGATAGAAGTCAGCATGGTGCTGATGTATTCAATCACGATGCAGTTTCTGTGTTTCATCGGGTATGTGAAGGTCCAAGGGTTACAGTAAAACATCTGTGATGCGTCGGAAACTTCTACTGGACCCCCAGGAAAGATTCCAAACACAGTCCGTTTGATGCAGTACTCCCCTGTAAACAAGCCAGCATGGTGTTAATTTATTCAATCACGATGCAGTTTCAGTGTTTCATCGGCAATGTGGAGGTCCAAGGGTTACAGTGAAACAGCTGTGATGCATCGGAAACTACTACTGGCCCCACAGGAAAGGTGCACAGCGCAGATTGTTTGAAGCAGTACTCCCCTGGATAGAAGTCAGCATGGTGCTAATCTATTCAGTCACGCTGCAATTTCTGTGTTTCTTCGGCAATGTGAAGGTTTAAGGGTTACAGTAAAACAGCTGAGATGCATCGGAAACTATTACTGGAACCCCAGGAAAGGTTCCAAGCACAGACCGTTTGATGCAGTACTCCCCGGGACGGAAGTGAGCATTCTGCTGATGTATTCTATTACGATGCAGTTTCTGTGTTTCATCAGCAATGTGAAGGTCCAAGGGTTACAGTAAAACAGCTGTGATGAATCGGAAATTACAACTGAACCCCAGGAAAGGTTCCAAAAACAGACCGTTTGAAGCAGTACTCCTCTCGTTAGAAGCCACCAAGGTGTTGATGTATTCAATCACGATGCAGTTTCTTTGTTTCATCGGCAATGTGAAGGTCCAAGGGTTACAGTGAAACAGCTGTGATGCATCGGAATCTACTACTGGCACCCCAGGAAAGGTGCACAACGCAGATAGTTTGAAGCAGTACTCCCCTGGATAGAAGTCGGCATGGTGCTGATGTATTCAAACACGATGCAGTTTCTGTGTTTCATCGGCAATGTGAAGGTCCTAGGGTTACAGTAAAACAGCTGTGATGCATCGGAAACTACTACCGGACCCGCAGGAAAGATTCCAAACACAGACCGTTTGATGCAGTACTCCCCTGGATAGAAGTCGGCATGGTGCTGATGTATTCAATCACGAAGCAGTTTCTGTGTTTCTTCGGCAATGTGAAGGTCCAAGGGTTACAGTAAAACAGCTGTGATGCATCGGGAACTACTACTGGACACCCAGGAAAAGTTAAAAGCGCAGATTGTTTGAAGCAGTAGTCCCCTGGATAGAAATCGGCATGGTGCTGATGTATTCAATCACGATGCAATTTCTGTGTTTCATCGGCAAAGTGAAGGTCCAAGTGTTACAGTAAAACAGCTGTGATGCATCGGAAGATACTACTGCATCCCCAGGAAAAGTTCCAAACACAGGCCGTTTGATGCAGTACGCCCTTGGAATCAATTCAGCATGGTTTTGATGTATTCAACCACGATGCAGTTTCTGTGTTTCATCGGCAATGTGAAGGCCCATGGGTTACAGTAAAACAGCTGTGATGCATCGGATACTACTTCTGGACCCCCAGGAAAGGTTCAAAACGCAGATTGTTTGAAGCAGTACTCCTCTGGATAGAAGTCGGCATGGTGCTTATGTAATCAATCTCGATGCAGTTTCTGTGTTTCATCAGCAATGTGAAGGTCCAAGGGTTACAGTAAAACAGCTGTGATGCATCGGAAACTACTACTGGACCCCAAGGTTAGATTTAAAACGCAGATTGTTTGACGCAGTACGCCCCTGGATAGAAGTCAGCATGGTGCTGATGTGCTCTTTCCCGTTGCAGTTTCTGTGTTTCATCGTCAATGTGAAGTTCCAACGGTTCCAGTAAACTTGCAGTGGTGCATCTAAAACTACTACTATACTCCGAGTAAACATTCCAAGCACATACCATTTGAAGCGTTACTTACCTAGTCAGAATTAGGCATGGTACCGGACGTAATCAACCGCGATTCTATTTCTGTATTTCATCGTCAGTGGGAAGGTCCAAGGGTTGCAGTAATCTACACGCGATGCATCGGAACTACTACTGGACTGCCAGGGAAGGTTCCAAACAGTGAACGTTAGAAGCACGACTCCACTGGACAGAACTCGACTTAGTGCTGATGTATTCAATCTCGATACGGTTTCTGTGTTTTATCATCAATTAGAAGGCCCATCGGTTCCTCTAAACATGCAGTGCTGCACTTGAAACTACTACTGGATTCCCAGGAAATGTTCGAAACATATACTGTTTGAAGCGTTACTTCCCTGTACAGAATTCGGGATTTGTGCCTGATGTATTCAATCCCGATGCAGTTTCTGTGTTTCATCGGCAATGTGAAGGTCCAAGAGTTACAGTAAAACAGCTGTGATGATTGTTAACTACTACTGGACCCCCAGGTAAGGCGCACAACGCAGATTGTTTGAAGAAATACACCCCTGGATAGAAGTCGGCATGGTGCTGATGTATTCAATCACGATGCAGTTTCTGTGTTTCATGCGCAATGTGAAAGTCAAAGGGTTACAGTAAAACAGCTGTGATGCATGGGAAACAACTACTAGACTCCCAGGAAAGGTTAAAACGCAGATTGTTTGAAGCAGTACTTCCCTGGATAGAAGTCGGCATGGTGCTGATGTATTCAATCACGATGCAGTTTCTGTGTTTCATTGGCAATGAGAAGGTCCAAGGGTTACAGTAGAATAGCTGCGATGCATCCGAAACTACTACTGGATCCCCAGGAAAGGTACCAAACAAAGACCGTTTGATGCAGTACTCCCCTGGATAAAAGTCAGAATGGTGCTAATCTATTCGATCACGATGCAGTTTCTGTGTTTCATCGGCAATGCGAAGTTCCAAGGGTTACAGAAAAAACAGCTGTGATGCGTCGGAAACTAATACTGGACCCCGAGGAAAGGTTCCAAACACAGACGGTTTGATGCAGTACTCCCCTGTAAACAATTCAGCTTGGTGCTAATCTATTCAATCACGATGCAGTTTCTGTGTATCATCGGCAATGTGAAGGTATAAGGGTTACACTGAAACACCTGTGATGCATCGTAAATTACTACCGGACTCCCAGGAAAGGTTCCAAACAAAGACCGTTTGATGCAGTACTCCCCTGGATAGAAGTCGGCATGGTGCTGATGTATTCAATCACGATGCAGTTTCTGTTTTTCATCGGCAATGTGAAGGTCCAAGGGTTACAGTAAAACAGCTGTGATGCATCGGAAACTACTACTGGACCCCCAGGAATGGTTCCAAACACAGACCGTTTGATGCAGTACTCCTCTGGAAACAAGTCAGCATGGTGCTAATCTATTTCATCACGATACAGTTTCTGTGTTTCATCGGCAATGTGAAGGTCCAAGGGTTACAGTAAAACAGCTGAGATGCATCGCAGCTACTACTGGACCCCCAGGAAAGATTCCAAACACAGACCGTTTGATGCTGTACTCCCCTGGATAGAAGTCGGCATGGTGCTAATCTTTTCAATCACGATGCAGTTTCAGTGTTACATCGGCAATGTGGAGTTCCAAGGGTTACAATGAAACAGCTGTATTGCATCGGAAACTAATACTGGCCCCACAGGAAAGGTGCACAGCTCAGATTATTTGAAGCAGTACTCCCCTGGATAGAGGTCAGTATGGCGCTAATCTATTCAATCACCATGCAATTTCTGTGTTTCATCGGCAATGTGAAGGTCCAAGGGTTACAGTAAAACAGTTGTGATGCATCGGAAATTACTACCGGATCTCCAGGAAAGGTTCCAAACACAGACCGTTTGAAACAGTACTCCCTGGATAGAAGTCAGCATGATGCTGATGTATTCTATTAGGATGCAGTTTCTGTGTTTCATCAGCAATGTGAAGGTCCATGGGTTACAGTAAAACAGCTGTGATGCATCGGAAATTACAACTGAACCCCCAGGAGAGGTTCCAAAAACAGACCGTTTGAAGCAGTACTCCTCTCGTTAGAAGTCACCAAGGTGTTGATGTATTCAATCACGATGCAGTTTCTTTGTTTCATCGGCAATGTGAAGGTCCAAGGGTTACAGTAAAACAGATGTGATGCATCGGATCTACTACTGGACCCCCAGGAAAGGTTCCAAACACAGACTGTTTGATGCTGTACTCCCCTGGATAGAAGTCGGCATGGTGCTAATCTATTCAGTCACGATGCAGTTTCTGTGTTTCATCGGCAATGTGAAGGTCCAAGGGTTACAGTAAAACAGCTGTGATGATTGTAAACTACTACTGGACACCCAGGTAAGGTGCACAACGCAGATTGTTTGAAGAAGTACACCCCTGGATAGAAGTCGGCATGGTGCTGATGTATTCAATCACGATGCAGTTTCTGTTTTTCATCGGCAATGTGAAGGTCCAAGGGTTACAGTAAAACAGCTGTGATGCATCGGAATCTACTACTGGCACCCCAGGAAAGGTGCACAACGCAGATTGTTTGAAGCAGTACTCCCCTGAATAGAAGTCGGCATGGTGCTGATGTATTCAAACACGATGCAGTTTCTGTGTTTCATCGGCAATGTGAAGGTCCAAGGGTTACAGTAAAACAGCTGTGATGCATCGGAAACTACTACCGGACCCCCAGGAAAAGTTCCAAACACAGACCGTTTGATGCAGTACACCGCTGGAGACAAGTCAGCATGGTGCTAATCTATTCAATTACGATGCAGTTTCTGTGTTTCATGGGCAATGTGAAGGTCCAAGGGTTACAGTGAAACAGCTGTGATGCATCGGAAACTACTACTGGCCTCACAGGAAAGGTGCACAGCGCAGATTGTTTGAAGCAGTACTCCTCTTGATTGAAGTCAGCATGGTGCTAATCTTTTCAATCACGATGCAATTTCTGTGTTTCTTCGGCAATGTGAAGGTCCAAGGGTTACAGTAAAACAGATGTGATGCATCGGAGCTACTACTGGACCCCCAGGATCGGTTCCAAACACAGACCGTTTGATGCAGTACTACCCTGGATAGAAATCAGCATGGTGCTAATCTATTCAATCACGATGCAGTTTCTGTGTTTCATCGGCAATGTTAAGGTGCAAGTGTTACAGAAAGACAGTTGTGAAGCATCGGTAACTGCTACCGCACCCCCAGGAAAGGTTCCAAACAAAGACCGTTTGATGCAGTACTCCCCTGGTTAGAAGTCGGATTGGAACTGTTGTATTCAATCACGATGCAGTTTCTGTGTTTCATCGGCAATGTGAAGGTCCAAAGGTTACAGTAAAATAGCTGTGATGCGTCGAAAACTACTACTGGACACCGACGAAAGTTTCCAGTCACAGACCGTTTGATGCAGTACTCCCCTGTAAACAAGTCAGCATGGTGCTAATCTATTCAATCACGATGCAGTTTCTGTGTTTCATCGGCAATGTGAAGGTCCAAGTGTTACTGTAAAACAGCTGTGATGCATCGGAAACTACTACCAGACCCGCAGGAAAGATTCCAAAGACAGACCGTTTGATGCAGTACTCCCCTGGATAGAAGTCGGCATGGTGCTGATATATTCAATCACGAAGCAGTTTCTGTGTTTCATCGGCAATGTGAAGGTCCAAGGGTTACTGTAAAACAGCTGTGATGCATCGGAAACTATTACCGGACCCCCAGGAAAGGTTCCAAACACAGACCGATTGATGCAGTACTCCCCTGGATAGAAGTCTTCATGGTGCTGATGTATTCAATCACGATGCAGTTTCTGTGTTTCATCGGCAATGTGAAGGTCAAAAGGTTACAGTAAAACAGCTGTGATGCATCGGAAACTACTACCGGACCCCCAGGAAAGGTTCCATCTTAGACCGTTTGATGCAGTACACCGCTGGAAACAAGTCAGCATGGTGCTAATCTATTCAATCACGATGCAGTTTATGTGTTTCATCGGCAATGTGAAGGTCCAAGGGTTTTAGTAAAACAGCTGTGATGCATCGGAAACTACTACTGGACCCCCAGGAACGGTGCACAACGCAGATTGTTTGAGGAAGTACTCCCCTGGATAGAAGTCGGCATGGTGCTGATGTATTCAATCACGATGCAGTTTCTGTGTTTTGTCGGCAATGTGAAGCTCCAAGGGTTACAGTAAAACAGGTGTGATGCATCGGAAACTACTACCGGACCCCCAGTAAAGGTTCCAAACACAGACCGTTTGATGCAGTACTCCCCTGGCGACTAGTCAGCATGGTGCTAATCTATTAAATCACTATGCAGTTTCTGAGTTTCATCGGCAATATGAAGGTCCAAGGGTAACAGTAAAAAAGCTGTGATGCATCGGAAGCTACTACTGGACACCCAGGAAAGATGCACAACGCATCTTGTTTGAAACAGCACTCCCCTGGATAGAAGTCGGCATGGTGCTCCTGTATTCAACCACGAAGCAGTATCTGTGTTTCATCAGCAATGTGAAGGTCCAAGGGTTACAGTAAAAAAGCTGTGATGCATCGGAAACTACTATTGGACCCCCTGAAAAGGTTCAAAACACAGATTGTTTGCAGCTGTACTCCCCTGGTTAGAAGACCGCATGGTGCTGATGTATTCAATCACGATGCAGTTTCTGTGTTTCATCGGCAATATGAAGGTCCAAGGGTTACAGTAAAGCATCTGTGATGCGTCGGAAACTACTACTGGACCCCCAGGAAAGGTTCCAAACACAGACCGTTTGATGCAGTACTCCCCTGTAAACAAGTCAGCACGGTGTTAATCTATTCTATCACGATGCAGTTTCAGTGTTTCATCGGCAATGTGGAGGTCCAAGGATTACAGTGAAACAGCTGTGATGCATCGGAAACTACTACTGGCCCCACAGGAAAGGTGCACAGCTCAGATTGTTTGAAGCAGTACTCCCCTGCATAGAAGTTAGCATGGTGCTAATCTATTCAATCATGATGCAATTTCTGTGTTTCATCGGCAATGTGAAGGTCCAAGGGTTACAGTAAAACAGTTGTGATGCATCGGAAACTACTACCGCACCCCCAGGAAAGGTTCCAAACACAGACCGTTTGAGGCAGTACTCCCCTGGATAGAAGTCAGAATGGTGCTGATGTATTCAATCACGATGCAGTTTCTGTGTTACATCGGCAATGTGAAGGACCAAGAGTTACAGTAAAACAGCTGTGATGCATCGGAAACTACTACTGGACCCCGAGGAAAGGATCCAAACACAGACCGTTTGATGCAGTACTCCCCTGGAAACAAGTCAGCATGGTGCTAATCTATTCAATCACGATGCAGTTTCTGTGTTTCATCGGCAATGTGAAGGTTCAAGGGTTACAGTAAAACAGCTGTGATGATTGTAAACTACTACTGGACACCCAGTTAAGGTGCACAACGCAGATTGTTTGAAGAAGTACACCCCTGGATAGAAGTCGGCATGGTGCTGATGTATTCAATCACGATGCAGTTTCTGTGTTTCATCGGCAATGTGAAAGTCCAAGGGTTACAGTAAAACAGCTGTGATGATTGTAAACTACTACTGGACACCCAGTTAAGGTGCACAACGCAGATTGTTTGAAGAAGTACTCCCCTGGATAGAAGTCAGCATGTTGCTAATCTATTCAATCACGATGTGTTTCTGTGTTTCATCGGCAATGTTAAGGTGAGAGGGTTACAGTAAAACAGTTGTGATGCATCGGAAACTACTACATGACCCCCAGGAAAGGTTCCAAACACAGACCGTTTGATGCAGTACTCCCCTGTAAACAAGCCAGCATGGTGTTAATTTATTCAATCACGATGCAGTTTCAGTGTTTCATCGGCAATGTGGAGGTCCAAGGGTTACAGTGAAACAGCTGTGATGCATCGGAAACTACTAATGGCCCCACAGGAAAGATGCACAGCGCAGATTGTTTGAAGCAGTACTCCCCTGGATAGAAGTCAGCATGGTGCTAATCTATTCAATCACGATGCAATTTCTGTGTTTCATCGGCAAAGTGAAGGTCCAAGGGTTACAGTAAAACAGCTGAGATGCATCGGAAACTACTACTGGACCCCCAGGAAAGGTTCCAAGCACAGACCGTTTGATGCAGTATTCCCCTGGATGGAAATGAGCATGCTGCTGTTGTATTCTATTACGATGCAGTTTCTGTGTTTCATCAGCAATGTGAAGGTCCAAGGGTTACAGTAAAACAGCTGTGATGAATCGGAAATTACAACTGAACCCCCAGGATAGGGTCCAAACACAGACCGTTTGATGCAGTACTCCCCTGTAAACAAGCCAGCATGGTGTTAATTTATTCAATCACGATGCAGTTTCAGTGTTTCATCGGCAATGTGGAGGTCCAAGGGTTACAGTGAAACAGCTGTGATGCATCGGAAACTACTACTGGCCCCACAGGAAAGGTGCACAGCGCAGATTGTTTGAAGCAGTACTCCCCTGGATAGAAGTCAGCATGGTGCTAATCTTTTCAATCACGATGCAGTTTCAGTGTTACATCGGCAATGTGGAGTTCCAAGGGTTACAGTGAAACAGCTGTGATGCATCGGAAACTACTACTGGCCCCACAGGAAAGGTGCACAGCTCAGATTATTTGAAGCAGTACTCCCCTGGATAGAGGTCAGCATGGTGCTAATCTATTCAATCACCATGCAATTTCTGTGTTTCATCGGCAATGTGAAAGTCCAAGGGTTACAGGAAAACAGTTGTGATGCATCGGAAACTACTACCGGATCCCCAGGAAAGGTTCCAAACACAGACCGTTTGAAACAGTACACCCTGGATAGAAGTCAGCATGATGCTGATGTATTCTATTACGATGCAGTTTCTGTGTTTCATCAGCAATGTGAAGGTCCAAGGGTTACAGTAAAACAGCTGTGATGCATCGGAAATTACAACTGCCCCCAGGAAAGGTTCCAAAAACAGACCGTTTGAAGCAGTACTCCTCTCGTTAGAAGTCACCAAGGTGTTGATGTATTCAATCACGATGCAGTTTCTTTGTTTCATAGGCAATGTGAAGGTCCAAGGGTTACAGTAAAACAGATGTGATGCATCGGAGCTACTACTGGACCCCCAGGAAACGTTCCAAACACAGACCGTTTGATGGAGTACTCCCCTGGATAGAAGTCGGCATGGTGCTGATGTATTCAATCACGATGCAGTTTCTGTGTTTCATCGGCAATGTGAAGGCCCAAGAGTTACAGTAAAACAGTTGTGATGCATCGGAAACTACTACCGGATCCCCAGGAAAGGTTCCAAACACAGACCGTTTGAAACAGTACTCCCTGGATAGAAGTCAGCATGATGCTGATGTATTCTATTACGATGCAGTTTCTTTGTTTCATCGGCAATGTGAAGGTCCAAGGGTTACAGTAAAACAGATGTGATGCATCGGAGCTACTACTGGACCCCCAGGAAAGGTTCCAAACACAGACCGTTTGATGCTGTACTCCCCTGGATAGAAGTCGGCATGGTGCTAATCTATTCAGTCACGATGCAGTTTCTGTGTTTCATCGGCAATGTGAAGGTCCAAGGGTTACAGTAAAACAGCTGTGATGATTGTAAACTACTACTGGACACCCAGGTAAGGCGCACAACGCAGATTGTTTGAAGAAATACACCCCTGGATAGAAGTCGGCATGGTGCTGATGTATTCAATCACGATGCAGTTTCTGTGTTTCATGGGCAATGTGAAAGTCAAAGGGTTACAGTAAAACAGCTGTTATGCATGGAAAACTACTACTGGACTCCCAGGAAAGGTTAAAACGCAGATTGTTTGAAGCAGTACTCCCCTGGATAGAAGTCGGCATGGTGCAGATGTATTCAATCACGATGCAGTTTCTGTGTTTCATTGGCAATGAGAAGGTCCAAGGGTTACAGTAAAACAGCTGCGATGCATCCGAAACTACTACTGGATCCCCAGGAAAGGTTCCAAACAAAGACCGTTTGATGCAGTACTCCCCTGGATAAAAGTCAGAATGGTGCTAATCTTACCGATCACGATGCAGTTTCTGTGTTTCATCGGCAATGCGAAGGTCCAAGGGTTACAGTAAAACAGCTGTGATGCGTCGGAAACTAATACTGGACCCCGAGGAAAGGTTCCAAACACAGACGGTTTGATGCAGTACTCCCCTGTAAACAATTCAGCATGGTGCTACTCTATTCAATCACGATGCAGTTTCTGTGTATCATCGGGAATGTGAAGGTATAAGGGTTACAGTGAAACACCTGTGATGCATCGTAAATTACTACCGGACTCCCAGGAAAGGTTCCAAACACAGACCGTTTGATGCAGTACACCCCTGGATAGAAGTCGGCATAGTGCTAATCTTTTCAATCACGATGCAGTTTCAGTGTTACATCGGCAATGTGGAGTTCCAAGGGTTACAGTGAAACAGCTGTGATGCATCGGAAACTACTACTGGCCCCACAGGAAAGGTGCACAGCTCAGATTATTTGAAGCAGTACTCCCCTGGATAGAGGTCAGCATGGTGCTAATCTATTCAATCACCATGCAATTTCTGTGTTTCATCGGCAATGTGAAGGTCCAAGGGTTACAGTAAAACAGCTGAGATGCATCGCAGCTACTACTGGACCCCCAGGAAAGGTTCCAAACACAGACCGTTTGATGCTGTACTCCCCTGGATAGAAGTCGGCATAGTGCTAATCTTTTCAATCACGATGCAGTTTCAGTGTTACATCGGCAATGTGGAGTTGCAAGGGTTACAGTGAAACAGCTGTGATGCATCGGAAACTACTACTGGCCCCACAGGAAAGGTGCACAGCTCAGATTATTTGAAGCAGTACTCCCCTGGATAGAGGTCAGCATGGTGCTAATCTATTCAATCACCATGCAATTTCTGTGTTTCATCGGCAATGTGAAGGTCCAAGGGTTACAGGAAAACAGTTGTGATGCATCGGAAACTACTACCGGATCCCCAGGAAAGGTTCCAAACACAGACCGTTTGAAACAGTACACCCTGGATAGAAGTCAGCATGATGCTGATGTATTCTATTACGATGCAGTTTCTGTGTTTCATCAGCAATGTGAAGGTCCAAGGGTTACAGTAAAACAGCTGTGATGCATCGGAAATTACAACTGAACCCCCAGGAAAGGTTCCAAAAACAGACCGTTTGAAGCAGTACTCCTCTCGTTAGAAGTCACCAAGGTGTTGATGTATTCAATCACGATGCAGTTTCTTTGTTTCATCGGCAATGTGAAGGTCCAAGGGTTACAGTAAAACAGATGTGATGCATCGGAGCTACTCCTGGACCCCCAGGAAACGTTCCAAACACAGACCGTTTGATGGAGTACTCCCCTGGATAGAAGTCGGCATGGTGCTGATGTATTCAATCACTATGCAGTTTCTGTGTTTCATCGGCAATGTGAAGGCCCAAGAGTTACAGTAAAACAGTTGTGATGCATCGGAAACTACTACCGGATCCCCAGGAAAGGTTCCAAACACAGACCGTTTGAAACAGTACTCCCTGGATAGAAGTCAGCATGATGCTGATGTATTCTATTACGATGCAGTTTCTGTGTTACATCGGCAATGTGAAGGACCAAGAGTTACAGTAAAACAGCTGTGATGCATCGGAAACTACTACTGGACCCCGAGGAAAGGATCCAAACACAGACCGTTTGATGCAGTACTCCCCTGGAAACAAGTCAGCATGGTGCTAATCTATTCAATCACGATGCAGTTTCTGTGTTTCATCGGCAATGTGAAGGTTCAAGGGTTACAGTAAAACAGCTGTGATGATTGTAAACTACTACTGGACACCCAGTTAAGGTGCACAACGCAGATTGTTTGAAGAAGTACACCCCTGGATAGAAGTCGGCATGGTGCTGATGTATTCAATCACGATGCAGTTTCTGTGTTTCATCGGCAATGTGAAAGTCCAAGGGTTACAGTAAAACAGCTGTGATGATTGTAAACTACTACTGGACACCCAGTTAAGGTGCACAACGCAGATTGTTTGAAGAAGTACTCCCCTGGATAGAAGTCAGCATGTTGCTAATCTATTCAATCACGATGTGTTTCTGTGTTTCATCGGCAATGTTAAGGTGAGAGGGTTACAGTAAAACAGTTGTGATGCATCGGAAACTACTACATGACCCCCAGGAAAGGTTCCAAACACAGACCGTTTGATGCAGTACTCCCCTGGATAGAAGCCGGCATGGTGCTAATCTATTCAGTCACGATGCAGTTTCTGTGTTTCATCGGCAATGTGAAGGTCCAAGGGTTACAGTAAAACAGCTGTGATGATTGTAAACTACTACTGGACACCCAGGTAAGGTGCACGACGCAGATTGTTTGAAGAAGTACTCCCCTGGATAGAAGTCGGCATGGTGCTGATGTATTCAGTCACGATGCTGTTTCTGTGGTTCATTGGCAATCTGAAGGTCCAAGGGTTACAGTAAAACAGCTGTGATGCGTCGGAAACTAATACTGGACCCCGAGGAAAGGTTCCAAACACAGACGGTTTGATGCAGTACTCCCCCGTAAACAATTCAGCATGGTGCTAATCTATTCAATCACGATGCAGTTTCTGTGTTTCATCGGCAATGTGAAGGTATAAGGGTTACAGTGAAACACCTGCGATGCATCGTAAACTACTACTGGACCCCAGCAATGGTTCCAAACACAGACCGTTTCATGCAGTACTCCCCTGGAAACAAGTCAGCATGGTGCTAATCTATTCAACCACGATACAGTTTCTGTGTTTCATCGGCAATGTGAAGGTCCAAGGGTCACAGTAAAACAGCTGTGATGAATCGGAAATTACAACTGAACCCCTACGAAAGGTTCCAAAAACAGACCGTTTGAAGCAGTACTCCTCTCGTTAGAAGTCACCAAGGTGTTGATGTATTCAATCACGATGCAGTTTCTTTGTTTCATCGGCAATGTGAAGGTCCAAGGGTTACAGTAAAACAGATGTGATGCATTGGAGCTACTACTGGACCCCCAGGAAAGGTTCCAAATACAGACCGTTTGATGCAGTACTACCCTGGATTGAAGTCAGCATGGTGCTAAACTATTCAATCACGATGCAGTTTCTGTGTTTCATCGGCAATGTTAAGGTGCAAGGGTTACAGTAAGACAGTTGTGATGCATCGGAAACTACTACCGCACCCCCAGGAAAGGTTACAAACACAGACCGTTTGAAGCAGTACTCCCCTGGATAGAAGTCAGCATGGTGCTGATGTATTCAATCACGATGCAGTTTCTGTGTTTCATCGGGTATGTGAAGGTCCAAGGGTTACAGTAAAACATCTGTGATGCGTCGGAAACTTCTACTGGACCCCCAGGAAAGATTCCAAACACAGACCGTTTGATGCAGTACTCCCCTGTAAACAAGCCAGCATGGTGTTAATTTATTCAATCACGATGCAGTTTCAGTGTTTCATCGGCAATGTGGAGGTCCAAGGGTTACAGTGAAACAGCTGTGATGCATCGGAAACTACTACTGGCCCCACAGGAAAGGTGCACAGCGCAGATTGTTTGAAGCAGTACTCCCCTGGATAGAAGTCAGCATGGTGCTAATCTATTCAGTCACGCTGCAATTTCTGTGTTTCTTCGGCAATGTGAAGGTTTAAGGGTTACAGTAAAACAGCTGAGATGCATCGGAAACTATTACTGGAACCCCAGGAAAGGTTCCAAGCACAGACCGTTTGATGCAGTACTCCCCAGGACGGAAGTGAGCATTCTGCTGATGTATTCTATTACGATGCAGTTTCTGTGTTTCATCAGCAATGTGAAGGTCCAAGGGTTACAGTAAAACAGCTGTGATGAATCGGAAATTACAACTGAACCCCAGGAAAGGTTCCAAAAACAGACCGTTTGAAGCAGTACTCCTCTCGTTAGAAGCCACCAAGGTGTTGATGTATTCAATCACGATGCAGTTTCTTTGTTTCATCGGCAATGTGAAGGTCCAAGGGTTACAGTGAAACAGCTGTGATGCATCGGAATCTACTACTGGCACCCCAGGAAAGGTGCACAACGCAGATTGTTTGAAGCAGTACTCCCCTGGATAGAAGTCGGCATGGTGCTGATGTATTCAAACACGATGCAGTTTCTGTGTTTCATCGGCAATGTGAAGGTCCAAGGGTTACAGTAAAACAGCTGTGATGCATCGGAAACTACTACCGGACCCGCAGGAAAGATTCCAAACACAGACCGTTTGATGCAGTACTCCGTTGGATAGAAGTCGGCATGGTGCTGATGTATTAAATCACGAAGCAGTTTCTGTGTTTCATCGGCAATGTGAAGGTCCAAGGGTTACAGTAAAACAGCTGTGATGCATCGGGAACTACTACTGGACACCCAGGAAAAGTTAAAAGCGCAGATTGTTTGAAGCAGTAGTCCCCTGGATAGAAATCGGCATGGTGCTGATGCATTCAATCACGATGCAATTCCTGTGTTTCATCGGCAAAGTGAAGGTCCAAGTGTTACAGTAAAACAGCTGTGATGCATCGGAAGATACTACTGCATCCCCAGGAAAAGTTCCAAACACAGACCGTTTGATGCAGTACGCCCTTGGAAACAATTCAGCATGGTTTTGATGTATTCAACCACGATGCAATTTCTGTGTTTCATCGGCAATGTGAAGTTCCAACGGTTCCAGTAAACTTGCAGTGGTGCATCTAAAACTACTACTATACTCCGAGTAAACATTCCATGCACATACCATTTGAAGCGTTACTTACCTAGTCAGAATTAGGCATGGTACCGGACGTAATCAACCGCGATTCTATTTCTGTATTTCATCGTCAGTGGGAAGGTCCAAGGGTTGCAGTAATCTACACGCGATGCATCGGAACTACTACTGGACTGCCAGGGAAGGTTCCAAACAGTGAACGTTAGAAGCACGACTCCACTGGACAGAACTCGACTTAGTGCTGATGTATTCAATCTCGATACGGTTTCTGTGTTTTATCATCAATTAGAAGGCCCATCGGTTCCTCTAAACATGCAGTGCTGCACTTGAAACTACTACTGGATTCCCAGGAAATGTTCGAAACATATACTGTTTGAAGCGTTACTTCCCTGTACAGAATTCGGGATTTGTGCCTGATGTATTCAATCCCGATGCAGTTTCTGTGTTTCATCGGCAATGTGAAGGTCCAAGAGTTACAGTAAAACAGCTGTGATGATTGTTAACTACTACTGGACCCCCAGGTAAGGCGCACAACGCAGATTGTTTGAAGAAATACACCCCTGGATAGAAGTCGGCATGGTGCTGATGTATTCAATCACGATGCAGTTTCTGTGTTTCATGCGCAATGTGAAAGTCAAAGGGTTACAGTAAAACAGCTGTGATGCATGGGAAACAACTACTAGACTCCCAGGAAAGGTTAAAACGCAGATTGTTTGAAGCAGTACTTCCCTGGATAGAAGTCGGCATGGTGCTGATGTATTCAATCACGATGCAGTTTCTGTGTTTCATTGGCAATGAGAAGGTCCAAGGGTTACAGTAGAACAGCTGCGATGCATCCGAAACTACTACTGGATCCCCAGGAAAGGTACCAAACAAAGACCGTTTGATGCAGTACTCCCCTGGATAAAAGTCAGAATGGTGCTAATCTATTCGATCACGATGCAGTTTCTGTGTTTCATCGGCAATGCGAAGTTCCAAGGGTTACAGAAAAAACAGCTGTGATGCGTCGGAAACTAATACTGGACCCCGAGGAAAGGTTCCAAACACAGACGGTTTGATGCAGTACTCCCCTGTAAACAATTCAGCTTGGTGCTAATCTATTCAATCACGATGCAGTTTCTGTGTATCATCGGCAATGTGAAGGTATAAGGGTTACACTGAAACACCTGTGATGCATCGTAAATTACTACCGGACTCCCAGGAAAGGTTCCAAACAAAGACCGTTTGATGCAGTACTCCCCTGGATAGAAGTCGGCATGGTGCTGATGTATTCAATCACGATGCAGTTTCTGTTTTTCATCGGCAATGTGAAGGTCCAAGGGTTACAGTAAAACAGCTGTGATGCATCGGAAACTACTACTGGACCCCCAGGAATGGTTCCAAACACAGACCGTTTGATGCAGTACTCCCCTGGAAACAAGTCAGCATGGTGCTAATCTATTTCATCACGATACAGTTTCTGTGTTTCATCGGCAATGTGAAGGTCCAAGGGTTACAGTAAAACAGCTGAGATGCATCGCAGCTACTACTGGACCCCCAGGAAAGATTCCAAACACAGACCGTTTGATGCTGTACTCCCCTGGATAGAAGTCGGCATGGTGCTAATCTTTTCAATCACGATGCAGTTTCAGTGTTACATCGGCAATGTGGAGTTCCAAGGGTTACAATGAAACAGCTGTATTGCATCGGAAACTAATACTGGCCCCACAGGAAAGGTGCACATCTCAGATTATTTGAAGCAGTACTCCCCTGGATAGAGGTCAGTATGGCGCTAATCTATTCAATCACCATGCAATTTCTGTGTTTCATCGGCAATGTGAAGGTCCAAGGGTTACAGTAAAACAGTTGTGATGCATCGGAAATTACTACCGGATCCCCAGGAAAGGTTCCAAACACAGACCGTTTGAAACAGTACTCCCTGGATAGAAGTCAGCATGATGCTGATGTATTCTATTAGGATGCAGTTTCTGTGTTTCATCAGCAATGTGAAGGTCCATGGGTTACAGTAAAACAGCTGTGATGCATCGGAAATTACAACTGAACCCCCAGGAGAGGTTCCAAAAACAGACCGTTTGAAGCAGTACTCCTCTCGTTAGAAGTCACCAAGGTGTTGATGTATTCAATCACGATGCAGTTTCTTTGTTTCATCGGCAATGTGAAGGTCCAAGGGTTACAGTAAAACAGATGTGATGCATCGGATCTACTACTGGACCCCCAGGAAAGGTTCCAAACACAGACTGTTTGATGCTGTACTCCCCTGGATAGAAGTCGGCATGGTGCTAATCTATTCAGTCACGATGCAGTTTCTGTGTTTCATCGGCAATGTGAAGGTCCAAGGGTTACAGTAAAACAGCTGTGATGATTGTAAACTACTACTGGAAACCCAGGTAAGGTGCACAACGCAGATTGTTTGAAGAAGTACACCCCTGGATAGAAGTCGGCATGGTGCTGATGTATTCAATCACGATGCAGTTTCTGTTTTTCATCGGCAATGTGAAGGTCCAAGGGTTACAGTAAAACAGCTGTGATGCATCGGAATCTACTACTGGCACCCCAGGAAAGGTGCACAACGCAGATTGTTTGAAGCAGTACTCCCCTGAATAGAAGTCGGCATGGTGCTGATGTATTCAAACACGATGCAGTTTCTGTGTTTCATCGGCAATGTGAAGGTCCAAGGGTTACAGTAAAACAGCTGTGATGCATCGGAAACTACTACCGGACCCCCAGGAAAAGTTCCAAACACAGACCGATTGATGCAGTACTCCCCTGGATAGAAGTCTTCATGGTGCTGATGTATTCAATCACGATGCAGTTTCTGTGTTTCATCGGCAATGTGAAGGTCCATGGGTTACAGTAAAACAGCTGTGATGCATCGGAAACTACTACCGGACCCCCAGGAAAGGTTCCATCTTAGACCGTTTGATGCAGTACACCGCTGGAGACAAGTCAGCATGGTGCTAATCTATTCAATTACGATGCAGTTTCTGTGTTTCATCGGCAATGTGAAGGTCCAAGGGTTACAGTGAAACAGCTGTGATGCATCGGAAACTACTACTGGCCTCACAGGAAAGATGCACAGCGCAGATTGTTTGAAGCAGTACTCCTCTTGATTGAAGTCAGCATGGTGCTAATCTTTTCAATCACGATGCAATTTCTGTGTTTCTTCGGCAATGTGAAGGTCCAAGGGTTACAGTAAAACAGATGTGATGCATCGGAGCTACTACTGGACCCCCAGGATAGGTTCCAAACACAGACCGTTTGATGCAGTACTACCCTGGATAGAAATCAGCATGGTGCTAATCTATTCAATCACGATGCAGTTTCTGTGTTTCATCGGCAATGTTAAGGTGCAAGTGTTACAGAAAGACAGTTGTGAAGCATCGGTAACTGCTACCGCACCCCCAGGAAAGGTTCCAAACAAAGACCGTTTGATGCAGTACTCCCCTGGTTAGAAGTCGGATTGGAACTGTTGTATTCAATCACGATGCAGTTTCTGTGTTTCATCGGCAATGTGAAGGTCCAAGGGTTACAGTAAAATAGCTGTGATGCGTCGAAAACTACTACTGGACACCGACGAAAGTTTCCAGTCACAGACCGTTTGATGCAGTACTCCCCTGTAAACAAGTCAGCATGGTGCTAATCTATTCAATCACGATGCAGTTTCTGTGTTTCATCGGCAATGTGTAGGTCAAAGGGTTACAGTGAAACAGCTGTGATGCATCGGATTCTACTACTGGCACCCCAGGAAAGGTGCACAACGCAGATTGTTTGAAGCAGTACTCCCCTGGATAGAAGTCGGCATGGTGCTGATGTATTCAATCACGATGCAGTTTCTGTGTTTCATCGGCAATGTGAAGGTCCAAGTGTTACTGTAAAACAGCTGTGATGCATTGGAAACTACTACCAGACCCGCAGGAAAGATTCCAAAGACAGACCGTTTGATGCAGTACTCCCCTGGATAGAAGTCGGCATGGTGCTGATATATTCAATCACGAAGCAGTTTCTGTGTTTCATCGGCAATGTGAAGGTCCAAGGGTTCCTGTAAAACAGCTGTGATGCATCGGAAACTATTACCGGACCCCCAGGAAAGGTTCCAAACACAGACCGATTGATGCAGTACTCCCCTCGATAGAAGTCTTTATGGTGCTGATGTATTCAATCACGATGCAGTTTCTGTGTTTCATCGGCAATGTGAAGGTCAAAGGGTTACAGTAAAACAGCTGTGATGCATCGGAAACTACTACCGGACCCCCAGGAAAGGTTCCATCTTAGACCGTTTGATGCAGTACACCGCTGGAAACAAGTCAGCATGGTGCTAATCTATTCAATCACGATGCAGTTTATGTGTTTCATCGGCAATGTGAAGGTCCAAGGGTTTTAGTAAAACAGCTGTGATGCATCGGAAACTACTACTGGACCCCCAGGAACGGTGCACAACGCAGATTGTTTGAGGAAGTACTCCCCTGGATAGAAGTCGGCATGGTGCTGATGTATTCAATCACGATGCAGTTTCTGTGTTTTGTCGGCAATGTGAAGCTCCAAGGGTTACAGTAAAACAGGTGTGATGCATCGGAAACTACTACCGGACCCCCAGTAAAGGTTCCAAACACAGACCGTTTGATGCAGTACTCCCCTGGCGACAAGTCAGCATGGTGCTAATCTATTAAATCACTATGCAGTTTCTGAGTTTCATCGGCAATATGAAGGTCCAAGGGTAACAGTAAAAAAGCTGTGATGCATCGGAAACTACTACTGGACACCCAGGAAAGATGCACAACGCATCTTGTTTGAAACAGCACTCCCCTGGATAGAAGTCGGCATGGTGCTGCTGTATTCAACCACGAAGCAGTATCTGTGTTTCATCAGCAATGTGAAGGTCCAAGGGTTACAGTAAAAAAGCTGTGATGCATCGGAAACTACTATTGGACCCCCTGGAAAGGTTCAAAACACAGATTGTTTGAAGCTGTACTCCCCTGGTTAGAAGACCGCATGGTGCTGATGTATTCAATCACGATGCAGTTTCTGTGTTTCATCGGCAATGTGAAGGTCCAAGGGTTACAGTAAAGCATCTGTGATGCGTCGGAAACTACTACTGGACCCCCAGGAAAGGTTCCAAACACAGACCGTTTGATGCAGTACTCCCCTGTAAACAAGTCAGCACGGTGTTAATCTATTCTATCACGATGCAGTTTCAGTGTTTCATCGGCAATGTGGAGGTCCAAGGATTACAGTGAAACAGCTGTGATGCATCGGAAACTACTACTGGCCCCACAGGAAAGGTGCACAGCTCAGATTGTTTGAAGCAGTACTCCCCTGCATAGAAGTTAGCATGGTGCTAATCTATTCAATCATGATGCAATTTCTGTGTTTCATCGGCAATGTGAAGGTCCAAGGGTTACAGTAAAACAGTTGTGATGCATCGGAAACTACTACCGCACCCCCAGGAAAGGTTCCAAACACAGACCGTTTGAAGCAGTACTCCCCTGGATAGAAGTCAGAATGGTGCTGATGTATTCAATCACGATGCAGTTTCTGTGTTACATCGGCAATGTGAAGGTCCAAGAGTTACAGTAAAACAGCTGTGATGCATCGGAAACTACTACTGGACCCCGAGGAAAGGATCCAAACACAGACCGTTTGATGCAGTACTCCCCTGGAAACAAGTCAGCATGGTGCTAATCTATTCAATCACGATGCAGTTTCTGTGTTTCATCGGCAATGTGAAGGTTCAAGGGTTACAGTAAAACAGCTGTGATGATTGTAAACTACTACTGGACACCCAGTTAAGGTGCACAACGCAGATTGTTTGAAGAAGTACACCCCTGGATAGAAGTCGGCATGGTGCTGATGTATTCAATCACGATGCAGTTTCTGTGTTTCATCGGCAATGTGAAAGTCCAAGGGTTACAGTAAAACAGCTGTGATGATTGTAAACTACTACTGGACACCCAGTTAAGGTGCACAACGCAGATTGTTTGAAGAAGTACTCCCCTGGATAGAAGTCAGCATGTTGCTAATCTATTCAATCACGATGTGTTTCTATGTTTCATCGGCAATGTTAAGGTGAGAGGGTTACAGTAAAACAGTTGTGATGCATCGGAAACTACTACATGACCCCCAGGAAAGGTTCCAAACACAGACCGTTTGATGCAGTACTCCCCTGTAAACAAGCCAGCATGGTGTTAATTTATTCAATCACGATGCAGTTTCAGTGTTTCATCGGCAATGTGGAGGTCCAAGGGTTACAGTGAAACAGCTGTGATGCATCGGAAACTACTAATGGCCCCACAGGAAAGATGCACATCGCAGATTGTTTGAAGCAGTACTCCCCTGGATAGAAGTCAGCATGGTGCTAATCTATTCAATCACGATGCAATTTCTGTGTTTCATCGGCAAAGTGAAGGTCCAAGGGTTACAGTAAAACAGCTGAGATGCATCGGAAACTACTACTGGACCCCCAGGAAAGGTTCCAAGCACAGACCGTTTGATGCAGTATTCCCCTGGATGGAAATGAGCATGCTGCTGTTGTATTCTATTACGATGCAGTTTCTGTGTTTCATCAGCAATGTGAAGGTCCAAGGGTTACAGTAAAACAGCTGTGATGAATCGGAAATTACAACTGAACCCCCAGGAAAGGGTCCAAACACAGACCGTTTGATGCAGTACTACCCTGGATAGAAGTCAGCATGGTGCTAATCTATTCAATCACGATGCAGTTTCTGTGTTTCATCGGCAATGTTAAGGTGCAAGGGTTACAGTAAGACAGTTGTGATGCATCGGAAACTTCTACCGCACCCCCAGGAAAGGTTCCAAACACAGACCGTTTAAAGCAGTACTCCCCTGGATAGAAGTCATCATGGTGCTGATGTATTCAATCACGATGCAGTTTCTGTGTTTCATCGGGTATGTGAAGGTCCAAGGGTTACAGTAAAACATCTGTGATGCGTCGGAAACTTCTACTGGACCCCCAGGAAAGGTTCCAAACACAGACCGTTTGATGCAGTACCCCCTGTAAACAAGCAAGCATGGTGTTAATTTATTCAATCACGATGCAGTATCAGTTTTTCATCGGCAATGTGGAGGTCCAAGGGTTACAGTGAAACAGCTGTGATGCATCGGAAACTACTACTGGCCCCACAGGAAAGCTGCACGGCGCAGATTGTTTGAAGCAGTACTCCCCTGGATAGAAGTCAGCATGGTGCTAATCTATTCAATCACGATGCAATTTTTGTGTTTCATCGGCAATGTGAAGGTCCAACGGTTACAGTAAACCAGCTGAGATGCATCGGAAACTACTACTGGAACCCAAGGAAAGGTTCCAAGCACAGACCGTTTGATGCAGTACTCCCCTGGATGGAAGTGAGCATGCTGCTGATGTATTCTATTACGATGCAGTTTCTGTGTTTCATCAGCAATGTGAAGGTCCAAGGGTTACAGTAAAACAGCTGTGATGAGTCGGAAATTACAACTGAACCCCCAGGAAAGGTTCCAAAAACAGACCGTTTGAAGCAGTACTCCTCTCGTTAGAAGCAACCAAGGTGCTGATGTATTCAATCACGATGCAGTTTCTTTGCTTCATCGGCAATGTGAAGGTCCAAGGGTTACAGTAAAACAGATGTGATGCATCGGAGCTACTACTGGACCCCCAGGAGAGGTTTCAAACACAGACCGTTTGATGCAGTACTCCCCTCGTTAGATGTCGGATTGGAACTGATGTACTCAATCACGATGCAGTTTCTGTGTTTCATCGGCAATGTGAAGGTCCAAGGGTTACAGTAAAACAGCTGTCATGCGTCGGAAACTACTACTGGACACCGACGAAAGTTTCCAAACACAAACCGTTTGATGCAGTACTCCCCTGTAAACAAGTCAGCATGGTGCTAATCTATTCTATCACGATGCAGTTTCTGTGTTTCATCGGCAATGTGAAGGTCCAAGGGTTACAGTGAAACAGCTGTGATGCATCGGAAACTACTACTGGCACCCCAGGAAAGGTGCACAACGCAGATTGTTTGAAGCAGTACTCCCCTGGATAGAAGTCGGCATGGTGCTGATGTATTCAATCACGATGCAGTTTCTGTGTTTCATCGGCAATGTGAAGGTCCAAAGGTTACAGTAAAACAGCTGTGATGCATCGGAAACTACTACCGGACCCGCAGGAAAGATTCCAAACACAGACCGTTTGATGCAGTACTCCCCTGGATAGAAGTCGGCATGGTGCTGATGTATTCAATCACGAAGAAGTTTCTGTGTTTCATCGGCAATGTGAAGGTCCAAGGGTTACAGTAAAACAGCGTGTGATGCATCGGAAACTGTTACCGGACCCCCAGGAAAGGTTCCAAACACAGACCGATTGGTGCAGTACTCCCCTGGATAGAAGTCTTCATGGTGCTGATGTATTCAATCACGATGCAGTTTCTGTGTTTCATCGGCAATGTGAAGGTCCATGGGTTACAATAAAACAGCTGTGATGCATCTGAAATTACTACCGGACCCCCAGGAAAGGTTCCATCTTAGACCGTTTGATGCAGTACACCGCTGGAAACAAGTCAGCATGGTGCTAATCTATTCAATCACGATGCAGTTTCTGTGTTTCATCGGCAATGTGAAGGTCCTAAGGTTACGGTAAAACAGCTGTGATGCATTGGAAACTACTACTGGACCGCCAGGAAGGGTTCCAAGCACAGACCGTTTGAAGCAGTACTCCCCTGGATGGAAGTGAGCATGGTGCTGATGTGTTCTATCACGATGCAGTTTCTGTGTTTCATCAGCAATTTGAAGGTCCAAGGGTTACAGTAAAAGAGCTGTGATGCATCGGAAATTACAACTGAACCCCCAGGAAAGGATCCAAAAACAGACCGTTTGAAGCGGTACTCCCCTGGATAGAAGTCAGCATGGTGCTGATGAATTCAATCACGATGCAGTTTCTGCGTTTCATCGGCAATGTGATGGTCCAAGGGTTACAGTAAAACAGCTGTGCTGCATCGGAAACTACTACTGGAACCCCAGGAAAGGTTCCAAACATGGACCATTTGAAGCAGTACTCCCTTGGATGGAAGTGACCATGGTGCTGATGTATTCAATCATGATGCAGTTTCTGTGTTTCATCGGCTATTTGAATTTCCAAGGGTTACAGTTAAACAGCTGTCATGCATCGGAAACTACTACCGGACCCCAGGAAAGGTTCCAAACACAGACCGTTTGATGCAGTACTCCCCTGGATAGAAGTCGTCATGGTGCTGATGTATTCAATCACGATGCAGTTTCTTTGTTTCATCGTCAATGTGAAGTTCCAACGGTTCCAGTAAACCTGCAGTGGTGCATCTTAAACTGCTACTATACTCCGAGGAAACATTCCAAGCACATTTGAAGCGTTACTACCCTAGTCAGAATTCGGCATGGTACTGGACGTAATCAATCGCGATGCAATTTCTGTATTTCATCGTCAGTGGGAAGGTCCAAGCGTTACAGTAATCTACACGTGATGTATCGAGACTACTACTGGACTGCTAGGGAAGGTTCCAAACACTTAACGTTTGAAGCACAACTCCCCTGGAAGAACTCGGCTTGGTGCTGATGTAATAAATCTCGATACGGTTTGAGTTTTTATCATCAATTTGAAGGCCCATCGGTTCCTCTAAACATCCAGTGTTGCACTTGAAACTAATACTGGATTCCCAGGAAATGTTCCAAACACATACCGTTTCAAGCGTTACATTCCTGGACTGAATTCGGCATTGTCCAGATGTATTCAATCCCGGTGCAGTTTCTGTGTTTCATCGGCAATGTGAAGGTCCAAGGGTTACAGTAAACCACCTGTGATGCTTCGGAAACTACTACAGGACCCCCAGGTATGGTTCCAAACACACACCGTTTGATGCAGTACTGCGCTGGATAGAAGTCAGCATGGTGCTAATCTATTCAATCACGATGCAGTTTCTGAGTTTTATCGGCAATGTGTAGGTCCAAGGGTTACAGTAAAACAGCTGTGATGCATAGGAAACTACTACTGGACACCCAGGAAAGGTGCACAACGCATCTTGTTTGAAGCAGCACTCCCCTGGATAGAAGTCGGCATGGTGCTGATGTATTCAATCACGATGCAGTTTCTGTGTTTCATCAGCAATGTGAAGGTCCAAGGGTTACGGTAAAAAAGCTGTGATGCATCGGAAACTACTACTGGACCCTCTGGAAAGGTTCAAAACGCAGATTGTTTGAAGCAGTACTCCCCTGGTTTTGATGTCGGCATGGTGCTGATGTATTCAATAACGATGCTGTTTCTGTGTTTCATCGGCAATGTGAACGTCCAAGGGTTACGGTAAACCAGCTGTGATGCATCGGAAACTACTACCGGACAACCAGGTATGGTTCCAAACACACACCGTTTGATGCACTACTCCGCTGGATAGAAGTCAGCATGGTGCTAATCTATTCAATCACGATGCAGTTTCTGTGTTTCATCAGCAAATTGAAGGTCCAAGGGTTACAGTAAAACAGCTGTGATGCATCGGAAACTACTACTGGACTCCCAGGAAAGGTTCCAAACATAGACCGTTTGAAGCAGTACTCCCCTGGATAGAGGTCAGCATGTTGTTGATGTATTCAATCACGATGAAGTTTCTATGTTTCATCGGCAATGTGAAGGTCGAAGGATTAAAGTAAAATGCTGAGATGCATCGGAAACTACTACTGGACCCCCAGGAAAGGTTACAAACACAGACCGTTTGATGCAATACTCCCCTGGAAACAAGTCAACATGATGCTAATCTATTCAATCACGATGCAGTTTTTGTGTTTCATCGGCAATGTGAAGGTCCAAGGGTTACAGTAAAACAGCTGTGATGCATCGGAAACTACTACCGGACCCCCAGGAAAGGTTCCAAACACAGACCGTTTGAAGCAGTACTCCCCTGGATAGAAGTCGGCATGGTGCTGATGTATTCAATTACGATGCAGTTTCTGTGTTTCATCGGCAATGTGATGTTCCAAGGGTTACAGTAAAACAGCTGTCATGCATCGGAAACTACTTCTGGACCCCCAGGAAAGGTTCCAAACACAGACCGTTTGATGCAGCATCCCCCTGGAAACAAGTCAGCATGGTACTAATCTACTCAATCACGATGCAGTTTTTGTGTTTCATCGGCAATGTGAAGGTCCAAGGGTTACAGTAAAACAGCTGTGATGCATCGCAAACTACTACCGGACCCCCAGGAAAGGTTCCAAACACAGACCGTTTGATGCAGTACTCCCCTGGAGACAAGTCAGCATGGAACTAATCTATTAAATCACGATGCAGTTTCTGAGTTTCATCGGCAATGTGAAGGTCCAAGGGTTTCAGTAAAACAGCTGTGATGCATCGGAAACTACTACTGGACACCCAGGATAGGTGCACAACGCATCTTGTTTGAAGCAGCACTCCCCTGGATAGAAGTCGGCATGATGCAGATGTATTCAATCACGATGCACTTTCTGTGTTTCATCAGCAATGTGAAGGTCCAAGGGTTACAGTAAAAAAGGTGCGATGCATCAGAAACTCTTACTGGACCCCCTGGAAAGGTTCAAAACGCAGATTGTTTGAAGCAGTACTCCCCTGGTTAGAAGTCGGCATGGTGCTGATGTATTCAATCAAGATGCAGTTTCTGTGTTTCATCGGCAATGTGAAAGTGCAAAGGTTACAGTAAAACAGATGTGATGCATCGGAAACTACTACTGGACCCCCAGGAAAGGTTCAAAACGCAGATTGTTTGAAGCAGAACTCCCCTGAATAGAAGTCAGCATGGTGTTAATCTATTCAATCACGTTGCAGTTTCTGTGTTTCATCGGCAATGTGAAGGTCCAAGGGCTACAGTAAACCAGCTGTGATGCGTTGGAAACTACTACCGGACCACCAGGTATGGGTCCAAACACACACCGTTTGATGAGGTACTCCGCTGGATAGAAATCAGCATGGTGCTAATCTATTCAATCACGATGCAGTTTCTATGTTTCATCAGCAATGTGAAGGTCCAAGGGTTACAGTAAAACAGCTGTGATGCATCGGAAACTACTATTGGACCCCAAGGAAATATTACAAATACAGACCGTTTGATGCAATACTCCCCTGGAAACAAGTCAGCATGGTGCTAATCTATTCAATCACGATGCTGTTTCTGTGTTTCATCGGCTATGTGAATGTCCAAGGGTTACTGTAAAACAGCTGTGATGCATCGGAAACTACTACCGGACCCCCAGGAAAGGTTCCAAACACAGACCGTTTATGCAATACTCCCCTGGATGGAAGTCGGCATGGTGCTGATGTATTCAATCACGATGCAGTTTCTGTGTTTCATCGGAAATGTGAAGACCTAAGGGTTACAGTAAAACAGCTGTGATGCATCGGAAACTACTACTGCACCCCGAGGAAAGGTTCCAAACATAGACCGTTTGATGCAGTATCCCCCTGGAAACCATTCAGCATGGTGCTAATCTATTCAATCACGATGCAGTTTCTGTGTTTCATCGGCAATGTGAACATCGAACGGTTACAGTCAAACAGCTGTGATGCATTGGAAACTACCACCGGACTCCCAGGAAAGGTTCCAAACACAGACCGTTCGATGCAGTAATCCCCTGGATAGAAGTACTCATGGTGCTGATGTATTCAATCACGATGCAGTTTCTGTGTTTCATTGGCAATGTGAAGGTCCAAGGGTTACAGTAAAGCAGCTGTGATGCATCGGAAACTACTACTGGACCCCGAGGAAAGGTTCCAAACACAGACCGTTTGATGCAATACTCCCCTGGAAACAAGTCAGCATGGTGCTAATCTATTCAATCACGATGTAGTTTCTGTGTTTCTTCGCCAATGTGAAGGTCCAAGCGTTACAGTAAAACAGCTGTGATGCATGGGAAACTACTACTGGAACCCCAGGAATGGTTCCAGACACACACCGTATGATGCAGTACTCCCCTGGATAGAAGTCGGCACGGTGCTGATGTATTCAATCAAGATGCAGTTTCTGTGTTTCATCGGCAATGTGGAGGTCCAAGGGTTACAGTAAAACAGTTGTGATGCATAGGAAACTACTACTGGACACCCAGGAAAGGTTACACACACAGACTGTTTGATGCAGTACGCCCCTGGAAACAAATCAGCATGGTGCTAATCTATTCAATCACGATGCAGTTTCCGTGTTTCATCGGCAATGTGAAGGTCCAAGGGTTACAGTAAAACAGCTGTGATGCATCGGAAACTACTACTGGACCGCCAGGAAATATTCCAAACACAGACCGTTTGATGCAGTACTCCCCTGGATAGAGGTCAGCATGGTGATGATGTATTCAATCACGATGCAGTTTCTGTGTTTCATCGGCAATGTGAAGGTCGAAGGGTAACAGTAAAAAAGCTCAGATGCATCGGAAACTACTACTGGACCCACAGGAAAGGTGCACAACGCAGATTGTTTGAAGCAGTACTCCCCTGGATAGAATTCGACATGGTGCTGATGTATACAATCACGAAGTAGTTTCTGTGTTTCATCGGCAATGTGAAGGTCTAAGGGCTACAGTAAAACAGCTGTGATGCATCGGAAACTACTACTGGACCCAGAGGAAAGTTTCCAAACCCAGACCGTTTGATGCAGTACTCCCCTGGAAACAAGACAGCATGGTGCTAATCTATTCAATCACGATGCAGTTTCTGTGTTTCATCGGCAATGTGAACATCCAACGGTTACAGTCAAACAGCTGTGATGCATTGGAAACTACCAACGGACTCCCAGGAAAGGTTCCAAACACAGACCGTTCGATGCAGTACTCCTCTGGATAGAAGCCGGCATGGTGCTGATGTATTCAATCACGATGCAGTTTCTGTGTTTCATTGGCAATGTGAAGGTCCAAGGGTTACAGTAAAGCAGCTGTGATGCATCGGAAACTACTACTGGACCCTGAGGAAAGGTTCCAAACACAGACCGTTTGATGCAATACTCCCCTGGAAACAAGTCAGCGTGGTGCTAATCTATTCAATCACGCTGTAGTTTCTGTGTTTCTTCGGCAATGTGAAGGTCCAAGGGTTACAGTAAAACAGTTGTGATGCATCGGAAACTACTACTGGTCACCCAGGAAAGGTTCCAAACACAGAACGTTTGAAGCAGTACTCCCCTGGATGGAAGTGAGCATGGTGCTGATGTATTCAATCACGAAGCAGTTTCTGTGTTTCAACGGCAATGTGAAGGTCCAAGGGTTACAGTATAACAGCTGTGATGCATCGGACACTACTACTGGACCCCCAGGAATGGTTACACACACAGACCGTTTGATGCAGTACTCCCCTGGAAACAAGTCGGCATGGTGCTAATCTATTCAATCACGATGCAGTTTCCGTGTTTCATCGGCAATGTGAAGGTCCAAGGTTACAGTAAAACAGCTGTGATGCATCGGAAACTACTACTGAACCCCCAGGAAAGGTGCACAACGCAGATTGTTTGCAGCAGTACTCCTCTTGATAGAGGTCGGCATGGTGCTGATGTATTCAAACACGATGCAGTTTCTACGTTTCATCGGCAATGTGAAGGTCCAAGGGTTACAGTAAAACAGCTCTGATGCATCGGAAACAACTACTGGACCCCCAGGAAAGGTTCAAAACACAGACCGTTTGAAGCTGTACTCCCCTAGATGGAAGTGAGCATGGTGCTGATGTATTCAGTCATTATGCAGTTTCTGTGTTTCATCGGCTATTTGAAGGTCCAAGGGTTACAGTAAAACAGCTGTAATGCATCGAAATCTACTACTGGACCCCCAGGAAAGGTTTCAAACACAGACCGTTTGATGCAGTACTCCCCTGGATAGAAGTCGGCATGGTGCTGATGTATTCAATCACGACGCAGTTTCTGTGTTTCATCGGCACCGTGAAGGTCCAAGGGTTACAGTAAAACAGCTGTGATGCATCGGAAACTACTACCAGACCCCCAGGAAAGGTTCAATCACAGACCGTTTGATGCAGTACTCCCCTGAATAGAAGTCGGCATGGTGCTGATGTATTCGATCATTATGCAGTTTCTGTGATTCATCGGCAATGTGAAGGTCAAGGGGTACAGTAAAACAGCTGTGATGCATCTGAAACTACTACCGGACCCCCTGGAAAGGTTCCAAACACAGTCCGTTTGAAGCAGTACTAACCTGGATGGAAATGAGAATGGTGCTCATGTGCTCAATCACGATGCAGTTTCCGTGTTTCATCGGCAATGTGAAGAACCAAGGGTTACAGTAAAACAGCTGTGGTGCCACGGAAACTACTACTGGACCCCCAGGAAATGTTCCAAACACAGACCGTTTGAAGCAGTACTAACCTGGATGGAAATGAGAATGGTGCTGATGTATTCAATCACGATGCAGTTTCTGTGTTTCATCGGCAATGTGATGGTCCAAGGGTTAAAGTAAAACAGCTGTGATGCATCGGAAACTACTACCGGACCCCCAGGAAAGGTTCCAAACACAGACCGTTTGATGCACTACTCCCCTGGATAGAAGTCGGCATGGTGCTGATGCATTCAATCATTATGCAGTTTCTGTGTTTCACAGGCAATGTGATGGTCCAAGGATTACAGTAAAACAGCTGTGATGCATCGGTAACTACTACTGAAACCCCAGGAAAGGTTCCAAACACATTCCGTTTGATGCAGTACTCCCCTGGATGGAAGTGAGCATGGTGCTGATGTATTTAATCACGATGCCGTTTCTGTGTTTCATCGGCAATGTGACGGTACAAGGGTTACAGTAAGACAGCTGTGATGCATCGAAAACTACTACAGGACCCCCAGGTAAGGTTCCAAACACAGACCGTTTGATGCAGTACTCCCCTGGATGGAAATGAGCGTGGTGCTGATGTATTCAATCACGATGCAGTTTCTGTGTTTCATCGATAAAGTGAAGGTCCAAGGATTACAGTAAAATAGCTGTGATGCATCAGAAACGACTACCGGACCCCCAGGAATGGTTCCAAACACAGACCGTTCGATGCAGTACTCCCCTGGATAGAAGTCGGCATGGTGCTGATGTATTCAATCACGATGCAGTTTCTGTGTTTCATCGACAATGTGAAGGTCGAAGGGTTACAGTAAAACAGCTGTGATGCATCGGAAACTACTACTGGACCCCCAGGAAATGTTACAAACACAGACCGTTTGATGCAGTACTCCCCTGGAAACAAGTCAGCATGGTGCTGATCTATGCAATCACGATGCAGTTTCTGTGTTTCATCGGCAATGCGAAGGCCAATGGGTTACAGTAAAACAGCTGTGATGCATAGGAAACTACTACTGGACCCCCAGGAACGCTTACAAACACAGACCATTTGAAGCAGTAATCCCCTGGATAGAGGTCAGGATGGTGCTGATGTATTCAATCACGATACAGTTTCTGTGTTTCATCGGCAATGTGAAGGTCCAAGTGTTACAGTAAAACAGCTGTGATGCATCGGAAACTATTACTGGACCACCAGGAAAGGTTCCATCACAGACCGTTTGATGCAGTACTCCCCTGGAAACAAGTCAACATGGTGCTAATCTATTCAATCACGATGCAGTTTCTGTGATTCATCGGCAATGTAAAGGTCCATGGGTTACAGTAAAACAGCTGTGATGCATGGGAAACTCCTACTGGACCCCCAGGAAAGGTTCCAAACACAGACCGTTTGAAGCAGTACTCACCTGGATGGAAGTGAGCATGGTGCTGATGTATTCAATCACGATGCAGTTTCTGTGTTTCATCGACAATGTGAAGGTCCAAGGGTTACAGTAAAACAGCTGTGATGCATCGGAAACTACTACCGGACCCCCAGGAAAGGGTCCAAACACAGATTGTTTGATGCAGTACACCCATGGATAGAAGTCGGCATGGTGCAGACGTATTCAATCACGATTCAGTTTCTGTGTTTAATCGGCAATGTCAAGGTCCATTGGTTACAGTAAAACAGCTGTTATGCATCGGAAACTACTATTGGGCCCCCAGGAAAAGTTAAAAACACAGATTGTTTGAAGCAGTACTCCCCTGGATGGAAGTGAGCATGGTGCTGATGTATTCAATCACGATGCAGTTTGTGTACTTCATCGGCAGTGTGAAGGTCCAAGGGTTACAGTAAAACAGCTGTGATGCATCGGAAACTACTTCTGGACCCCCAGGAAAGGTTCCAAACACAGACCGTTTGCTGCAGACCGCCCCTGGAAACAATTCAGCATGGTGCTAATCTATTCAATCACGATGCAGTTTCTGTGTTTCATCGGCAATTTGAAGGTCCAAGGGTACATTTAAACAGCTGTGATGCATCGGAAACTACTACTGGGCCCCCAGGAAAGGTTACAAACACAGACCATTTGAAGTATTAATCCCCTGGATAGAGGTCAGCATGGTGCTGATGTAATCATTCACGATGCAGTTTCTGTGTTTCATCGGCAATGTGAAGGTCCAAGTGTTACAGTAAAACAGCTGTGATGCATCGGAAACTACTACTGGACACCCAGGTAAGGTTTAAAACGCAGATTGTTGACGCAGTACTCCCCTGGATAGTGGTCAGCATGGTGCTGATGTGTTTGATCCCGTTGCAATTTCTGTGTTTCACCGTCAATGTGAAGTTCCAACGGTTCTAGTCAACCTGCAGTGGTGCATCTAAAACTACTACTATTCTCCGAGGAAACTTTCCAAGCACATACCATTTGAAGCATTACTTCCCTAGTCAGAATTCGGCATGGTACCGGACGAAATCAATCGTGATACAATTTCTGTATTTCATCGTCAGTGGGAAGGTACACGGGTTACAGTAATCTACACGTGATGCATCGGAAATACTACTGGACTGCCAGGGAAGAAGGTTCCAAACATTGAACGTTTAAAGCACGACTCCCCTGGTCAGAACTCGGTTTGGTGCTGATGTATTCAATCCCGATACGGTTTCAGTGTTTTATCAACAATTGGAAGGCCCATCGGTTCCTCTAAACATGCAGTGCTCCACATGAAACTACTATTGGATTCCCAGGAAATGTTCCAAACACCGACCGTTTGATGCAGTACTTCCCTGGATAGAAGTCGGCATGGTGCTGATGTATTCAATCACGATGCAGTTTCTGTGTTTCATCGGCAATGTGCAGGTCCAAGGGTTACAGTAAAACAGCTGTGATGCATCGGATACTACTACCGGACCCCCAGGAAAAGTTCCATCACAGACCGTTTGATGCAGTACTTCCCTGGATTGAAGTCGGTATGGTGCTCATGTATTCAATCACGTTGCAGTTTCTGTGTTTCATCGGCAATGTGAAGGTCAAAGGGTTACAGGAAAACAGCTGTGATGCATAGGAAACTACTACTGGACGCCGAGGAAAGGTTCCAAACACAGAATGTCTGATGCAGTACTCCCCTGGAAACCAGTCAACATGGTGCTAATCTATTCAATCGCGATGCAGTTTCTGTGTTTCATCGGCAATGTAAAGGTCCGTGGGTTACAGTATAACAGCTGCGATGCATCGGAAACTACTACTGGACCCCAAGGAAAGGTTCCAAACACAGACGGTTTGAAGCAGTACTCCCCTTAATGGAACTGAGCATGATGCTCATGTATTCAATCACGATGCAGTTTCTGTGTTTCATCGGCAATGTGAAGGTCCAAGGGTTACAGTAAAACAGCTGTGATGCATCGGATACTACTTCTGGACCCCCAAGAAAGTTTCAAAACGCAGATTGTTTGAAGCAGTACTCCTCTGGATAGAAGTCGGCATGGTGCTTATGTATTCAATCTCGATGCAGTTTCTGTGTTTAATCGGCAATGTCAAGGTCCAAGGGTTACAGTAAAACAGCTGTGATGCATCGGAAACAACTACCGGACCCCCAGGAAAGGTTCCATCACAGACCGTTTGATGCAGTACTCCCCTGGATAGAAGTCGGCATGGTACTGATGTATTCAATCACGTTGCAGTTTCTGTGTTTCTTCGGCAATGTGGAGGTCCAAGGGATACAGTAAAACAGCTGTGATGCTTCGGAAACTACTACTGGACCCCCAGGTTAGGTTACAAACACAGACCGTTCGATGCAGTACTCCCCTGGAAACAAGTCATCATAATGATAATCTATTCAATCACAATGCAGTTTCTGTGTCTCATCGGCAATGTGAAAGTCCAAGGGTTACAGTAAAACAGCTGTGATGCATCGGAAACAACTACTGGTCCCCCAGGAAATGTGCACAACGCAGATTGTTTGAAGCAGTACTCCAATGGATAGAAGTCTCAATGGTGCTGATGTATTCAATCACGATGGAGTTTCTGTGTTTCATCGGCAATGTGAAGGTCCAAGGGTTACAGTAAAACAGCTGTGATGCATCGGAAACTACTACTGGACCCCCAGAAAAGGTGCACAATGCAGATTGTTTGAAGCAGTACTCCCCTGGATAGAAGTCGGCATGGTGCTGATGTTTTCAGTCACGATGCAGTTTCTGTGTTTCATCGGCAATGTGAACGTCCAAGGTTTACAGTAAAACAGATGTGATGATTCGGAAATTATTACTGGACCCCAGGAAAGTTCCAAACACACACCATTTGAAGCAGTACTCCCCTGGATAGAAGGCGGCATGGTGCTGATGTATTCAATCACGATGCAGTTTTTGTGTTATATCGGCAAGGTGAAGGTCCAAGGTTTACAGTAAAGCAGCTGTGATGCATCGGAAACTACTACTGGACCACAAGGAAAGGTTACAAACACAGACCGTTCGATGCAGTGCTCCCCTGGAATCAAGTCAGCATGGTGATAATCTATTCAATTACGTTGCAGTTTCTGTGTTTCATCGGCAGGGTGAAGGTCCAAGAGTTACAGTAAAACAGCTGTGATGCATCGGAAACTACTACTGGACCCCCAGGAAAGGTCCACAGCGCAGATTGTTTGAAGCTGTACTCCCCTGGATAGAAGTCGGCATCGTGCTGATGAATTCAATCACGATGCAGTTTCAGTGTTTCATCGGCAGTGTGAAGGTCCAAGGGTTACAGTAAAACAGCTGTGATGCATCGGAAACTACTACCGGACCCCCAGGAAAAAAGCACAACGCAGATTGTTCGAAGCAGTACTCCCCTCGATAAAAGTCGGCATGGTGTTGATGTGTTCAGTCACGATGCAGTTTCTGTGTTTCATCGGCAATGTGAAGGTCCAAGGGTTACAGTAAAACAGGTGTGATGCATCGGAAACTCCTAACGGACCCCCAGGAAAGGTTCCAAACACAGACCGTTTGATGCAGTACTCCCCTTGATAGAAGTCGGCATGGTGTTGATGTATTCAATCACGATGCAGTTTCTGTGTTTCATCGGCAATGTGAAGGTCCAAGGGTTACAGTAAAACAGGTGTGATGCATCGGAAACTCCTAACGGACCCCCAGGAAAGGTTCCAAACACAGACCGTTTGATGCAGTACTCCCCTGGATAGAAGTCGGCATGGTGCTGATGTATTCAATCGTGATGCTGTTTCTGTGTTTAATCGGCAATGTCAAGGTCCAAGGGTTACAGTAAAACAGCTGTGATGCATCGGAAACTACTACCGGACCCCCAGGAAAGGTTCCATCACAGACCGTTTGATGCAGTACTCCCCTGGATAGAAGTCGGCATGGTACTGATGTATTCAATCACGTTGCAGTTTCTGTGTTTCTTCGGCAATGTGAAGGTCCAAGGGATACAGTAAAACAGCTGTGATGCTTCGGAAACTACTACTGGACCCCCAGGTTAGGTTACAAACACAGACCGTTCGATGCAGTACTCCCCTGGAAACAAGTCATCATAATGATATTCTATTCAATCACAATGCAGTTTCTGTGTCTCATCGGCAATGTGAAAGTCCAAGGGTTACAGTAAAACAGCTGTGATGCATCGGAAACAACTACTGGTCCCCCAGGAAATGTGCACAACGCAGATTGTTTGAAGCAGTACTCCCCTGGATAGAAGTCTCAATGGTGCTGATGTATTCAATCACGATGGAGTTTCTGTGTTTCATCGGCAATGTGAAGGTCCAAGGGTTACAGTAAAACAGCTGCGATGCATCGGAAACTACTACTGGACCCCCAGGAAAGGTGCACAATGCAGATTGTTTGAAGCATTACTCCCCTGGATAGAAGTCGGCATGGTGCTGATGTTTTCAGTCACGATGCAGTTTCTGTTTTTCATCGGCAATGTGAAAGTCCAACTGTTACAGTAAAACAGATGTGATGATTCGGAAATTATTACTGGACCCCAGGAAAAGTTCCAAACACACACCATTTGAAGCAGTACTCCCCTGGATGGAAGGCGGCATGGTGTTGATGTATTCAATCACGATGCAGTTTCTGTGTTTCATCGGCAATATGAAGGTCCAAGGGTTACAGTAAAACAGGTGTGATGCATCGGAAACTCCTAACGGACCCCCAGGAAAGGTTCCAAACACAGACCGTTTGATGCAGTACTCCCCTGGATAGAAGTCGGCATGGTGCTGATGTATTCAATCATGATGCTGTTTCTGTGTTTAATCGGCAATGTCAAGGTCCAAGGGTTACAGTAAAACAGCTGTGATGCATCGGAAACTACTACTGGACCCCCAGGAAAGGTCCACAGCGCAGATTGTTTGAAGCTGTACTCCCCTGGATAGAAGTCGGCATCGTGCTGATGTATTCAATCACAATGCAGTTTCAGTGTTTCATCGGCAATGTGAAGGTCCAAGGGTTACAGTAAAACAGCTGTGATGCATCGGAAACTACTACCGGACCCCCAGGAAAAGTGCACAACGCAGATTGTTCGAAGCAGTACTCCCCTCGATAAAAGTCGGCATGGTGTTGATGTGTTCAGTCACGATGCAGTTTCTGTGTTTCATTGGCAATGTGAAGGTCCAAGGGTTACAGTAAAACAGCTGTGATGCATCGGAAACTACTACTGGGCCCCCAGGAATGGTTCCCATCACAGACCGTTTGAAGCAGTACTCCCCTGGATGGAAGTGAGCATGGTGTTGATGTATTCAATCACGATGCAGTTTCTGTGTTTCATCGTCAATGTGAAGGTCCAAGGGTTACAGTAAAACAGCTGTGATATATCGGAAGCTACTACTGGAACACCAGGATAGGTTCCAAACACAGACCGTTTGATGCAGCACTCCCCTGGATGGAAGTGAGCATGGTGCTGATGTATTCAATCACGATGCAGTTTCCGAGCTTCATCGATAATGTGAAGGTCCTAGGGTTACTGTAAAACAGATGTGATGCATCGTAAACTACCACTGGAACCCGAGGTAATGTTCCAAACACAGACCGTTTGATGCAGTACTCCCCTGGATAGAAGTCGGCATGGTGCTGATGTATTCAATCACGTTGCAGTTTCTGTGTTTCATCGGCAATTTGAAGGTCCAAGGGTTACAGTAAAACAGCTGTGATGCATCGGAAACTACTACTGGACCTCCAGGAAAGATGCACAACGCAGATTGTTTGAAGCAGTACTCCCCTGGATAGAAGTCGGCATCGTGCTGATGTATTCAATCGCGATGCAGTTTCTGAGTTTCTTCGGCAATGTGAAGGTCCAAGGGATACAGTAAAACAGCTGTGATGCATCGGTAACTACTACTGGACCCCCAGGAAAGGTTACAATCACAGATCGTTTGATGCAGTACCCCCCTGGAAACAAGTCAGCAAGTTGCTAATCTATCTATCACGATGCAGTTTCTGTGTTTCATCGGCAATGTGAAGGTCCAAGGGTTACAGTAAAACAGCTGTTATGCATCGGAAACTACTAATGGACCCCGAGGAAAGGATCCACATACAGACCGATTGTTGCAGTACTCCACTGGAAACAAGTCAACATGGTGCTAATCTATTCAATCACGACGCAGTTTCTGTGTTTCATCGGCAATGTGGAGGTCCAAGGGTTACATTAAAACAGCTGTGATGCATCGGAAACTACTACTGGACCCACAGGAGAGGTTACAAACACAGACCGTTTGATGCAGTACTCCCCTGGAAACAAGTCAGCATGCTGCTAATCTATTCAATCACGATGCAGTTTCTGTGATTCATCGGCAATGTGAAGGTCCAAGGGTTACAGTAAAACAGCTGTGATGCATCGGAAACTACTACTGGCCCCCAAGGAAAGGTGCACAATGCAGATTGTTTGAAGCAGTACTCCCCTGGATAGAAGTCGGCATGGTGCTGATGTATTCAATCTCGATGCAGTTTCTGAGTTTCATCGGCAATGTGAACGTCCAAGGGTTGCAGTACAACAGATGTGATGATTCGGAAATTATTACTGGACCCCAGGAAAAGCTTCAAACACAGACCATATGAAGCAATACTCCCATGGATTGAAGGCGGCATGGTGCTGATGTATTCAATCTCGATGCAGTTTCAGTGTTTCATCGGCAACGTGAAGGTCCTACAGTTACAGGAAAACAGCTGTGATGCATCGGAAACTACTACTGGACCCCCAGGAAAGGTCCACATCGCAGATTGATTGAAGAAGTACTCCCCTGGATAGAAGTAGGCATGGTGTTGATGTATTCAATCACGATGCAGTTTCAGTGTTTCATCGGCAATGTGAAGGTCCAAGGGTTACAGTAAAACAGCTGTGATGCATCGGAAACTACTACCGGACCCCCAGGAAAGGTGCACAACGCAGATTGTTCGAAGCAGTACTCCCCTGGATAAAAGTCGGCATGGTTCTGATGTATTCAGTCACGATGCAGTTTCTGTGCTTCATCGGCAATTTGAAGTTCCAAGGGTTACAGTAAAACAGCTGTGATACATCGGAAACGACTACTGGGCCCCCAGGAAAGGTTCCAAACACAGACCGTTTGATGCAGTACTCCCCTGGAAACAAGTCAGCATGTTGCTAAACTATCTATCACGATGCAGTTTCTGTGTTTCATCGGCAATGTGAAGGTCCAAGGGTAACAGTAAAACAGCTGTTATGCATCGGAAACTAGTAATGGACCCCGAGGAAAGGTTCCACACACAGACCGATTGATGCAGTACTCCCCTGGAAATAAGTCAACATGGTGCTAATCTTTTCAATCACGATGCAGTTTCTGTGCTTCATCGGCAATGTGGAGGTCCTAGGGTTACATTAAAACAGCTGTGATGCATCGGAAACTACTACTGGACCCCCAGGAGAAGTTACAAACACAGACCGTTTGATGCAGTACTCCCCTGGAAACAAGTCAGCATGGTGCTAATCTATTCAATCACGATGCAGATTCTGTGATTCATCGGCAATGTGAAGGTGCAAGGGTTATAGTAAAACAGCTGTGATTAATCGGAAACTACTACTGGACCCCCAGGAAAGGTTCCAAACACAGATCGTTTGATGCAGTACTCCCCTGGAAACAAGTCAGCATGGTGCTAATCTAATCAATCACGATGCAATTTCTATGTTTCATCGGTAATGTGAAGGTCCAAGGGTTAGAGTAAAACAGCTGTGATGCATCGGAAACTACTACTCAACCCCCAGGAATGGTGCAAAACGCAGATTGTTTGAAACAGTACTCCCCTGGATAGAAGTCGGCATGGTGCTGATGTATTCAATCACGATGCAGTTTCTGTGTTTCATCGGCAATGTGAAGGTCCAAGGGTTACAGTAAAACAGCTGTGATGCATCGTAAACTACTACTGGACCCCCAGGAAAGGTTCCAAACACAGACCGTTTGAAGCAGTACTCCCCTGGATGGAAGTGAGCATGGTGCTGATGTATTCAATCACGATGCAATTTCTGTGTTTCATCGCAATGTGAAGGTCCAAGGGTTACAGTAAAACAGCTGTGATGCATCGGAAACTACTACTGGACCCCGAGGAACGGTTCCAAACACAGACAGTTTGATGCAGTACTCCCCTGGATGGAAGTGAGCATGGTGCTGATGTATTCAATCACGATGCAGTTTCTGTGCTTCATCGATAATATGAAGGTCCAAGGGTAACAGTAAAACAGCTGTGATGCATCGGAAACTACTACTGGACCCCCAGGAAAGGTTACAAACACAGACCGTTTGATGCAGTACTCCCCTGGAAACAAGTCAGCATGGTGCTAATCCATTCAATCACGATGCAGTTCCTGTGTTTCTTTGGCAATGTGAAGGTTTAAGTGTTACAGTAAAACAGCTGTGATGCATCGGAAACTACTACTGGACCCCCAGGAAAGGTTCCAAACACAGACCGTTTGATGCAGTACTCCCCTGGAAACAAGTCAGCATGGTGCTAATCTATTCAATCACGATGCAGTTTCTGTGTTTCATCGGCAATGTGAAGGTCCAAGGGTTACAGTAAAACAGCTGTGATGCATCGGAAACTACTACCGGACCCCCAGGAAAGGTGCACAACGCAGATTGTTTGAAGCAGTACTCCCCTGGATAGAAGTCGTCATGGTGCTGATGTATTCAATCACGATGCAGTTTCTATGTTTAATCGGCAATGTGAAGGTCCAAGGGTTACAGTGAAACAGCTGTGATTCATCGGAAACTACTAGTGGACCCCCAAGAGAGGTTACAAACACAGACCGTTTGATGCAGTACTCCCCTGGATGGATGTGAGCATGGTGCTGATGTATTCAATCACGATGCAGTTTCGGTTTTTCATCGATAATGTGAAGGTCCAAGGGTTACAGTAAAACAGCTGTGATGCATCGGAAATTACTACTGGACCCTTAGGAAAGGTTACAAACACAGACCTTTTCATGCAGTACTCCGCTGGAAACAAGTCAGCATGGTGCTAATCTATCTATCACGATGCAGTTTCTGTGTTTCATCGGCAATGTGAAGGTCCAGGGGTTACAGTAAAGCAGCTGTGATGCATCGGAAACTACTACTGGACCCGGAGGAAAGGTTCTAATCACAGACCGTTTGATGCAGTACTCCCCTAGAAACAAGTCAGCATGGTGCTAATCTATTCATTCACGATGCAGTTTCTGTGTTTCATCGGCAATGTGAAGTACCAAGGGTTACAGTAAAACAGCTGCCGAAACTACAACCGGACCCCCCGGAAAGGTTCCAAGCACAGACCGTTAGATGCAGTACTCCCCTGGATAGAAGTCGGATGGTGATGATGTATTCAATCACGTTGCAGTTTCAGTGTTTCATCGGCAATCTGAAGGTCAAAGGGTTACAGTAAAACAGCTGTGATGCATAGGAAACTACTAGTGGACTCCGAGGAAAGGTTCCAAACACAGACCGTTTAATGCAGTACTCCCGTGGAAACCAGTCAACATGGTGCTAATCTACTCAGTCACGATGCAGTTTCTGTGTTTCATCGGCAATGTGAAGGTCCATGGGTTACAGTAAAACAGCTGTGATGCATCGGAAACTACTACTGGACCCCCAGGAAAGGTTCCAAGCACAGACCGTTTGAAGCAGTACTCCCCTGGATGGAAGTGAGCATGGTGCTGATGTATTCAATCACGATGCAGTTTCTGTGTTTCATCGGCAATGTGAAGGTCCAAGAGTTACAGTAAAACAGCAATGATTCTAGGAAACTACTACCAGACCCCCAGGAAAGGTTCCATCACAGACCGTTTGATGCAGTACTCCCCTGGAAACCAGTCAACATGGTGCTAATCTATTCAGTCACGATGCAGTTTCTGTGTTTCATCGGCAATGTAAAGGTCCATGGGTTACAGTAAAACAGCTGTGATGCATCGGAAACTACTACTGGACCCCCAGGAAAGGTTCCAAACACACACCGTTTGAAGCAGTACTCCCCTGGATGGAAGTGAGCATGATGCTCATATATTCAATCACGATGCAGTTTCTGTGTTTCATCGGCAATGTGAAGGTCCAAGGGTTACAGTAAAACAGCTGAGATGCTTCGGAAATTACTACCGGACCCCCAGGAAAGGTTCCAAACACACACCGTTTGAAGCAGTACTCCCCTGGATGGAAGTGAGCATGATGCTCATATATTCAATCACGATGCAGTTTCTGTGTTTCATCGGCAATGTGAAGGTCAAGGGTTACAGTAAAACAGCTGTGATTCTTCGGAAACTACTACCGGACCCCCAGGAAAGGATCCATCATATTCCGTTTGATGCAATACTCCCCTGGATAGAAGTCAGCATTGTGCTGATGTATTCAATCACGTTGCAGTTTCTGTGTTTCATCGGCAATGTGAAGGTCAAAGGGTTACAGTAAAACAGCTGTGATGCATAGGAAACTACTACTGGACCCCGAGGAAAGGTTCCAAACACAGACCGTTTGATGCAGTACTCCCCTGGAAACTAGTCAACATGGTGCTAATCTATTCAGTCACGATGCAGTTTCTGTGTTTCATCGGCAATTTAAAGGTCCATGGGTTACAGTAAAACAGCTGTGATGCATCGGAAACTACTACTGGACCCCCAGGAAAGGTTCCAAACACAGACCGTTTGAAGCAGTACTCTCCTGGATTGAAGTGAGCATGATGCTCATGTATTCAATCACGATGCAGTTTCTGTGTTTCATCGGCAATTTGATGGTCCAAGGGTTACAGTAAAACAGCTGTGATGCATCGGAAACTACTACCGGACCCCCAGGAAAGGTTCCAAACACAGAATGTTTGATGCAGTACTCCCCTGGATAGAAGTCGGCATGGTGCTGATGTATTAAATCACGATGCAGTTTCTGTGTTTCATCGGCAATGTGAAGGTCAAAGGGTTACAGTTAAACAGCTGTAATGCATCGGAAACTACTACTGGACCACCAGGAGAGGTTACAAACACAGACCGTTTGATGCAGTACTCCACTGGATGGAAGTGAGCATGGTGCTGATGTATTCAATCACGATGCACTTTCGGTGTTTCATCGATAATGTGCAAATCCAAGGGTTACAGTAAAACAGCTGTGATGTATCGGAAACTACTACTGGACCCCCAGGAAAGGTTCCAAACACAGAGCGTTTGAAGCAGTACTCCCCTGGATGGAAGTGAGCATGATGCTCATATATTCAATCGCGATGCAGTTTCTGTGTTTCATCGGCAATGTGAAGGTCCAAGGGTTACAGTAAAAATGCTGTGATGCACCGGAAACTACTATTGGACCCCGAGGAAAGGTTCCAAACACAGACCGTTTGATGCAGTAATCCCCTGGAAACAAGTCACCATGGTGCTAGTCTATTCATTCACGATGCAGTTTCTGTGTTTCATCGGCAATGTGAAGGACCAAGGGTTACAGTAAAACAGATGTGATGCAACGGAAACTACTACTGGACCCCAGGAATGGTTACAAACACAGACCGTTTGATGCAGTATTCCCCTGGAAACAAGTAAACATGGTGATAATCTATTCAATCACGATGCAGTATCTATGTTTGATCGGCAATGTGAAGGTCCAAGGGTTACAGTAAAACAGCTGTAATGCAACGGAAACTACTACTGCACCCCGAGGAGAGTTTCCAAACACAGACCGTTTGATGCTGTACTCCCCTGGTAACAAGTCAGCATGGTGCTAATCTATTCATTCACGATGCAGTTTCTGTGTTTCATCGGCAACGTGAAGGGCCAAGGGTTACAGTAAAACAGCTGTGATGCATCGGAAACTACTACTGGACCCCCAGGAACGGTTACAAACACAGACCGTTTGATGCAGTACTCCCCTGGAAACAGGTCAGCATGTTGCTAATCTAATCAATCACGATGCAGTTTCTGTGTTTCATCGGCAATGTGAAGGTCCAAGGATTACAGTAAAACAGCTATGATGCATCGGAAACTACCACCGGACCCCCAGGAAAGGTTCCAAACACAGACCGTTTGTTGCAGTACTCCCCTGGGAACAAGTCAGCATGGTGCTAATCTATTCAATCACGATGCAGTTTCTGTGATTCATCGGCAATGTGAAGATCCAAGGGTTACAGTAAAACAGCTTTGATGCATCGGAAAATATTACTGGACCCCGAGGAAAGGTTTCAAACACAGACAGTTTGATGCAGTACTCCCCTAGATGGAAGGGAGCATGGTGCTGATGTATTCAATCACCATGCAGTTTCTTTATTTCATCGATAATGTGAAGGTCCAAGGGTTACAGTAAAACAGCTGTGATGCATCGGAAACTACTACTGGACCCCCAGGAAAGGTTACAAACACAGACCGTTTGATGCAGTACTCCCCTGGAAATAAGTCAGCATGGTGCTAATCTATCTGTCACGATGCAGTTTCTGTGTTTCATCGGCAATGTGAAGGTCCAAGGGTTACAGTAAAACAGCTGTGATGCATCGGAAACTCTTAATGGACCCCGAGGAAAGGTTCCAAACACAGACCGTTTGATGCAGTACTCCCCTAGAAACAAGTCAGCATGGTGCTAATCTATTCAATCACGATGCAGTTTCTGTGTTTCATCGGCAATGTGAAGGTCTAAGGGTTACAGTAAAACAGCTGTGATGCATCGGAAACTACTACTGGACCCCCAGGAGAGGTTACAAACACAAACCGTTTGATGCAGTACTCCCCTGGGAACAAGTCAGCATGGTGCTAATCTATTCAATCACGATGCAGTTTCTGTGATTCATCGGCAATGTGAAGATCCAAGGGTTACAGTGAACAGCTGTGATGCATCGGAAACTATTACTGGACCCCCAGCAAAAGATCCAAACACAGTCCGTTAAAACAGTACTCCCCTGGATAGAAGTGAGCATGGTGCTGATGTATTCAATCACAATGCAGTTTCTGTGTTTCATCGGCAATGTGAAGGTCCAAGGGTTACAGTAAAACAGCTGCGATGCATCGGAAACTACGACCGGACCCCCCGGAAAGGTTCCAAACACAGACCGTTAGATGCAGTACTCCCCTGGATAGAAGTCGGCATGGTGCTGATGTATTCAATCACGATGCAGTTTCTGTGTTTCATCGGCAACGTGAAGGTCCAAGGGTTACAGTAAAACAGCTGTGATGCACCGGAAACTACTACTGGAACCACGAGGAAAGGTTCCAAACACAGACCGTTTGATGCAGTACTCCCCTCGGAAACAAGTCAGCATGGTGCTAATCTATTCAATCATGATGCAGTTTCTGTGTTTCATCGGCAATGTCAAGGTCCAAGGGTTACAGTAAAACAGCTGTGATGCATCGGAAAATACTGCAGGACCCCCAGGAAAGGTTACAAACACAGACCGTTTGATCAGTAGTCCCCTGGATGGAAGTAAGCATGGTGCTGATGTATTCAGTCACGATGCAGTTTCTGTGTTTCATCGGCAATGTGAAGGTCCAAGGGTTACAGTAAAACAGCTGTGATGCATCGGAAACTACTACTGGACCCCGGAGGTAAGGTTTAAAACGCAGATTGTTTGACGCAGTACTCCCATGGATAGAAGTCAGCATGGTGCTGATGTGTTCGATCCCGTTGCAGCTTCTGTGTTTCATCGTCAATGTGAAGTTCCAACGGTTCCAGTAAACCTGCAGTGGTGCATCTAAAACTACTACTATACTTCGAGGAAACGTTCCAAGCACATACCATTTGAAGCATTACTTCCCTAGTCAGAATTCGGCATAGTACCAGACGTAATCAATCGCGATGCAATTTCTGTATTTCATCGTCAGTGGGAAGGTCCAAGGGTTGCAGTAATCTACACGTGATGCATCGGAACTACTACTGGACTGCCAGGGAAGGTTCCAAACACTGAACGTTTGAAGCACGACTCCCCTGGTCAGAACTCGGCTTGGTGCTGATGTATTCAATCCCGGTACGGTTTTAGTGATTTATCATCAATTGGAAGGCCCGTCGGTTCCTCTAAACATGCAGTGCTCCACTTGAAACTACTACTGGATTCCCAGGAAATGTTCCAAACACATACCGTTTGATGCAGTACTCCCCTGGATAGAAGTCGACATGGTGCTGATGTATTCAATCACTATGCAGTTTCTGTGTTTCACCGGGAATGTGAAGGTCCAAGGGTTACAGTAAAACACCTGTGATGTATCGGAAACTACTACTGGACCTCGAGGAATGGTTCCAAACACAGACCGTTTGATGCTGTACTCCCCTGGTAACAAGTCAGCATGGTGCTAATCTATTCATTCACGATGCAGTTTCTGTGTTTCATCGGCAATGTGAAGCACCAATGGTTACAGTGAAACAGCTGTGATGCATCGGAAATTACTACCGGACCCCAAGGAAAGATTCCTAACACAGACCGTTTGATGCAGTACTCCCCTGGAAGCAAGTCAGCATGTTGCTAATCTAATCAATCACGATGCAGTTTCTGTATTTCATGGGCAATGTGAAGGTCCAGGGATTACAGTAAAATAGCTGTGATGCATCGGAAACTACCACCGGACCCCCAGGAAAGGTTCCAAACACACACCGTTTGTTGCAGTACTCCCCTGGATAGAAGTCGGCATGGTGCTGATGTATTCAATCACGATGCAGTTTCTGTGTTTCATCGGCAATGTGAAGGTCCAAGGGTTACAGTAAAACAGCTGTCATGCATCGGAAACTACAACTGGATCCCCAGGAAGCGTTCCAAAGACAGACCGTTTCATGCTGTACTCTCCTGGATGGAAGTGAGCATGGTGCTGATGTATTCAATCACGATGCAGTTTCTGTGTGTCATCGATGATGTGAAGGTGCCAGGGTTACAGTAAAAAAGCTGTGATGCATCGGAAAATACTACCGGACCCCCAGGAAAGGTTACAAACACAGACCGTTTGAAGCAGTACCCCCCTGGATAGAAGTCGGCATGGTGCTGATGTATTCATTTACGATGCAGTTTCTGTGTTTCATCGGCAATGTGAAGGTCCAAGGGTTACAGTAAAACAGCTGTGATGCATCGGAAACTCTTAATGGACAACGAGGAAAGGTTCCAAACACAGACCGTTTGATGCAGTACACCCCTAGAAACAAGTCAGCATGGTGCTAATCTATTCAATCACGATGCAGTTTCTGTGTTTCATCGGCAATGTGAAGGTCCAAGCGATACAGTAAAACAGCTGTGATGCATCAGAAACTACTACTGGACCCCCAGAAGAGGTTACAAACACAGACCGTTTGATGCAGTACTCCCCTGGAAACAAGTCAGCATGGTGCTAATCTATTCAATCACGATGCAGTTTCTGTGATTCATCAGCAATGTGAAGGTCCAAGGGATACAGTAAAACAGCTGTGATGCATCGGAAACTATTACTGGACCCCCAGAAAGTTCCAAACACAGTCCGTTTGAAACAGTACTCCCCTGGATAGAAGTGAGCATGGTGCTGATGTATTCAATCACAATGCAGTTTCTGTGTTTCATCGGCAATGTGAAGGTCCAAGGGTTACCGTAAAACAGCTGTGATGCATCGGAAACTACTACTGGACCCCCAGGAAAGGTTCGAAACACAGACCGTTTGATGCAGTAGTCCCCTGGATAGAAGTCGGCATGGTGCTGCTGTTTCAATCACTATGCAGTTTCTGTGTTTCATCGGCAATGTGAAGGTCCAAGGGTTACAGTAAAACAGCTGTGATGCATCGGAAATTACTACCGGACCCCCAGGAATAGTTCCAAAAACAGACCGTTTGATGCAGTACTCCCCTGGAAACAAGTCAGGATGGTGCTAATCTAATCAATCACGATGCAGTTTCTGTGTTTCATCGGCAATGTGAAGGTCCAAGGGTTACAGTAAAACAGCTGTGATGCATCGGAAACTACTACCGGACCCCCATGAAATGTTCCAAACACAGACCGTTTGATGCAGTACTCCCCTGGGTAGAAGTTGACATGGTACTCATGTATTCAATCATGCTGCAGTTTCTGTGTTTTATCGGCAATGTGAAGGTGCAAGGGTTACAGTAAAACAGCTGTGATGCTTCGGAAACTACTACCGGACCCCCAGGAAAGGTTCCATCACAGACCGTTTGATGCAGTACTCCTCTGGATAGAAGTCAGCATGGTGCTGATGTATTCAATCACGTTGCAGTTTCTGTGTTTCAACGGCACTGTGAAGGTCAAAGGGTTACAGTACAACAGCTGTGATGCACCGGAAACTGTTACTGGACCCCGAGGAAAGGTTCCAAACACAGACTGTTTGATGCAGTACTCCCCTCGGAAACAATCAACATGGTGCTAATCTATTCAATCATGATGCAGTTTCTGTGTTTTATCGGCAATGTGAAGGTCCAAGGGTTACAGTAAAACAGCTGTGATGCATCGGAAACTACTACAGGACCCCCAGGAAAGGTTACAAACACAGACCGTTTGAAGCAGTACTCCCCTGGATGGAAGTGAGCATGGTGCTGATGTATTCAATCACGATGCAGTTTCTGTGTTTCATCGGCAATGTGAAGGTCCAAGGGTTACAGTAAAACAGCTATGATGGATTGGAAATTACTACTGGACCCTGGAGGTAAGGTTTAAAACGCAGATTATTTGACGCAGTACTCCCATGGACAGAGGTCAGCATGGTGCTGATGTGTTCGATCCCGTTGCAGTTTCTGTCGTCAATGTGAAGTTCCAACCGTTCCAGTAAACCTGCAGTGGTGCATCTAAAACTACTACTATACTTCGAGGAAACGTTCCAAGCACATACCATTTGAAGCGTTACTTCCCTAGTCAGAATTCGGCATAGTACCGGACGTAATCATTCGCGATGCAATTTCTGTATTTCATCGTCAGTGGGAAGTTCCAAGGGTTGCAGTAATCTACACGTGATGCATCGGAACTACTACTGGACTGCCAGGGAAGTTTCCAAACACTGAACGTTTGAAGCACGACTCCCCTGGTCAGAACTCGGCTTGGTGCTGATGTATTCAATCCCGATACGGTTTCAGTGATTCATCGGCAATGTGAAGGTCCAAGGCTTACAGTAAAACAGCTGTGATGCATCGGAAACTACTACTGGACCCCCAGGAACGTTTACAAACACAGACCGTTTGATGCAGTACTCCCCTGGAAACAAGTAAACATGGTGTTAATCTATTCAATCACGATGCAGTATCTATGTTTCATCGGCAATGTGAAGGTCGAAGGGTTACAGTGAAACAGCTGTGATGCATTGGAAATTACTACCGGACCCCCAGGAAAGGTTCCAAACACAGACCGTTTGATGCAGTACTCCCCTGGAAACAAGTCATCATGTTGCTAATCTAATCAATCACGATGCAGTTTCTGTGCTTCATCGGCAATGTGAAGGTCCTAGGATTACAGTAAAACAGCTGTGATGCTTCGGAAACTACCACCGGACCCCCAGGAAAGGTTCCAAACACAGACCGTTTGTTGCAGTACTCCCCTGGAGAGAAGTCGGCATGGTGCTGATGTATTCAATCACGATGCAGTTTCTGTGTTTCATCGGCAATCTGAAGGTCCATGGGGTAACAGTAAAACAGCTGTGATGCATCGGACACTACTACTGGATCCCCAGGAAAGGTTCCAAAGACAGACCGTTTCATGCCCTACTCTCCTGGATGGAAGTGAGCATGGTGTTGACGTATTCAATCACGATGCAGTTTCTGTGTTTCATCGATGATGTGAAGGTGCGAGGGTTACAGTAAAAAAGCTGTGATGCATCGGAAACTACTACTGGACCCCCAGGAAAAGTTCCAAACACAGACCGTTTGATGCAGTACTCCCCTGGAAACAAGTCAGCATGGTGTTAATCTATTCATTCACGATGCAGTTTCTGTGTTTCATCGGCAATGTGAAGGTCCAAGGGTTACAGTAAAACAGCTGTGATGCATCGGAAACTACTACTGGACCCCCAGGAACGGTTACAAACACAGACCGTTTGATGCAGCACTCCCCTGGAAACAAG